>NC_140169.1:116222335-116322335 GCF_963971535.1 Notolepis coatsorum | reverse complement strand
CTCTTTCTCAGGGACGTCACCAAACTGCTGGCCACCGACAAGCGCTTCAGCATCTTCAGCAAGCCTGTGGACATCGAGGAGGTAAGACATCTTCAACACTTGGATATCAATACATCTATCATGACCGATGTAATGATATGATTTTAAAGATACAGTACAATGTTTTAATTTAGTCATGAATTATTTATTGTGGAATGTTAATGCCTTAAGCCCGAGCGGTCCGGTACCGGTACGAGATTGATATCACGCCATAAATAGATGAACGTATTAATGAATGTTGCGTTTCTTTTTTAAATGTAGCCAAGAGTAAAGACCCTAACCCTGTCAAAACAGCAGTCAAAGTGTATATTTTCAGCACTACGTTTGTTTACCAATGATTTTAAGTGTTATTAGCGAAAATTATGAAAAACCTGATTAATTAGACGGAAATAACGGAAGCTGGCATGTGTGTGTACTCCTTTGAAAGAAGAGACCCAGGGCTTTCGAATTTCATAAAACTATACTTCCCAGCTCACACCAGCCCCTGTCAATCATCTGACTTCCAGCGTGAATTATAATTATTTTGCGTCATTTTCGGGATCATATCTCACAGGTCGAACAAACCTGAACGCTATTGCCATATAATAGAAGATAGTTCGTTTCTTTACCTTTCTGTGAACGTCTAGCAAAAAAAGTGTTGCAATCTGATTTACTCAAGCCTTGGTAAGTAAAGTAATGTTAACAGAATGGTTTATTTTCCTGCCAGACTGCCTGCCTTGGCCCCATCGTAGACAAGGTGATAGAGTTGCATTATTATATTCAAGACGAGATTGCTTTTGTCAGCCTTGCGGTAAAGCTGTTCAACTGTTCCAACGTTTAACGTTGCCCCGGTACCACAAAGGTTTAAGGTTAGCCCACATTTTCTAACCATATCCCCAGAATAATGTGTTGAAGAATTGGAGTGGAGAATTACTTTCTGAAAAAGATGATCTCTGATGTAACATTAGTCTACATTGAAAAACGTAACATTAATTTAAAGCCTGTCGCGCATTTATGGTTGCTGCATATCTGTAACGTTAACATACAGCAGTTGGATTATTATCAGGAGTCACGCTGCCACGCACATAGATATTTTCATATCCATTGGCCCATAGTTATGCTAGCAAAACAGAGACGACCTGCTTAAACTTTCATTTATATATGACATTACCTTGACTTAAGTGTATCCTCCATGCAAAGCCCCCAGCTTGACCAGTGGAGGCTGTGCAGCCATCGGCCACTATCGGTTGATAACAATAGTTTGTAAAACATCCCATCTTCTCTATATACTTCTCCTCGGCTGCTGAGTGATTGCAGCGCCAATCAGAGCAGCTAGATGTGACTGATGGGCCAATCAGAGCAGCTAGATGTGACTGATGGGCCAATCAGTGTAACCCATGTATATTATGCATTATTTCTGAGGAAACCGATTGGATATCGCTGCTGGCGGGACAAAACCTCATAACTCCATTTAAATCTTAATTTTTATTTTTTATATAAATCAACTCCGTAGATCATCCTCCATATGTGTGTGTGGGTTTTACAAAGTTTAAACAATGGAAAAGCATTAAACCGATCATCTGTCTAAACCTCCTAACTCTATTCGCCCTCAAATCTGTGTTCGTTTTTTTCATCTGCTGAAAAGTTGGGTTTTTGGAGTTATGAGGTTTTGTCCCGCCAGCAGCGATATTTGAAATACCTTGATTTTGTCAATATCCAGGCCAGGGGGATAGAGATCAAAGGGCTTTAGTCATAATTTTAACAACAGCAGCAGCTCTAATATCTTAGGTAATATTACATCAACATACCTTCTTTAAAACAAGATTTTCATTGTACTGTATCGCTAAACGTAAAACATGTCTGGAGTAGAACCCGATTTGAACGTTATCGGATGGATGGAACTACATATTGCTAGCCTCTTGAAATGGGCAAAATAAATGTATCTGGTACTGTTTTTGAACGTGTCCCTGGAGCAGCTCTCGTAATGTGCTGGGGTACCGTTGGGAGGATGAGAATTATTGTCAAGAATTGTGTTTTTTTTGTGCAGTTAAACCGCTCTGACACTTAAGTTTCAAAGTTGCGTCCTGTTACAGCGTCTGGCGTCCTATGTAGCATGTTTTCCTCTTCTCTAAATGTTCCTCTGTATCGACATAACTAGAGCATGGCTCGAAGACGGCTGTCAAAACAACGTTACAGAACACCCACAACATCCAGCGTCTCCGTTTCTTCAACAAGGACAGTTTAGTTTGAGCTCATGAAAACGTTGCATTCTCCCTCCAGTTAGTTTTGCTATTAGGTTGGAATTCATCAAATTGAATAGGACACTGCATAGTACTGATGATACACCATGCAGGATGTGAAGGCCTCACCGCCGCCCTTCCTCCTGTCTTGCAGTCACTGCAGCTCGTCAGAAACCTAAACTTAACCCTTAATCTTACTGGAGGCCTAACCCTAGCCTAAAATTGAGATTTTATTTAATTTAATAAAATGTGTACACCTGTCCATGCAGAGCGTGACAGGGTATTATAATCACTCTTGTCTGTGTGTGTGTGTGTGTCCACATGTACCATAACTGGTACAGTTCTAATCCGATTTGCATGGAACTTGGCACCTTAATTTCTGAATATTTTTCCAATCTGTGAATGATTTTCACTATTGTTCATTGAAATCAATATTGAGGTCAAACGTTAAATGTTTTGGAAAGAGCAGCACTTGCAGGCTTTCCCCGCTCGTGCACGGGTGTAGGCATCTCTCTTGAGTGAGTGCCCTTCTGAGATTTATAATCCGCTAATTTTCAACGATATATAGATATCGTTATGTCGAGTTCCGTCTTTGCACCTCACAAGTGAGGACCCCTGTCTTTCCTTGTCCAGGTGTCCGACTACCTGGAGGTGATCAGGCAGCCCATGGACCTGTCCACCATCATGACCAAGGTAGACACCCACCAGTACCTGACTGTCAAGGACTTCCTGGTGGACACGGACCTCATCTGCAGCAATGCGCTAGAGTACAATCCTGACAAGGACCCAGGAGGTGAGGAACCCCAACGAGAGAGAGAGAGAGAGAGAGAGAGAGAGAGAGAGAGAGAGACACACACACACACACACACACACACACACACACACACACACACACACACACACACACATTCTAGGGGTGTAATGATCTCAATCCAAAATCGAAAATAACTTATTTTTTTTTATTTTTTTTATTATGGACGATTCTCCTTTTCTCGTTCTCTTTCTTGCGTTTGTAATTTCTTCTCTCTTTTGTGGTATTGTATGGCTACTGCTGTTAGCATAATCGTTAACACATCCTGCGCCAAGAACGAGTTACGCTGTTTTTGCCCGGCATGCGTTGAACGCCAAAAACGACTTACGCCGTTTTTTGGATCAATATTACATTTTTTCGCCATGGCATTCATAATTCATCCAGCCAACCTCCGGACTCCAGCGGGACCCTGTATAAGATTGCAACGCCTCAATACCGCCGCCTGGTGGATGGTCGGGCGAGTTACACTCTCGCCAAAACCGGAAGTGCCGATCGGTGCGTCGAGGAAATCCCTCCGGCAGTCACATCTTGTTACGGGACTCCAGACAAACACTATAGTGCATTTGGATCGCTTTCTAAACTTAATAATCGATATGATTTCGGCGTTTATTGCGCCATACAAACCGGAAATGGATGTAGGCGATCGGCGTCAAATAATTGGGATCGTTTTCCTCCAGTCTTATCGGCGAACGGTAAGAGGACACTAACGTTATTTTCAGCCTGATTGTTTATTAATTTCACTGCAAACCATCTGATCAACGTATCAACCCATAGTAAATAAAGCCGTTACTGACTATCAAGGAATTATAAACGATCCCCCCCCCCTTTCCTTCACGCATGATGAAGCATAATGTATACCGCTCATATACATTTGAATTTTTTAATATAGCGTGTATAGGAATGAAACGCCAATCGATAATCTATCATATGCGTCAGGGCCTATAACTCTCGTTTTTGGAATTACTGCTATACTGTCTAAAAACATACTTATATTCTAGACCAGGGGTGGCCAACCCGTGGCTCGCGAGCCGCATGCAGCTCTTTGCCCGTCAATGTGCGGCTCTTCCATCCATAAAATAAAATAAAATAAAACAATTTTTTTTTTTATGTCACTCATTCCATAAGGACGTAGAATAAACCTTTTTTTTTTTTTTTTTTAATGGTCCATTTGCATGTTCTTGGTATCTGAATCTAGGGACATATATGGATCAGTGTCAGAAATAGTGTGTCTGTTACTAGGCTTGAGTAAATTGTAATGAACCAAAGGAGAATATCAATTCTATTTAAAATGTTTTTATCTTTGACTGTGAATAACACCACAATTGACCAGACCTGAAAAATCTAAGCAAATGAATAAAGGGAAGATGATTAAACAGAAGGTTTTGTAGATACAGTACTGAATTCTGCCATCTTTTTTATAATGTAAATTTCTCCACCATTTTTCATCATATTGCAACACTGTTTTTTGCAAGACGTTCACAGAAAGGTAGAGAAACTAACTGCGTTCTGTTTTATGGCAATAACGTTCAGGTTTGTGGGAGATAATCCCAAAATATAAGAAAAATAAAAAAGTTAATCCAGAAGTCAGATGATTGACAGGGGCTGGTGTGAGCTGGGTAGGGTAGTTTTTCGAAATTTAAAAGCCCTGAGTCTCTAACTTCAAAAGACTACACTCACTTTTGGATGTGCCACTTCCTCCTGTCAATATGCGCCGGTTTCCGACTCAATGCCCTGAGATTTCTATAATCTTATATTTCACTAATAACAGTTAAAATAATTGGTAAACAAACGTAATGCTGAAAATATACACTTTTACTGTATATCTTGGGCTTAAGAGGTAACCCTGTGAGGCCCAAATAAAAAAGACATTAGCAACTTTAGAGGCCAGAGGGTGGGACATATAAACACATTTACTATCAAATAGCATTGTGAGGCTGAACAACAGGACCAATTGACTATACATGTGCTTAAAGGGGAACTATCTTATAATGGCCTTTTTCAGTGTTTACCATTGTTTCTTAGCTATGTGGACTTATATTATTAGGATCTGTCTCTAATTCTCATATTGGCGCATTCTTCCAATTCTCCTCTCACAATATTCACCCTCACTGAACTGAGTCATCTGAAAATGTGCATATCTGTGATGTCAGAGATTTCTCAGCTGCATAATAATGTGGCAGTTGATGTGGCAGTTGGCACCAGGCCACACAGTGGTTGGAGCCCAGCCTCAAAACGGCTTAAGATCTTGAGGTAGAAAAATTCGGTTTTTGAGTACTTGATTAGAAATACAAAACAATGCATTTTTTTTTGAAAAAAAACCTAGGTGTTCCATAGACTCACAGGAATTGTGTAAAAGTGCCCAAATAGTAAAATAGTTCCCCTTTAAAAAATTTTAAATAATTTTTTTTTTTAAATGGCTAAAAGTGATTTTGTAATTTTGCAACCGTGGGTCTCACAGGGTACTTTTAACCCTGTGATGCCCAAATAAAAAAGACATTAGCAACTTCAGAGGCCAGAGGGTGAGACCTACTTTATAAACACATGAAGGGTGCCGTGACTGAAAAAAAAAGGTTGAGAAACGCTGGTATATGGTGTGGCTCTTTGTGGTACCACAGTAATTTTTGTGGCTCTTAGTCCCTGACTGGTTGGCCACCCCTGTTCTAGACGGTATTAACACAACAATGTATGAATGAAAAAATATAACGTTCCCACATCCTGAACGATAGATAATCGATGTTGAATGGGCCATAGTAATGTCAATATAGCAATACAATTTAAAAAGTTATAGCCCTGCAAAGAAGGTAAACATCTCCATAGGCTTTCAACGGTGGCAGACTGGGTATATTGATGGATACCCACTCGCCACGAAATGCTGGAGACGCTGGGCTCGTCAGTTCGAGCCCAGCGCTCCACATTTGCTTTCAGTTTAGCTGGTCGTCCGTACTAATACACATTGGCCGTATTAGGGGGTGTGAAACTGATGGGTGGGGATCGGGCGTTGTGGACAGCGACTCCTACAGGTCGGTTGGTGCGCCTGCGCAGTAGAATCAGGAAGTGTCGGGGGCAGCGTGAGCCTCCCACGCGTTACTCCTCGCCACTGAGAGATCGAGCTGCGCAGGTGAAAAGATGCGACTGCTGTTACCTCAAGTACCGGAGGGGACTTGTGCTATGTATGACTTAGTCCACATTGCAGCCGGCTTGTGGGAGGCAAGAAACAGCGTCCGTGACAGGGGAGGGTTGAATTGGATGATACGAAATTGGGATGGGAGAAAATATAGAAAATGGGAGAAAAAGTGGATCAAAAGAAGAAAAAAAAATGTATGGATATAACCCATGGCGCCCAATGTGTTGAGACACATTTTGAAATATAATTTAGTATTTTTCTGAGCCAATCCAAGCTATGTAGTGTACTGTGTGTACCGGTATATACATCTAAATATAATCTATACATAGCTCTGTAGTATGAATACATTTACACAACATTATATCACAATATTTTGCGTGCTGTTTGATATATATTGTTTTGGCTTGACAATCCCATTTTACTGCAATACAAATTATTAGAATGAAATGAACAGACTGAAAACTTTATCTTATTGGATACTTTTTAATGCGTTACCGTTATCGGAACATCATTTGCAGTTAAATTTTTTTTGTGAATTGCAATATATTGAAATATTGTGACTAGTATCGTGATAATATCGTATCGTGGGGCCTCTGGTGATTCCCACCCTTAGATTATTTATTTATTAATTTATTATTTTAATTTATTTATTAACCCTGTCTTTATGTGTGGTGGACCTTAATTGATTTCCTCTGAAATCTTCTGATTACTTTTTCCCCTCTCCCTCCAGTCAAAGAGTCAGTCTTTGATCTTAATGAGCCTTGTCAAATACCATGGCAACGAGGGTCACAACAGAGCAAAGGCTTATGGGCAACTTATTCCCCAAGGGGTGTAGCAGGCTGAGCAGTCATTTAAGAAGCCTGGGGCATGTATTGGATAGCCTTATAACAAGCGAGGTGTATCCAGGAGGGATTTAACTTCATCATACTCATCATATAATATATATATGACTAATTGGATGGTAAATCATTTGAATGCAATATTAAATAACCCAGAAGAAATCAGACTAGGGCTGCCTCTCTTCTTCGTTTTGTGCTGTCTCTTAACCCCTTAAGCCTGATGGGCCGTGTGAATATTAAAGGCAACCAACTTGTGTTCAGCTTTTCTCTGATTGGCCACGACCCCACGCCGCTAGCCCGCCCCCTTTTGCCGCGATCGCGGCAGGAACCTTCAAGTTCCCTGGTGCAAAATAAATCTGGTAGTTGGTTTATGACGTTAATTAATAATAAACACTGTTAGGACTCTTAATAATAAACACTGTTAGGACTATCTGACTCTTAATAATAAACACTGTTAGGACTATCTGACTCTTACTAATAAACACTGTTAGGACTATAAACACTGTTAGGACTATCTGACTCTTAATAATAAACACTGTTAGGACTATCTCGATTCACGCGTCACTACTGTAACTAGAAACTCTGGGTGTCACTGTACATCAGTGTGGAACTGTGCGCTGTAACGTTATTATTTCGCGTTTTTAACGTCATAAACCAACTACCAGATTCACTCGTCACTGTACATCCGTGGAGGCTGCTGCGGTGGTTTGTCCCCGGCTTCCGTGCGCCGCCGCCGGCTTGACTCGGTCCAGCAGCAGCAGAGGCCGTGCTCCGTTGTAGAAGCCCTTCAATGACAGCTCTCATATTTTGCGAATGCATAAACTATATCTTAAATTATGACTGTGTCTAATATGGCTGTTGCTTATCAATGACTTCGCGACAGCCATATTAGACACATAGCCATAATTTAAGATATAGTTTATGCATTCGCAAATATGAGAGCTCTGTCATTGAAGTGGGTGGTGGCAGCGTTACTAACAGCGTTCACCCTGATGTAAAGTAGCGATTTTTATTGTTTTGTCATGACAAACCAATTACATAATCCCAACATATGTGTAAAGAAACAACATATTCCAGTTAACGGTATATTTTTTTAATGATTCATGACGGTATAAGGGCGCGTTCACACCTACTCTGTTTGGTCCACTTTAAGTGGACCATGGTCCCTTTAAGTGGACCATGGTCCCTTTAGATCGATAGTCCGTTTGGTTTGTACAGGTATGAACGCAAACCGAACTATAATGAGGACCAAACAACCGAACCATGGTCCTCTTGAAAAGTTGGGACTCGGTTCGTTTCAATCGAACTATAGTACCTAATCCAGGAAGCAAAGTAGCCTACTCCTCTCTAGACTGGCGCCGCACGCGGACAGTCTCTCTCTTCCTCCCTCTCTCTCTCTCCTCTCTAGACGCAGTCTCTCTCTTCCTCTCTCTCTCTCTACTCTAGACTCGCGCCGCGCGCGGACCCCCAAACTTTCTCCTGCGTGAGGAGGACATTCGCGGACATTCTCTCAGATAAAGAAAAAAAAAAGCTTACGCAGGAAGGAAAGGTCTCTCTCTCTCTCTCTCTCTCTCCCTCTCCCTCTCCCTCTCCCTCTCCCTCTCCCTCTCCCTCTCCCTCTCCCTCTCCCTCTCCCTCTCCTCTCCTCTCTAGTCGACTAGCGCCGGCCCGTGCTCATAATAGTATCTCTCTCATTACGCTGCCGGCAACTGATTACGTTTGTGAGTGCTATAGACTAGTCCAATAGATGCGACAGCATGTCCTTTGTTTACAAATTAGATGTGCACCAAACAGGTTAGTGTGAACGCAGACCAAAATTAAACAATGTATCATTTTCACATTTGGTGCGGATCTAATTTGTAAACAAATTAGAAAGTCCGGACTATCCCTGGACTTTCAGATGTGAACACACCCTAAATTAGGTTAACTGGATCTGCGTATTGCTGGCTCTCATATTTGCGAATACAATAGCGTTCACCCTGATGTAAACAATTCTACAACGGAAGACGGCCGCGCAACTCTCTGCCGCGCGGTCACGTGGCCAATCAGAGAAACGCTGAACGAAAGGCTGAACACAAGTTGGTTGCCTTTAATATTCACGCCGATGGGCCCGGTACTTGGCCGAGATTAATATCACATCATAAATCAGTCCTTATTAATTAATGTTACGTTTCTTTTTCAAATGTAGCCAAGACCAAAGACCCTAACCCTATAAAAACAGCAGTGTCAACTTCTTCTGTTCAATGCTACCGTTACCCCCTCCAGAGGGTTACTGGAAAAGATTACACTCCTCCACATACAAATTTATTTGGAATAACAAACCACCACGTATAAAAAGATCCACCGCACAGAGAAATAAAGCAGATGGTGGCATGGCATTTCCAGATTTTTTCCTATATTTTAAGGCGTACTCATTAAGTCCATTGACAACATGGTTTGACTCCCAAGCATTAGCATCTTGGAGAAAAATAGAAGAAAACATAGTAGCCCCACATAGACTGAAGGACATAGCATACACTAAACTACCAATCAAGCACTGTGAACGAAAATTTGGCCCCATAATTACTCATGCGATCCGGATATGGCGTGAATCACAAAAAAATAATCCTAACCCACAAGAATGGCACAATCATACTCCCTTATTCAATAACAATGCTCTCTTAATTGGGAAACGACCTATAAGATTCCCTATATGGGAAGAGCAAGGCATACACTCATTAGGGGATGTTTTTAACAAACAGGGTTTTTGTAGTGATAAAGGAATACGCCAAAAATTTAATCTCACCAAGTCCACATGGCTTTTTCACAAACAGTTAGAGCTATGTTTGAAGTCTCACGGTGTTCCATTAGACAGACCAATTGAACACCACAGATACCACAAATTCTTCTACTCAAGAGAGACATCGAGAGGTTTTGTTTCAGAATTTTATCATCAATTACTAACGTCCTCGTATGAAACCCTCCAACTTGACTCTGTCTGGAGGAGGGATATACCAGACCTGGAAAATGACTTTGATTGGCAAGGAGCCTGGGCAAATGTCCGACTTACATCAAGGAACCCGGATCATCAACAAATCAATCTTAACTATATTCACAGGACATACTTGACTCCTATAAGACTGTGCCGAATGGGGCTCAAACAAGATTCCAAATGCACCCAATGTACAAATGGGGACGAAGGGACATTTATGCACATGTATTGGGACTGCTCACCAGTTAAGGCATTCTGGAAAGATGTGACCCAACAAATATCAAAACTCGTATCTTGGAATATACCTGTACACCCCTCGGTATTGCTGTTGAATGATGTTTTTGAGTTTGCAGTGAATCCACAGCTAAAGAGATTGGTTTTATCGGGTATCACAGTAGCCAAAAAGCTGATCGCATCACGCTGGTTTCAACCGGAAAAAATGTGCCGTAAAGTTTGGTTTCTTACATATCTCGATGTAATTTACCATGAAATATCTACAGCAAGAATTCTGGGTCTCAATGAATCCAAAATGTCAATGTGGTTAGAAGTGGTGGAGAGAATAAAAGCTAGCTTATAATGGTAGTGTCTGGTTAGGTGCGAGGGATAGTGGAGGTACTTCTCAAGGTGGGGTCCGGGAGGGGGGGGTTCGAGCTGAGCATATGTGTGTAGGTTTTTTTTTTAGATAACAGGTATTATGGGTATATCTTATATAAAACAACTAACCAAAAGGTGATCTCATTGGATGTGCCCTGACAATTAATGCTTGTATATCTTATCGTGTGTTGTCATGTTTGTTTATATGTTTGTTTAAAAAATAATAAAAAAATAAAATACAAAAAAAAAAAAAAAAAACAGCAGTGTATATTTTCAGCACTACGTTTGCTTACCAATGATTTTAAGTGTTATTAGCGAAATATAGTGATGCACCGATGTGAAAATTGTGGCCGATACCGATAACCGATATTAATATTGCTGTTCTGGCCGATACCGATATTTACCGATGTCGATATCTCTGTATAGAAAACACTTCTTATGATAATCAAATAAAGAGCTATTTTCCATGTTTAAAAAATAATAAAAAAAATTAATACAAAAAATAGCTATTTTCCACAATTCTTTTTTGTACTTTTGTAACTTATTTTCAGAAATTACTGATATTTTGAAACTATTTAAGGCCAAAACAAGTAAAGAAAAAAAAAGAAATTATTATAATTTTTTATTTTTTTAATATCTGTTCATATCGGGCCTATCTTGATATCGGACCGGTCCAGCTGAAGACAAAGCAGAGGAACAGATTGGACATTGAGGCATGACCTCAGAGTTGCTTTGTCTACCATCACCCCATACTTTGAGACTCTTGTCAGGAGCAAACAACATCCCCAGTTATCCCATTAGTTCCCTGGGATGTTAAGCTAAGAAATCTGCTAAGAAGGATATATTATTTATTATTATTATTATTATTATTATTATTATTATTATTATTATTATTATTATTATTATTATTATTATTATTATTATTATTATTATTATTATTATTATTATTATTATTATTATTATTATTATTATTATTATTATTATTTAAATTTTTAGACCTATAGTTGCACTTTTGTTGCAACCCCAGTTATCCCATTAGTTCCCCCAAACTTACTGTAGGTCTGTTATGTTAAGCTAAGAAGTCTGCTAAGAAGCATAATTATTTATTTTATTTCATTGGGTTTTTAGCCCTAGTTGCACTTTTGTTGCACTTTTTTGTGTTTATTAACAGTGCATGAAAGATTGTGTATTACTGCAAAAAAAATAAAAAATCATAGTGGTTCAAAAATTTGGGTCGCGACTTAATGACGAAGGAAAAAGTTGGGTCCCGAGGCTAGACCAGTTGAGAACCACTGCTCTAAAGCTTCCTGGTAGACGGCTGCGTTGACTCTGGACTTGAGAAAACACAGTGGACCAACACCATCAGATGACACAGCAACACCAAATCATCACTGACTTGAAACTGGAGACTTCACACTGAACTTCAAGCAACTTGGATGATGTGCCTCATTCTCCACTCTTCCTGCAGACTCTGGGACCTTGATTTCCAAAGTAAATGCCAAATTTACTTTCATCTGAAAAGAGGACTTTGGACCACTGAGCAACAGTATTTTTCTCCTTAGCCCAGGCAAGATGCTTCTGACGTTGTGTCTGGTTCAGGAGTGGCTTGACACGAGGAATGTGACAGTTGTAGCCCATGTCCTGGACACGTCTGTGTGGTGGCTCTTGAAGCTCTGACTCCAGCCTCAGTCCACTCCTAGTGAAGCTCTGACTCCAGCCTCCGTCCACTCCTTGTGAAGCTCTGACTCCAGCCTCAGTCCACTCCTAGTGAAGCTCTGACTCCAGCCTCAGTCCACTCCTTGTGAAGCTCTGACTCCAGCCTCAGTCCACTCCTAGTGAAGCTCTGACTCCAGCCTCAGTCCACTCCTAGTGAAGCTCTGACTCCAGCCTCAGTCCACTCCTTGTGAAGCTCTGACTCCAGCCTCAGTCCACTCCTAGTGAAGCTCTGACTCCAGCCTCAGTCCACTCCTAGTGAAGCTCTGACTCCAGCCTCAGTCCACTCCTTGTGAAGCTCTGACTCCAGCCTCAGTCCACTCCTTGTGAAGCTCTGACTCCAGCCTCAGTCCACTCCTTGTGAAGCTCTGACTCCAGCCTCAGTCCACTCCTAGTGAAGCTCTGACTCCAGCCTCAGTCCACTCCTAGTGAAGCTCTGACTCCAGCCTCAGTCCACTCCTAGTGAAGCTCTGACTCCAGCCTCAGTCCACTCCTTGTGAAGCTCTGACTCCAGCCTCAGTCCACTCCTTGTGAAGCTCTGACTCCAGCCTCAGTCCACTCCTTGTGAAGCTCTGACTCCAGCCTCAGTCCACTCCTTGTGAAGCTCTGACTCCAGCCTCAGTCCACTCCTTGTGAAGCTCTGACTCCAGCCTCAGTCCACTCCTTGTGAAGCTCTGACTCCAGCCTCAGTCCACTCCTTGTGAAGCTCTGACTCCAGCCTCAGTCCACTCCTTGTGAAGCTCTGACTCCAGCCTCAGTCCACTCCTAGTGAAGCTCTGACTCCAGCCTCAGTCCACTCCTAGTGAAGCTCTCCCAAATCCTTCAATGGGTTTTGCTTGACAATCCTCTCAAGGCTGTGGTTATCCATGTTGCTTGTAGGGATGCTCCGATATAGATATCGGATATCGCCCCCGATATGACTAAAATAGCTAGATAGTTTTATCTAGATAGCTAGATCAAAAAAAAGTTTGTACGCTTTAATCAATAAATTTTATTACAAAATATATATATATATGTACAGATGACAATTAACATTTTAAATTGTTTTTTTTTATTTTTTATTATCTTTTCCCGTTTTTCTCCCCTCCCAATGTTAGTCGTTATGCCAATTCCCAATCCCACTACCGTCGGCCTGGGAGGGCGGAGACTATCACACGCTTCCTCCGACACGTGTAGCCAGCCCACCGCTTCTTTTCACCTGGCAACGCGGACTCTTCACTGGGAGAGTGTAACGTGTGGAAGGTCACGCTACCTCTCCCAGATCCTTCCCTTGCTGTGCAGGCGCCCCGGCCGAACTGTAGGAGTCGCTGTTTACAACGACCAGGACCCACCCTCGCCGGGTTTCCCACCCGCTAACACCGCCAATTGTGTTAGTATGGACGGTCGGCCAACCCGGAAGCACCACAGCTGGATTCGATCCCACTGTCTCTGTGGTGGTAGACGGACGCTTAGTCCGCTGCACTACCCGGCCGCCCTGACAATTAAAATTTTTAAGACACATTGAAAGCAAAACAAAAGTGCCAGGGGACACATTACAAGTTAGGAAAGTAATGTTTTAAGTCCAGCCTGATGTTGCCTTGCACAAAATAATGATCCCAGTCTCTTCCATACAGTTTATTAGTTTAACAATGGGTATCGGATCGGTACTCGGTATCGGCCGATACCCAAAGCCCAGGTATCGGTATTGGGGCTGAAACAGTTGGATCGGTGCATCCCTAGTTGCTTGTGCACCTTTTCCTACCACACCTTTTCCTTCCACTCAACTTTCTATGGATATGCTTGGATACAGCACTCTGTGAACAGCCAGCTTCTTTAGCAATGACCCTTTGTGGCTTACCCTCCTTGTGGAGGGTGTCAATCACAACTGTCAAGTCAGCAGTCTTCCCCATGATTGTGTGGCCCACTAAACCAGACTGAGAGACTATTTAAAGGCTCAGGAAACCTTTGCAGGTGTTTTCAGTTAATTATCCAAATAGAGTGTGACACCATGAGTCTTCAATATTGAACCTTTTCACAATATAAACTTTTTTCTGAGATACTGAATTTGGGGTTTTCATGAGCTGTAAGCCATAATCATCAAAATGAAAACAAATATCGGCTGGGTGGCGCAGCGGACATTGCGCTCGTCACCAACGCAAGAGACACCGGTATCGAATCCGGCTGTCAGCGTTGCCTCCGGCTTGGGCCGGCCGTCATACTGACTCAATTGGCAGAGTCAGCGGGAGGAGAGTCGATGGGTGGTAGTCTGATCGTTGTAAACAGCGACTCCTACAGGTCGGTCAGGGCGCCTGCACAGCAAAGACAGGAAATGGCGGGGGCAGTGTGAGCCTCCCACATGTTACACCTCGCCAATGAGAGTCCGCGCTGGCAGGTGAAAAGAAGTGACTGGCTACCTCCACATGTATCGGAGGGGACATGTGATGGGCTTCTATCCTCCCTACGACCGGCCAGTGGGGGGGCACATGCGAGCAACAATCAGGACAGGGGAGGGAGAATTGGCACAAGAGGAAATTGGGATGGGAGAAAAATCACAGAAAAAAAGGAGGAGAAAAAGTAGGCAATTTTTTCTTTTTTTTTAAACTAATAAAAGCTTGAAATATTTCACTTTGTGTGTAATGAATCTATAATCTATGAGAGTTTCGGTTTTTGAATTGAATTACTGAAATAAATGAACTTTTCCACGATATTCAAATGTATTGAGCTGAACCTCTATATGAAAAGAGGGCATCATTCCTACAAATTGTGCTACTGCCCTTTTCATATATATTAACTTTTTCCTTGTCTGCACCTTTTCAACTCTCGTGTGCACTCCTCTCTACTTACTAATATGATTTATACAACCACAGTGACTGGGATGTTGTAATGTGGCATCATGGCACCATCTACACTCTCTTTGCCCGTCAATGTGCGGCTCTTCCATCCATAAAAAAAAATATATATAATTTTTTTATACTTATATATATATATATATATTTTTTTATGTCACTCATTCCATAAGGACGTAGAATAAACATTTACAATTTTTTTTTAAATGGTCCATTTGCATGTTCTTGGGATCTGAATCTAGGGACATATATGGATCAGTGTCAGAAATAGTGTGTCTGTTACTAGGCTTGAGTAAATTGTAATGAACCAAAGGAGAATATCAATTCTATTTAATTTTTTTTAATCTTTGACTGTGAATAACACCATGCTAAAATTGACCAGACCTGAAAAATCTAAGCAAATGAGTAAAGGGAAGATTATTAAACAGAAGGTTTTGTAGATACAGTACTGAATTCTGCCATCTTTTTTTATAATGTAAATTTCTCCACCATTTTTCATTGTATTGCAACACCGTTTTTTGCAAGATGTTCACAGAAAGGTAGAGAAACTAACTGCGTTCTGTTTTATGGCAATAACGTTCAGGTTTGTGGGAGATAATCCCAAAAAATAAGAGAAATAAAAAAGTAAATCCAGAAGTCAGATGATTGACAGGGGCTGGTGTGAGCTGGGTAGGGTAGTTTTTCGAAATTCGAAAGCCCTGAGTCTCTTCCTTCAAAAGACTACACTCACTTTTGGCTGTGCCACTTCCTCCTGTCAATATGCGCCGGTTTCCGACTCAATTTTTATTTTTTATTTTTATTTAATTTAATTTCTTTAATGACCACCCAGCCAGGCTGGTGGAATTTGGTTTCAGTGCATAGCATAGCAGTTCCAACATAAAAACATAAAAACATAGAACATATAACATCACTTACAGCGTACATAAAAGAAAACACTTTTCTTTTATGCCCTGAGATTTTCCTTTAATGCCCTGAGATTTCTATAATCTTATATTTCACTAATAACAGTTAAAATAATTGGTAAACAAACGTAATGCTGAAAATATACACTTTTACTGTATATCTCGGGCTTAAGAGGTTAACCCTGTGAGGCCCAAATTAAAAAGACATTAGCAACTTCAGAGGCCAGAGGGTGGGACATATAAACACATTTACTATCAAATGGCATTGTGAGGCTGAACAACAGGACCAATTGACTATAGTGCTTACATTTTTTTAAATAAACATTTTATTTTTTAATTTTTAATTTTTTTTCCTCTTTCTCCAATTTTCTGTTTTTCTCCCCATCCCAATTTAGTCGCCGTGCCAATTCCCCCCCTCCCCTACCTGGCTGCTGTATGCATGTTCTCCTACGAGTCGGTACAAGGGCGTCCCGAAGCCGACCGCACGCTTCCTCCGATACGTGTGGCGACTGCCAGTGACGTCTTTTCACTTGGCAGCGAGGACTCTCATTGGTGAAGTGTAACGCGTGGGAGGGCACGCTATCTCCACCAAGTCCTGCCCCCGCTGAGCAAGCGCAGAGACCTGACCTGTAGCTGTCCACCTGTTGCTGTCCACAACGCCAGATTCCCCCCCACCAGCTTCCCACCCCCTAATACTGCCAATTGTATTAGTATGAACGACCAGCCAAGCTGGTAGCAACGCCGAGAGCTGGGCTCGAACCCAGCATCTCCTGCGTTGGTGACGAGCGCAATCTCCGCTATGCCACCTGACCGCCCTATAAACGTTCTTTTTTTAAATGGCTAAAAGTGATTTTGTAATTTTGCAACCGTGGGTCTCACAGGGTACTTTTAACCCTGTGAGGCCCAAATAAAAAAGACATTAGCAACTTCAGAGGCCAGAGGGTGAGACCTATAAACACATGAAGGGTGCCGTGACTGAAAAAAAAGTTGAGAAACGCTGGTATATGGTGTGGCTCTTTGTGGTACCACAGTAATTTTTGTGGCTCTTAGCCACCCCTGATCTACACTGTTAAAACCATAGCCCCTTTTCGGACATGCACTCGAGACAAAAGGCGGAGAAGCGAGTGCGGGCATTGCCTGGAGTTGCCTTTTCAGACATGTAGCGCACAACATGCAATTCTCTGGGGCAGACGTGTCCGGACATATGGAAATACTGCACTTAGTTTAGGCGAGGGGTGGCGCCTAGCTAGAGCGATGGCATGACGAGACAAACAGCGCTTCATATCTCATCCTCAGACAATGGAACAAACTGGCCAGAATATCATCTTGACTTGATATTTAAAACATTTCCAGTTCCAACGCCGACCTATTTAACAAATTATGACCACTTAAAAATACTTCAATACAGGCTAAACACTGTGAGAAGCACACATTTAATATAAATGTACGGCTTTGCTGCAGTCTCATCAATACGCTCATTAGCTCGCTGTGTGAATACTGTTGACAATGATCTGCTTGTGTTCGGACATGGGAGGCTGGTTGTAATGACACACATTTAGCACTAGGGAGCTGGGAGGGTAAGCTCTGCATGGATAGTACATAGGAAATTGTCAGGATATCATTTATTAGGGCTGCAACTGACAATTATTTTGTTATTGATTAATCTGTTGATTATTTTATCGATTAGTCAATTAATCTAAACAATTAATTTACCAGAACAAAACATTCATTAAATGAATTCATTCAATTTGCAATTGAACATTTCAAAATGTTTTTCAAGTGCGGTACTACTATCATTGGGTCACATGGGTAGTTGCCTCTCTGACACCACCTACTGAATACCCATAGTATGAGCCATGAAGTTTATTTATATCTGTAAATGCTGTGTAGTGTGGATGCCTACTGTACATGTGTAGGGTGAGTAACCTACATGCCATTACTCCTTTTTATCTATTGACTCATATCTACACTATTATCTTGAAATAATAATAAAAATTAATAAAACAGCAGTTTCTATGACATTGTTTATCATTACATACAATCTATCTAAGCCTTTAGCTATCGGGCTCAGCCCCTCCCATTCCTCACTGTTGCAGCTGGGGTGGACGTCAAAAACTAAACTTATCAAATGCAAGTGAAACGCACACTGTTGAGTCCTGGCTTTAGGCAGAATCACGAACAGTGGTTTAAGAGAAGTTATTTATATTTTAAACGTGATTCATTCATTCATTGCACACTAGTTGGATGACATGGTGTGCATTTTTTATTTTTATTTTTTATACTTTGAACGTCTGCCATTTCCACTGTGAAGACGGCAGATAAGTAACAATACAATTCATCGGCCATGAATATGCAAATCAAGGAAATTGTTGCAGCCCTAGGATACTGTATATACAGGGCTCGTTCCCCCGTTCTCTTTATCAAGCGAGTAAGAACTGAACTTCTTTCCACAAGCTATATTTGTCTTCCTCATCAACGGTATCATATTTGTGACCTCCTTAGACCATTTCCGAACCTGAAACCTCAACATACTCAAGTTTATGTGTGTGCCATAGATGTAGTATAAAGATGAGAGGGGTAATAATTAGGGCTGTCAGTTTATCGCGTTAATTAGATTAATTAATTACAGCAAATTATCGCGTTATGATAATTAACTAAACATTTATTACACATTTTTATTATAAAAATTATTTTCCATAAGACCATATAATACACATTTACAGACTTTTTTTTTAAATGGTCCATTTGCATGTTCTTCTCTGATTCTAGGGACATCTATGGATCTCAGGGAATGTGTTCCCAGTGTCAGAAATACTGTCTGTTACTAGGCTTGAGTAAATTGTAATGAACCAAATGAGAATATCAATTACATTTTATAAAAAAAAAATGTTATCTTTGACTGTGAATAACACCATGCTAAAATTGACCAGACCTGAAAAATCTAAGCAAATGAATAAATGGAAGATGATTAAACAGAAGGTTTTGTAGATACAGTACTGAATTCTGCCATCCGGACACATGCAATTTGAAATATGATTATAGAATATAGAATATCAGGCACAAAATGGTTATGCGATTAAAATGCGATTAATTCGATTAATTACAAATCCTGTAATTAATTAGATTCACCTGACCACTAGTAATAATTAGTGGTGGGGGGAAATATCCATACGTAGTAGTATCGCAATACTTTGCGTGGTGATACTGTATTGATACAGGGACGCCAAGTATCAATATTTAATTATTTATTTATTGATAAAAATACATTTGAATTTTTTTTTGTATTTTTTTGTATAAGGAAGTTGCATTGTTCATTTCAATACCTGTAATAGTACAGTAGTCCACACACATGTGCATTCAGTTAAGTTGGAATATGACTGTAATACAAACAGTTCAGTTTGTCAGGTACATGTAACACAGATTACAGTGTTTACATCTGTCTGCTTGAGAAAATACCATGTTCTGCAATAAAAATGACTGAAGTGAGATGAACAGACTGAACTTAATTTTATTAGATAAAACATGTTTACTTTGCAGTTGAAAAAGGTAATAAATCGCAATATATCGCAATATTAATATCGCAATACTCAGCATATCGCAATATATTTAGTATCGCAATACTATCGTATCGTAACTCAAGTATCGTGATAGTATTGCATCGTGAGGCCTCTGGTGATTCCCACCCCTAGTAATAATGTGGAGGGTGTGAGCTTCGATCTGCCTTGCTGGGGAGGCACCCCATGATGCTTGTTGCCGGCGTGGATACTGTTGATTACCGGTAATCCATAGTGGATTTTTATACAGAATGACTGTAGCTGGTTTATGTAACAGAATCAGTACCACTGAAAGACACACGCACGCACACACGCACGCACGCACGCACGCTGTTGGTGTGTGTGATGGAGCCGTTATGGCAGTAAGTGCTTCTAGTGGTATTACACAAGTTAACATTGGGTTCCTTCAACCTGAACATTGAAATGAAATAAAAGAGCAGACAGCTTCTCCATTAACAGCAGCATTGCCACCTCCCTGACCTTTGCTTTGTAGCCCGTCGACACTGTTTACACATGAAAATGTAATCTCTTGACTCTCAATTCAAAAGCTTAAATAATTGTTTTAATTATTATTGTACTTTTAAAATGTGTGTTTATTCCCCCGCCCCCCTCCCCACCCACCACTCGTCCGCGCAATGTACTCCCAATTATACACACACAAAACTCTTGCATAATACATTTTTTATTGTGAGTAGGGCTTACAAATCAATTAGAACTACATACATTATTAAAATGTGCCCTATGTCGGTGTTTGCATGACGACGAACACTCCACGTGTGGAGACGGGGTCTTCAGGGCTCATGAATAATTCAACACGGGTGAAATGGAACATTTCAAAATAATACTGAATAAAGAGGAAATAACTCAACTTCTGGAGCAGTAACTAGGGCGGCAAAACATATTTTCGGGGGTCAAAGTTGTACACAGAATAGCAACTCCACGGCAGTAAGTTGCGGATAGTTCCGCTGTAGACCTTTCAATTGAAACGTCAATTTTACGTCTCAGCGTGAGTGTTTATGGCCACCCCACCCCCTAGGATACCGCTGCAAATAGGCTGTGGTTGTAATTAGGTGCCCGTCCTCCAATTACGCGAAAGGCAGCTGACAGATTGTGACCCCTGCTGCCCTCGCTGGCTGAACCCCCTCTCTCTGCCTGGCATAATGAGAGCCCGGCTGTTTACAGGCACCGGTAGCTCGAGCTGGCCTCCTCACTCGCCATTTTAATTTAGCCTTCCTGCACAAAGAAAAGGCCGGCTCTGGGGAGGGGAAGGGGGATTTAATGATGCAGAGCTCGATGGAAGGCAAAGAGGTGTCGGGGGGGTCTTAAGAGTGTGTATTTGTACGTGTATCTGCGTGTGTGAACATACACACACACACACACACACGTGCGCCTTAAAAAGGGTAAAGGGGTGAAGTCATGAGACGGTCTCCTATGCCTTGAGTTCTGTCTTGTAACAAATCCCGCCGTAGCTGGCGTTCCGCTGTTCTTCCAAACAGTGAGAAAACAAATGTAATCCTTTTCTCACAGTCGTCTGAGGGAACTGGGTGCGCTTGTTTTCGTGGCCTTGGGTTTTCTACAGCGGCGTCCTGAGACGAGGCAACAAAGAACCAATCAGGAGGCGTCCGAGGCTGTAAAAATCAAAGACGCTCGCTGGGTGTGAAACGGGGTGCAACACGGGGGAGGGGTCCTGGAGTTGGGTAGGGGGGTGTGTGTGTGTTGGCGTGCAAGGGGAGGGTTCTTTTTTTTTTTCAATCCCAATTTACTGCTCTATTCTTGGATGTTGTAAAAGAGTGAAGATCGATAATGGTCTTAAGATGATAATATTAGGATGTCAACTTTATTGTTGAGGCAGGATTTGATTGATGGCCTAGATCACAAAGGACTTGTGCCTCAACAAACACACACACACTCACACACACACATACTTGGGCCAAACAATGATTTAACATTTTATCGAAATTGCAATAGGGCCTAGTTTAATATCCAAATTGCAGGAGGCTGCATTATAATTTTTTATGTAAAGCAAAATGTCAATATACCATTCTAAATGAGGTATTGTGGTCCTGCAGAGATGTCCCGGCCTACAAGTTGTACTCTACAGATTTAAGAAAACATTTTTGTTTGTTTGTCCCCGCAAAATATATTTTTCAATGAAAATGAGAACGACGTAAAAATGATCCTTCCTTCTAATATTGTGAATCATATCACAATTGCAATAATCGTAATTAGACATTCATGAATCACAATCATGAGTATGAATAGCAAGAGTAAATGTGCCTCTCTGTTTGTTGCTCTCTCTCTCTCTCTCTCTCTCGCTCTCGCTCTTTCTCTTTTCCAGACAAGGTGATCAGGCACCGGGCATGCAGTCTGAAGGACACTGCCCACGCCATGTTCGCCTCCCAGTTGGACCCCGAGTTTGACCGCATGTGTGAGGAGATCAAGGAGGCGCGCAGGAAGAGCGGTAAGAGAGCACACATGAGAGACGCAATGTGAAGAAACACGCTTCATTTGAACCATCTATCGTTTCTTAAAATCCCCACATCAAACATGTTTTTTAATCGTTGGACGTGTGGAACATTATTCCTAGCGCACCTCTCGTCCTGCAGATGTCTCCGGTTTGCCACATACCGAGTTTCTGCTGAACCACTGCCAAAAGTCTGTTGACGTGTTTTGACTGCAACGGCAGGCGCTGGTCCCCCGATTGAATTGAATTGATACGGAATAGAGTCGAATTGGAACCTTGCGAAACTAAATGGAATCGGGTACCCAGAGTCAGTGACGATACCCAGTCCTACGGCCACGTCTAGAGCATGTGTGCTGATAAAACTCTGTTTATCTGATGCTTATTTATGATCATTAGGGCTTGGTGTTCAACTAAAGACTTTGATTTGATTTATGGAAAATTGCAAGACAAAATAATCCAAAGGATGACATGAAAAGTGCGAACACTTAATTCCATCATGGTCCCAAAGATGTTTAAAAACAAACAGACAAAAGTATAACATGTAATCACTCGATAATCACCTACATTCACTATGTGCCAATGACCTACACCTGGGTACCACCATTGGTCATCTACCTCCCATAGCTAAGCGCTAGTATTGTCTGTGAGCCATGTTTTGACCCTCCTTTTAAAAAGAGGTTGGCTAGCTATGCTCTTTATCTGCGACGGCAGCCTATTCCAATTTGCCGCTCCGCTGAACTTATTGGCGCACTTGCCCAGGTTTGTTTTATACCTGGGCAGGCACAGGTCTGTTAGGCTGGCCCTATTGTGGTGACTGTGACCTTCTCCACTCCTCTTAAAGTGGTCTGCCAAGTACCCTGGAGCCCTACCATGGTACACATTATGGACCACCCTGAGCTGGTACTGAATCGACCTGGCCTCTAGGGGGAGCCATCCTAGCTGCTGGAACTGTTGCCTTCCTACATGGTCCCTGGGTCCCAAACCTAGTACTACCCCGACCAGTTTATTTTGTGAGATCTGGAGTTTGTCCTTCAGTGCTTTAGTTAGGCCCTCGTACCAGGAACACATTGCGTAATCAAAACAACAGGAAACCAATTAAATAGCCAGCAGCCTAAGACAATAGTGTTTTTTTTATCGCAAAAAATCTGGTTCTCCCCATCACCTTGCCCATAATGCTGAGAACCATAATATCTCCCCCTAGACTGCTGTCTAGGAGGCAGCCGAGGTATCTGACTGAAGATTTGGCTAAAAAGTGCTGGCCACCAAGGTCTATGCTAGGCGATTGCCGATTTGAGCCTGCGCAACCTAGGTTGAGATCCAAACACTATATATTCTGTTTTTGCTGTGTGAAGAGTTAGTTTGTTTTTCAATGAGCCAGTCGCTGATCCTATTGAACTCATCTCTAAGAATGTCCTCCAGCTTAGACTCGTCCTTGTGTGAGGCTAAGATGGCAGAATCATCTGCATATAAAAAAAGATTTGCATGGCATACATAGTTGTGAGTCGTTGATGTATTCATAGAGCTGTTCATGGACAATTTTTTCTAGGATATTTGAAGTGACACTCAAGATGGAGACTGGTCTATAATTCCCTGGGTCTGACCTATTGCCTTTCTTAAAGAGCGGAATTACTTTGGAGTGTTTCATGTCAGAGGGAACAATGCCCTGCTCAAGGGACAGATTAATGACATGTGCTACAAAAGGGGCTATTGTGTCTGCTGTCTTTCAGGAACCTGGCAGAGATGTTGTCAAGGCCTGTGGCTTTGGCAGTATTTAACTCCTTTAACATGCTGCCAATCTTATCTACTGACACTGATTTTAAAATGAAGCTACTTGATACGACACCTAGGTTAGTGTAAAATTCCTTGCAGTGGGCTGATCCATATATTCCTGGACTGGGAGGCAGTTTCCTAACAAGTTCCTGTGCTAATGATGTAAAATAGGTGTTGAAGTGATCGGCAATCTCGGCCTCTTCGTGCACCTCTTTTCCATAGAGTGCCTTTGGGTTTCGTCATACAGCCCAAACTCTTTAAAACTTTCCAGAGTTTATGAGTGTTGTTCTTGTTTTCTCTTATTGGCTCTGAGAAGTAATTTGTCTTGGCTTCCTTGACTCTACGCTTTGCCTTGTTTCTGCATGTTTTAAACTGTTGGAAATCAGCTGGGTCTCCAGACTGTTTGTATCTATGCAATGTTTTGTCCCTGGCCCTAATAACCTCTACTAACTCGGAATTAAACCAGGGATGGGATATTTACTTGATCCTAACTTCCCTTGTCAGGGCTACCATGTCTATGACTGAGAGAAATAAGCCCTTAAAATGGTCCCATGCCAGATTGATATCTGTCGTTTTTAAAACTGGTGACCAATCCAACAGCTGAATTCTCTTTGAACTTGTCTGCATTGTAGTTCTTGAGTGATCTAATCTTTACTGTTTCATGGCTGTTAAATGTGACTCTTTGCAGCTTTCTGGTGCAGTAGGTTAGGAAATGGTCACTAATACCATATATCAGGACTAGGGATGGGTACCGAATTCGGTACTTTTAAAGGTACTTACCGAAACACGTCGGTACTACTGAGTATCGATTCACGTGAGATACCGTTTAAAATTATTATTATTATTATTTTTATTTTTTTACTTTTTTCTTTTCATGTCAACGTTCCCACACACAATATACGCTTACCTAGGATTTGACTTGATTCAACAACAAAGCAGTCGGGGCAATGGCAAACCGAAAACGTTTGAAGTTTGGATTTTTGATATTTTTTTACAACTGAGGTAGGTAGATTACATTTTTTAGAGACTACCGAAAAAAGGTACCGTTGGGTACCGGTATCGATTCACAGGTACCGGTACCGTTTCACAGGTACCGGTACCGTATCGATTAAAATGTGAACGGTACCCATCCTTAATCAGGACTCCACTCTGAGAGATGTTCACTGGATCAGAAACTAAAATTAAATCAATTGTGCTCTGGGTAGTGTGGCAAATTCTAGTAGGCTCCTGAATTAGTTGGGATAAGTCAAATATCCTGCAACACCTGTCTAAGCATTTGAATGTGGAGCATGATTTCTTCGATGCATCAGTGTTAAAATCACCAATTAAAATGCATTTTTTCTCTCTAAATTTGGGACATGTTTTTTTTTTTTATATATATTTTTCCCCCTCCTTTTTCCTCCGATTTTCTCCCATCCCAATGTTAGTCGTTATGCCAATTCCCAATCCCCTTCCTGGTCGCTGCGCACTTACCCCCCACAGTCGGTCTGGGAGAGTGGAGGCTATCACGTGCTTCCTCCGACACACGTCTAGCCAATCAACCGCTTCTTTTCACCTGGCAGCGCGGACTCTCACTGAGAGGGTGTAACGTGTGGAAGGATCACACTACCCCCCTTAGATCCTATTCGCGCTGAGCAGGCACCCCGACCGAACTGTAGGAGTCGCTGTTTACAACGACCCGGACCCACCCCGCCAGCTTTCCCACCCTCTAATACTGCCAATTGTATTAGTGTGAACGGCCAGCCAAGCTGGTGACAACGCCGGGAGCTGGATTCGAACAGGCGAATCCAGCGTCTCCGGTGTTGGTGACGAACGCAATCTCCGCTACGCCACCTGACCGCCTAATTTGGGACATGTTAATAAAACGTTCTCCAGGTGTTCATATAAAGAGACATGTAATTAAACAATAGTCAGAGGACCTTGTCAATGAATCGATGAGTTTATTTAATAAAAAAATCTGGAATACTATGTTTCACACATGCAATCATGCAGAAGGACCTCTTCAAATGTAGTGCTTACATTCCCAGACGAAATGGACCAGTAGAAGACCCGTAGACCCACCCTTTGTCACAAATATTTATAAGAATACCAATTAGATGGAGGAGAATATTGTGTAGACTTTTTCTGAAAGTTTCTGACCCTAAGGCAGAATGTTTGTGGCCATGTTTGAGTCTGACACTCAGTGGTGCAGTCGTACGCCATGTGCACGGCACGCGCGCTCCCGCGCACGCGCATACATGTTCCCTCGGTTGCGCACAATGCGCACAGAACAGATGATTATTATGCATAAATGTTTTAAATGTAATTGTAGTTACAATTTCTTTAATTGAATTAACTTAAACTAGAAAAGTAAATACAAACTAAATTAACAATGTAACTTAGAGTTAGTTTACAGAAGCGAAGGACAGTTTCCTTCAGCGACTCCCCGCCGGAGCTGGGCGGCTGCTCCGAGGACTCATTGACGCTGGTGGAGAGGCGGTAGTGGAGGAGAGGAGTCCGTTGTTATGATATCGGTATCCTATTATTATGCAAAGTCTAGGTGATAAGTGCCGGCCGGCGCGACGAGTCCAGTGACAATTGTGAACGCTTTTTTTTTGCGCGCATGCACATCCGCGCGCACTTCTGCCGCAGTGAGCTATACCTAAACGGCGTTTAACTGCGTTTGTGCACGACTGCATGCCTGCTGACACTACAGCCACCACAGCTCACCTTTACCTGTGTGTGGCGGCCGCCTCTCTGAACTGCTGTGGCTCACACAATAATAAAAAAAAAAATCTTTTCACGTCTGTGACATATTCTACAGATAGACATTGAAACTATTATAGTGAAAGGTGTCAGTTATGCAATGTTGCTGGTATGATGTCAATGACTATCAACACATAATTTTGCAGTCTAATTTAGCTGTGAACATAAATAGGCTCCATGTGGAAACTCTGACATGATGCTAATAGTTCTGACACTACGTTTCTGATGAGACAGCCCCCCCCCCCAAAGAGAAGTTTGTTGATGGAAGATCAGACTCTGTCGCAATTGCCCTGTCCCCTTCACTCTCACAGCCTCAGACCCCGCATGCACAATCAGATTCCTAGTGGGATTGTCGTTGTATGATAGACTGCTCAGCGTGTGTCCTTTCATCAACGGACAATTAGGCTAATGACACCAGAGCTGATAACGTTATTGTCGAGCTGCGGGAGATTGGAAGGAATTCAAACAAACACCTTCTGGCGATAGTTGACTTTGAACTCCGTTTTAGGGGGAGGGGGAGCGAAAAAGCTACAAAGTGGAAGCGTCATTAGACTATTTCATCAGAAATAGTGTCGAGCAGCGTTTTTTTGCTCAGGCCCGGGGGCCAAATCCAATTGCTTGCAACACTGGATTGAAAGAAGCATTTGATTATTTGTAATTATGCATGATAATTACAAACAATCTAACAAAATGGAAAGAGAAGTGGGCTTGTAACCCACCGCTTCAAATGCTCAGACAGACGGACAGACATTTATGGATCGGGGAAGTGCATGAGTGTAGTTAGTTACCCCTCCCTCATCAACCGCTGTTGAAGTGCCCTTGAGCAAGTACGCCATAGCCTGACGTCAGTCAGACCCATGGAACATTGGTGACCATTTTAGCTGGTGCTGTAAGTGGTATCTATTTGTTATTATTAATAAGTGGTCTACATGTTAAAATAATAGCTCTACATTTCCAACACAGTGTTTGGTCTGTAACATGGCTCTCCCAGTCCCTCCGCTCTGCATCAACCAGAAAATACACTTTATCCAATCGGGAGAGAGCACTTCACACTGAAAAAAGCTGTCTTGACAAAATTACTAGGTTAGCACCTTGCATGGTTGTGAATGGGTAAAATGTGAGGAACAAATTGTAAAGCACTTTGGATAAAAGCGCTATATAAATGCAGTCCATTTACCTTTAACTATTTGACTGCCACACTGTTTTTCCATCTTTACTCCCTGGAGCCAGCTTTTTTGACCATTTTCATGATGTTTGCAGACCCATGGTATATTCTATATTATAGCTATGGATACAATAGTATGGCTCATTTGACAGGCACTATTTATACTCTAACATGAAAAAAAAACGTTTATTTCTACATGCCTTCATTCGTGCTCTATCCCATGCAACGCTGGGATCGTTACAAAAGCATGTTTTATGATGGGGTTTGGTAAAATAGACGTTACCTTTGTCAGCAGGTACTCCACTCTTGCTCCAAGTGTCTTGGATCAGAACAGGATCAATAAATATAACGCTAGGTGGCCCGCCAGCAGCGCCAGGGTAACGATCCAGATAACAGCCAGCCAGGTATTGTTACATCCAAACAGCCCGTCTGAAAATACTAGAATCCAACATAGTCTGGTGAAAACGCACCTTATCATACATAAGTGCGATAATTTTGTCTTCTTCATAGTTCTCCCAATAGTTCCAATAGCGGTCGCCATTACCGGTAAAGTCCTCAAGCCTCGGGAGTGCTCGGGCCCGGCGCCGACTATAACACGGAACAGAATAGGTTACCGACTATAGTATTTCTATGATTTACCAGAAGTGCTGAGTCCAATGTAGTCCGGTGAAAACGCACGTTATCATCCATAAGTGTGATCTCTTGAATCCTGATAGTTGAAGTTGTAACAATAGGATTGTTCTATTTAAGTGCTGTTGCACGTAGGACTCTTTTAGAGGTGACACAGAGGGTTCACTTGTGGTGGAACCAAGCTTATGTAACTATAACAACGGTGAATAAAGTACAAGTAAGCAAGTCTGCTTTAACCCTTCATTGTGTACAGTCGGGACACGGACAGAACATAATGAAACATGGTGACAGCTGGGTACAGATCGGGAAAGTAATTTGCGCGGTAGCTAGAGAAGTAAAAAGTTTAGCTGGCGAGCTGTGGCTAACGCGTACTTCGGGGAGAAAACTCTTACTAGCTGTTGGCGATGGAAGGGCTAAATGCGCTAAGACCCCCTGGAAATCTACTTTTGGACTCCAACAACTTGGCGAAGGCATGGAAAAGTTGGAAGGAGGAGTTCACATTGTATACAGACCTTACCATGCCCGACGCCGAAGAGACAACAAAAGTCAAGCTGTTTAAATATCTCGTCGGAGAAAAGGGCAGAGAACTATGGACAACTCTGCCGAGTTCGTCGGCGAAGACAACGGTGACAACTATCATCAAGCAGTTTGACGAGTACTGCAATCCAAAGGTAAATGAAACAGTGGAAAGATACAGATTCTTTATCAGGAACCAAGGATTGGATGAAAACGTGGACAGCTATGTAACAGACTTGAGAATGCTTGCTAGTAGGTGCAGCTTTGGGGACATTAGAGATTCCCTGATCAGAGATCGAATTGTATGTGGTACAAATAGCTCAGAGCTGAGAGAGAGACTGCTCAGGGACGATAGGCTGACTCTGGAAACATGCCTGAAAATATGTAGAGCTTCGGAGCTGTCAAGGGCTAATAGCAGGACACTGCAACAAGGCCAGGCAGTGGAAGAGGTACATGCGCTAAAACAGTCAGAAGAGTGGAAAAAAGACAGCGAGGTTGACTGCATGTTTTGTGGTAAAACACATGAGAGGAACAAGAAAAAATGCCCAGCTTTTGGAAAAAAGTGTAAAAAGTGTGGGAGAGAAAATCACTTTGCGGCTAAATGCAAATCAAAACAGGAGAGCAGCAAGAAAACTAGGAAAGTGCATGCAGTAGCAGAACAGCACAGTGATAGTGATTCTTACGAGGAAGACCTCTGCTGCATAACGGAAGTAAATAGAGAGGATGAAAATGTTAATCAGTTAAAAGACAGCCACAGGCAGGGCCAACAGCTTTTTGCAGGGATGATGTTGGGGGAAACACTAGTTAACTTCCAGATAGACTGTGGGGCCACCTGTAATGTCATCCCCATACATTTGTTAAACCCTGACACACAGCTAGAACACACTGAGAAAGTACTGGTGATGTATAATAAGACTAGGGTGATTCCTCTGGGTACATGTAAGGTTAAGATCAGAAACCCCAGAAACAACAAGCGTTACAGGCTAGAGTTTCAAGTGGTAGACCAGAGTAGCAGAATCCCTTTACTGGGCAGGAAAGACAGTGAGGCTATGAAGTTGATAAAGGTACAGTACGAAAATATCCTAGCTATAGACAGCATAGTGAGGAAAGAGCAGAGTCCAGTGACAGGGGGAGAAAGTGACAGTCACATGACAAGGGACAGAATAAATGCTGAGTTTGGGGATGTGTTCACCGGAGATGGTTGCATGGAGGGGGAGTATAAAATAGAGATAGATGACAGAGTGCCGCCAGTGAAACTGCCAAAGCGCAGAGTGCCTGTAGCTATGATAATACCGATACAGGAGGAACTCAAGGATCTGGAGAGAAGAGGGATTATCACACCAGCGGAACGCAGCACTGACTGGATCAGCAGCATGATCTCATTAAGGAAGCCGAATGGGAAACTAAGGCTGTGCATAGACCCGAAACCTCTGAATCGGGCACTAAAGAGAAGTCACTATCCACTCCCAACTATAGATGACATCCTGCCGGAGATGTCAAAGGCAAAAGTATTCACAGTCTGCGACGTGAAGCGCGGTTTCTGGCACGTCAAGCTAGAAGAGGAGTCAAGCTACCTGACCACATTCGCCACTCCATTTGGTCGCTACCGTTGGCTCCGGATGCCGATGGGAATAAGCCCAGCACCGGAAGTGTTCCAAAGAAAGCTCATGCAGGCCCTAGAGGGCCTACCAGGAGTCTACGTCATAGCAGATGATATGTTAATCACAGGGGAAGGAGCAACGCTGGAGGAGGCAGAAAAGGACCACGACAAGAAACTCAGAGGCTTTCTAACCAGATGCAGGGAGCGCAACATCAAGCTGAACGCGGACAAGTTCAAGCTTCGACAAAAAGAGGTGCCCTACATAGGTCATCTGCTCACGGCTAAGGGGCTGAGAATTGACCCGGAGAAAGTACGGGCGGTCAGAGAGATGCTGAAGCCAACAGATGTAAAAGGAGTACAAAGACTGGTTGGGATGGTCAACTACCTGGCGAAGTTCTTTGACCACCTGTCAGATGACTGCGAGATTCTTAGACAACTCACACGGAAGGAAAACATGTGGGAATGGGCAGATGTCCAAGAGGAAGCGTTTCAAAGGCTGAAAGACAAAATAGCCAAAGCACCAGTCCTACAGTATTACAACAGAGAAGAGGAGTTGACGCTACAATGTGATGCGTCCGACACAGGACTGGGGGCCGCCCTGACACAGAAAGGTAAACCTGTAGCATTTAGTAGTAGGGCGCTCACACCAACTGAAAAGGGCTATGCCCAAATAGAGAGTGTTTAGCCATAGTGTTTGGTATGGAAAAGTTCCATCAATATACATATGGTAGACCGGTGACCGTTCAAAGCGACCACAAGCCTCTAGAAAATATCCACTGCAAGCCACTGCTTAGTGCACCGAAGAGATTACAAAGGATGCTACTCAGACTGCAGCACTATGATATTAGTGTGACATATGTGCCAGGCAGGGATATGTTGCTTGCAGACACGTTGAGTAGAGCATACTTACCAGAGAGCACTAAGGGAGACAGTGAGACAGAGGTAGAGACAGTAAACATGGTTAGCTATTTACCCATCTCAGCAGAGAGGCTGAGCGCTATCAGAGCTGCAACTAAGGATGACCTAAAGTTACAGAGTGTGGCAAATAGAATACTGTCAGGGTGGCCCAAGAGGAAAAGAGACTTGCCAAGTGACATCAGGCACTACCACTCTTTCCAGGTGGAAATTAGTTTCCAGGACAGCATCGTTTTCCGAGGAGAAAGAGCCGTGATACCGGATGCACTCAGGGTTGACATCACGTACAGGATCCACTCCTCTCATCTGGGAGTAGAAGGATGTCTGAGGCGAGCGAGGGAGTGTGTATACTGGCATGGGATGAACGAGGAGATAAAGACCTTCATCGCTAAATGTGGTATATGCAGGTCAGTGGACCCAAGGCAACAGAGGGAGACACTACACCCACATGACATGGCCAGCAGACCCTGGGCCAAGGTAGGGACAGACCTTTTCTCGTTCCACAACGAAGACTACCTGATCACTGTAGACTACTTCTCTAACTTTTGGGAGGTTGACTATCTGTCTGACACTAAGAGCAACACAGTAATCAGAAAACTCAAGGCCCACTTTGCCAGGCAAGGGATACCTGATGTCGTTATTTCTGATAACGGGCCACAGTATTCAATACCTGAAGGACTATACTTCGTGATTAGAGAATGGACTGGAGAGAGAGAGTCTGCTTTAACCCTTCATTGTGTACAGTCGGGACACGGACAGAACATAATGAAACAGAAGTGTGATAGTTTTGTCCTCTTCTAATAGTCTCCACAAGTCGCGATCGCCATAGGTCACTGCTGCTCGCTCTCTGCTTTCAGTGCTAGACACTCCCCACACTAAAGTGGCCCCACACTAAACTAGCCCAGTTCCAAAGGTAGGCGATAGTGCCACCTGTCATTTTAATTCTAACTAACATAGAGGTCTCTAGAACACACAGCAAGGTCCTGTTAGAATAATAATAATAAAAATAAAAATAAAAATAAAGAAAAAAAATTGCGCTCAAAATTGGCTCTCAGAAATGAGATATCTTGTTTTTGGCGCTCAATGAGTTCATATATTTTTTAAGAAAGCGACAAGCAAAGGGGACTGCAGAAAAGTGAGTAGACGACTTTGAGAGGAGTGAAACACAGACTTGATGGGGGCGTAGCCTGAGGCTCTGGTCGTCCCAGACACTGTCTCCTGTTCTCCTGTTCTCAACAAACGGCCCCCAGCACCGCTGAGCACTCACGCTCTGATCTAAAACATACCCCTGTATTGTATATACTCTACTGTATATATATATATGTATATAACATACACATGTACAGAAACATACACAATTTAGATACATGTTTCACATGTGCATATATGTATACATCCACTCCACACACATGCACTTCAGCACGCAGTGGAGCCATAATATGGTCAAACGCAAACAGTCATGTTGCTGTTCTTCACACATTATGCAAACGGCCTAATGGAGCCTCATTCTGTGCCTGGTCAAACACCTCATCTCATGCCCCCGCGCTCACACTCACATATTGTACAAGCATGTAAGCCTGTGTAAATATTATCATTGTTATGCAGATACTGTACATGCATGTACTGTATGTCAGGGCTTTGCCATCACCACCCCCTCTGGGCATGGAGTCCATTTAAGTATGGTAAACCTTGCCTTTGCTAAGTTGTATGTGTGTGTGCACGTATGCTTTCCTTGTGCATTGGCAAATTACTCAGCTCTCGAAATCAGCCGATAGAGAGTAACGATCTAATCCATTACTTTTAAATGAACGGTAGACTTAAGTGGTCCGCACACGGCGAACGACATTAGTTTGGGGTCAGTGGACAAAAAAAATATTAAGATATAATCTAGTTTCTCTCCATCTGAGAGATCTAATACTTCTCTGTGCCCCAAACGCAGAAAACCAAGTCGATTTGCGACACATTTTTAATATTGGAGGTATACTTCCGATACTGATGCCCTTTTTTAGCCTAGTAGTATCAGCCTGATAGTAGATGCATTCCAGTATTGGTACACGTGCCTCCCTAAAAGAGAGGAGAACATTCTAGAGAGGAGCAGTGTTGTACCCTTTAGGCTTAGCAGTGAATTGTGTTTCTGCATCTTCCTACCACAGTTACTCAGGAGAGGAACACAGGGGACGTGGGAACACAGTAAAGCACTCTTCCTCGCTCCCCTGGGCCTCATCACACAGTCTCCAGCGCCCTCCTCTCCCTCACGCTTTGTCCTCTCTATGAACCGCTGCCTGGGATGGATGTTTGTTTTACAAGCATGCTTTGTCCCCTCTGGCTCGTGCTCCTCTTGAGTCTGGTCTAGTGTGTGGTGTTGTCCTCTAGCTATTCAGCCCTGCGTTCGACAGCCCTGTGACAACTCCTCTCGCGAGTCACGCTATTTCTATGTGCAGTGAAAACTCTGCGAGCAACAGGGTACAATGCGTCTTTGCATCCTCACCATTCCTGTATGTCACGGTAAAAACCTTAACTAACATTAGCTGCTAACAAGCTAACCCTGGAAACGCTCAGAGTTCCAATAGTGAGGAATGGGAGGGTCTTTCTTTCTGTCTGTCTGTCTGTCTGTCTGTCTGTCTGTCTGTCTGTCTGTCTGTCTGTCTGTCTGTCTGTCTGTCTGTCTGTCTGTCTGTCTGTCTGTCTGTCTGTCTGTCTGTCTGTCTGTCTGTCTGTCTGTCTGTCTGTCTGTCTGTCTGTCTGTCTGTCTGTCTGTCTGTCTGTCTGTCTGTCTGTCTGTCTGTCTGTCTGTCTGTCTGTCTGTCTGTCTGTCTGTCTGTCTGTCTGTCTGTCTGTCTGTCTGTCTGTCTGTCTGTCTGTCTGTCTGTCTGTCTGTCTGTCTGTCTGTCTGTCTGTCTGTCTGTCTGTCTGTCTGTCTGTCTGTCTGTCTGTCTGTCTGTCTGTCTGTCTGTCTGTCTGTCTGTCTGTCTGTCTGTCTGTCTGTCTGTCTGTCTGTCTGTCTGTCTGTCTGTCTGTCTGTCTGTCTGTCTGTCTGTCTGTCTGTCTGTCTGTCTGTCTGTCTGTCTTTCTTACTTACTTACTTACTTACTTACTTACTTACTTACTTACTTACTTACTTACTTACTTACTTACTTACTTACTTACTTACTTACTTACTTACTTACTTACTTACTTACTTACTTACTTACTTACTTACTTACTTACTTACTTACTTACTTACTTACTTACTTACTTACTTACTTACTTACTTACTTACTTACTTACTTACTTACTTACTTATATATCCCCCCCTGGCTCAGCCTGGACTGGTGCGGTTCTGTTTCATCAGATCAGTATTTAATTTTTTTTAATATTTTTATAATTTTTTTTATACATGCACGCATTAAGTAATGTGACTCTTGCTCCTTGACATGTGCAATGGAAGTGAATCTTCCACTTTACATGCAGTGTCACATGTGATTGGAGGTATAGGCTTAATTGGTAGCCCTCCTTCTGTAGGCTATAATGTATGATAATAGGAGGTATTTATTTATATTATCAGCACGTGAGTGTTTTCCCTCCCGTCATCTAAACTGTAGCCATGTCCAGCGTAGTGGTATACCAGGTTGTACCAGTGACTCACCCTGCACGCCGCACTTCTTTTCACTGCGCTACAGGAAAGCAGGCACTGGCAATTAACAGAAGATATTATCCCAGCATGAATAGTTCTACTGTGGTGTAACAAGGTGAAGACCTTGAGGCCTTAGCAGACCTAGAGGGACAGCTAAACCCTCCCAATTGCAGCGAGCAGAGGCCTTCCTTTCCCCCCCACCTGAGCAGGGAGAGGAGGCCATTTACACGGGTCACCACATTGCCTCTGATTCCCTCCTTTTAATGGCAACCAGCACTGTGTGCTAAATGAATATTGCAGTAGCAGAAGTCAACTGCTCGAGAGCGGAGTACAGCTGTGTGAATATTTCATGCACCGATGGAGATGCTGTGATAAGAAGCTATCAATTAGCAGCATCACGGGACTTGGGTGAAGGCTTGTGTCAGCACCCCCCTCCCACAAAAACACAAAAATAAGAAACGGCGCATCTGAGGAGAAGAGGAGAGGGAGCAATTATAAAATTTTGCAGGAAGCTAAATATCACACGTGTCTGAATGTAAACGTCTCCTCCCCGAGGAGCCATTTGTGGATGCAAGCTTTCAACCCCCCCACCGCACCCACTCCCCTCCTCTCTTTACACCATCCCTTGTTATTCACCAGCACTCAGAGAGCCACTCAGATCACCATGTTCCCACGCAAGGACACACAAACTCCACACACACACACTAGAGCTGTCCCCGAAGCCTGTTTTTAGGATTCAAACTTTTTAGTTTTTTAATTAATAAATGTAGTCATTATAGGGGGGGGGGGGGGGGCGACATTGCCTCGTGGTGGCACTACTATATGTGTATTACAAAATGTGTTGGGCCCCTCACCTGCCCCAACACACACGAGGTATTTCACTGTAACAGACTGAATGTTCAGTTTATCACAGTATCATCACTGCTCTTTTGTGGCTGTAGTGTCTCGACTTGTTGTTGTTTATCCTGCCTGAGAGTCTTCCTTGTCTATCATTGTCACACACACACACACGCACGCACGCACGCACGCACGCACACACACACACACACACACACACACACACACACACACACACACACACACACACACACTCTCTTTCTCTTTCTTTCTCTCTCTCGTTAATGGGTGTTGTTGTCACACACACACACACACACACACACACACACACACACACACACACACACACACACACACACACACTCTTACTCTTTCTTTCTCTCTCTCGTTAATGGGTGTTGTTGTCACACACACACACACACACACACACACACACACACACACACACACACACACACACACACACACACACACACACACACACACACACGTTGTAGTGTGTAATTGATCCTCTGTGGCGCCTGCAGGCACCCAGACGCCGGCCCAGCCGACTGCAGCTCCGAGTGCCGTAGCAGCCAGGAAGCCCCCCGCTGCGGGAGAAGAGCAGGCCGGGAGCAGCACTCAGAGTGAGGCCGTCACCACCGACAACAACAAGCACTGCAGCAGTAGTGAGTACACACACACACACACACACACACACACACACACACACACACACACACACACACACACACACACAGCAGGACATAAACTCATACATCTATCCACCTTCACTCACTCAGCAAGTAGCTGTACCCTATAACAGTGACTCACCAGATGTATGTGATCCCCACACTACTCTTACTCACACACACACATCCCCACACTACTCTTACTCACACACACACATCCCCACACTACTCTTACTCACACACACACACACACACACACACACACACACACACACACACACACACACTACTCTTACTCACACACACACATCCCCACACTACTCTTACTCACACACACACATCCCCACACTACTCTTACTCACACACACACATCCCCACACTACTCTTACTCACACACACACACACACACACACACACACACACACACTACTCTTACTCACACACACACATCCCCACACTACTCTTACTCACACACACATCCTCACACCACTCTTACTCACACACACACACATCCCCACACTACTCTTACTCACACACACACATCCCCACACTACTCTTACTCACACACACATCCTCACACCACTCTTACTCACACACACACACACATCCCCACACTACTCTTACTCACACACACACATCCCCACACTACTCTTACGCACACACACATCCTCACACCACTCTTACTCACACACACACATCCCCACACTACTCTTACTCACACACACACATCCTCACACTACTCTTACTCACACACACACATCCCCACACTACTCTTACTCACACACACACATCCCCACACTACTCTTACTCACACACACACATCCTCACACTACTCTTACTCACACACACACATCCCCACACTACTCTTACTCACACACACACATCCCCACACTACTCTTACTCACACACACACATCCCCACACTACTCTTACTCACACACACACATCCCCACACTACTCTTACTCACACACACACATCCCCACACTACTCACTCTTACTCACACACACATCCTCACACCACTCTTACTCACACACACACACATCCCAACACTACTCTTACTCACACACACACACATCCCAACACTACTCTTACTCACACACACACATCCCCACACTACTCTTACTCACACACACACATCCCCACACTACTCTTACTCACACACACACACACACACACACACATCCCCACACTACTCTTACTCACACACACACATCCCCACACTACTCTTACTCACACACACACATCCCCACACTACTCTTACTCACACACACACATCCCCACACTACTCTTACTCACACACACACATCCCCACACTACTCTTACTCACACACACACATCCCCACACTACTCTTACTCACACACACACATCCCCACACTACTCTTACTCACACACACACACACACACACACACACACATCCCCACACTACTCTTACTCACACACACACACACACACACACACACACACACATCCCCACACTACTCGTACTCACACATCACACCGCTTCTCTCGCAGCGGAGCTTAAGCAACACAGTGGGCAGGCTCATTACAGAGGCCCCGGCTCTGCTCACCTGCGTGGCCGACACCACGGCGTAATTACATGCCCACCTGCGGCCAGCGGCAGACAGTCACGCCTGGGGGGAGGGGAGGGCCGCGTGTCGGGGGGCCAGGGTGGGGGTGGTGGTGGTGGAGGCGGAGCAGAGAAACAAGGTTGTTACTTGGAATGAGATACAAGCAGGGGGACGCTCATGTGTGTGAGCGGAGCGGACTTGATCCCCACACGGAGAGAAAACCAAAACGAGAAGCTGACGTGTCGTCTCTCACCGTGTCGTCTCTGACCGTGTCGTCTCTGACCGTGTCGTCTCTGACCGTGTCGTCTCTGACCGTGTCGTCTCTGACCGTGTCGTCTCTCACCGTGTCGTCTCTGACCGTGTCGTCTCTGACCGTGTCGTCTCTCACCGTGTCGTCTCTGACTGTGTCGTCTCTGACCGTGTCGTCTCTGACCGTGTCGTCTCTGACCGTGTCGTCTCTGACCGTGTCGTCTCTCACCGTGTCGTCTCTCACCGTGTCGTCTCTGACCGTGTCGTCTCTCACCGTGTCGTCTCTGACCGTGTCGTCCCTGACCGTGTCGTCTCTGATCAAACATTTCATAATTCGTTGTTGTTTTATTCATTTGTTTATCGGGACATGGCTGTGATTTTATTTTCCCAATATCACCTGATTCAGCTGTAAATCAACTGAAGTCTGAGGCACCACAGAGTTGCTACAGAGAGCAGGTGCTGCTGCTGTTATGGACAGAGCAAACAAATCTTAAATGGGCCCTGTGGTAGTCGCGTAATTGTGCCCTAAATCTTTGTTCAGCGCAGTATGCCTGCCCAACACCGGGTGGCGCTGGTCTCTCAGGAGAGCAGCCGTAATAGCCCCCTGCTGATTGAGTAAACCATTCCATCTCCCAGGGAGAAGGCACCCCCTCGAGACATGAGAGCCTCTATTGGCCACCATAAATACTGTAAGATGTTGTGTATGTCTGGATCTCCAGCTTACTGCTATTTATGTAGCTGGGCAAGGGTAGGAGCATGGAGCCATATGGTAGGAAGGCTTTATTGCAGTTTGTCCCGGTTTGGACTGACGTGCGGGCAGAGTTATGAGCGTTGATGTCTTCACCTCTTCAGGGCTGTTCGTCACAGCAGCCAGCGGAGGCACGTTTGTCCACCACTTCATAGTCGGGCTTATTCTATGGCAACATCACAACATTATTTTTATAGTGCTTGTAAATGGTAGTGGTAGATTGTGGTCCATTCTCATCTGCTCAAACCAAGGCCTTGTTTTAAAGTAACACTCCACTGGATTTGATTTTGATTTGATTTAGATTTTCGTGTCTTACATACAGGTGTATGCCCAGCCCTATGGGCTTACAAGACACATAAACAATAAGTATATAATAGTATACTTGACAAATTACTTGACAAATTATGACATATAGACCAAGATGGCCACAAAAAAAAGAAAATACAATAAAACGTAATATAACACAAGAGGAATTCATATACAATTATATAGAATATACCGGTAGTGTGTTTTGTCTCAAGTGCCATGCTTTCTCCAAAAATCCTGCAAAACTGAAGATGTCCTCCACAAAAAAACAACTCAACATACAACTCAAACTGCCAAAACAAACCGGATTTACTATTTGAATTTTCTCAAATAAAGCCCTCCTCAAATCGGTGTACAAAGGGCAGTAAAAAACTGGAAATGGGACTCTGGCTTTGAAGAGCACTATAGCATATTTTATTTCGTTTATTTATTTTTAACCCTTTCTCTCGCAGTGAAAGGGTTAACCCTGTGTCGTCTTGGCAGTGAAAGGCTTAACCTTATGTATTGTCGCAGTGCAAGGGTTAACCCGTTGGTAGTGAAAGGGTTAAGAAAACAAACACAGAATCCACTTCTTTATAAAACAAGATATTTAGTTGTTTTGAGCTCTTCAAAGCCAGATATGAAAAAGCCACATTTTCCTCACTTGTGTAGATGAGGTGTAAAGGCCTCTGCATGCTACAGAAACTGCAAAGCAACTGCAACACAACATCGACAAAGCAACGGTGTTGCAGACACTCTGCCTTTATGCTTCTGCAACATCGACGAGCAGCCTATGCAACATTGTACCCCGGATGTAGCTAGGTCCCTAGATAGATGAAACTTCCCTTCTCAACCAACCCATTGATAACAAGCAGAAAAAGAAGCATTATTTTTACTTCCGGTCGGGGGATTTCAAAATAAAAGAGCAACGTCTAAAAGCACCGTAAATACGTTTATTTTGTACATTATCTAACGTTAACACGAACCTAAACTAATCTAAAGGTATTTCCGGTGCTTTTAGATGTCGCTCTTTTATTTTGAAATCCCCCGACCGGAAGTGTTATAGTGTCTGTTGCTAGCAGCTTAACTTCTGTCGCCCGTTTCTGTGCTTTTCGAGCTAACGTAACGTCATTAGTTTCCAATGGAGAGGAGAGAAAGACCTCGGCTCACATGCAGCTCAAACTACCTGTGTCCAGTCATTTCGACTAGCAAACGTTGTATTTAACGTTACCTCAGGATACCATTGTATTTAGTTGGTTAGCTATGTAGCTAATGTGGATAGCATTTTGAATAGCACCAATGCTAGCTGGCTGGCTACAGCTTTATTTACTAAATTATGGAGGCTTTTTAATCGTCAAGGTAAGAGAGGATTTGTCATGATCAACTGAAGGCGTATGCTATGGAACAATATGTGCTTGGGTTTTCAGAAAAAGGCCAGCTATGTGACGCTAATTATTTAGCATCGACGCTGGCTGGCTACAACAATGGAGGATGGTATTCTCTGCGGGACCAATATTATTCTATGACAGCCCCGCCCCCATTCGCTAACCAACCAATCACTGCTACGCAATATCAACGCAACGGTTGTTTAGATTAGATTTTGAGGAGATGTACGCAACATCCTCGCAACACAGTCTACAAGACCCTCTGCAACAACCGCGTTGAAAACGCGCTGATGTTGTGTTGCAGTTGCTTTGAAGTTGCTGTAGCATGTAGAGGCTTTAAGGCCTAACTTTAACACTAGGCCTATATATTCCACCATTAGCAGTAGTCAGGCTCTATTATCTGGAGTCGAGCGTCATAGACACGGGCCACTAATTCAGACTGAGGATGTGGGGAAAGGACCCTTATCGCCCTGCCCCAGAGGCCTAATTAATTAGACTTGGGTAATTAATGTGTGACATTGGCAACCAATTCTCACCTGGAGCACCGACACAAGCCAACAGTGTACGTCCAATTAGGCTAATTGATCACAAAGTCAATTACGCGTTGAGATGGAAGAACGACACGCGCATAATGACTGCGTGCTGTGAGATGAGAGGAGAGGCGGTTAGGAACTGGTGAACTCGCTCCTGTTGTGCCTCAGAGGTCAGTTTGGGGCCGGCCATGAGTCTCCCCCCTCTCTCCCTTCCTCCGATGGTGAAGGTGAGGATACGTGAAGGGCAACCTGGTCCTAGACCATCGCCCCTTAGGCAGTGGGGGGAAAAGCCTATCTGGAGCCATTCAGATGATGACACTCTATTGGGTTGTTATCTTGACTTTCTCTCTCTCTCCGACCCTCTGCACTTCTCGCCTGGAGCCCATGTTGCTCTGTGACATTCAGATATAATGGAGGTTAGCGTGGAGGAGGAGATGGGAGTGTTCTGGCTGGGCCTCCGGTCGTGTTTCTGCCGAAGCCGGAAACTGAAAAGTGAGGAAAGTCGGGAGAAGTTTCCATTAGCCTGCCATCTCTCTCTCTCGCTCTCTCTCGCTCTCTCTCTCGCTCTCTCGCTCTCTCTCGCTCTCTCTCTCTCTTTCTCTCTCTCGCTCTCGCTTGCTCTCTCTCTCGCTCTCTCTCTCTCTCTCTCTCTCTCGCTCTCTCACTCGCTCGCTCTCTCACTCACCCACTCACTCACTCACTCACTCACTCACTCACTCACTCACTCACTCACTCACTCACTCACTCACTCTCTCACTCTCTCACTCTCTCACTCTCTCACTCTCTCACTCACTCACTCTCTCACTCTCTCACTCACTCACTCTCACTCTCTCTCTTGATCTCTCTCTGCCCCATCTCTCTACCATGTTATCTACTATATCTCTTGGTTTCTCTACGCCACCACCTCTTTCATGCACACACACACACACACACACACACACACACACACACACACACACACACACACACACACACCCTCTCTCACACCCTCTGCCCCATCACTTTACCCTGTTATCTCTCTCTCTCTCTCTCTCTCTCTCTCTCTCACGCTCTCTCTCTCTCGCTCTCTCTCTCTCTCTCTCTGTGTCAGGGTTAGCATGAGACACAGGGGCCCATTACCTAGGCCACGGCCCAGGGTTCATTCTCAGTGCATTGCCACTAAGATCTGGTTCACACAAAGTGCCTTCCCTTCATTCATAATTCACTCCCCCTTGCATTTCTCTCTTCTCTCACGACAGTTTTTCAGCCCGCCAAATCAGCTGTCTTTTTTGTTGTTGCTGCTGCTGCTAAGCTGGGGAGAATGGATGCACAGTGGAATTGAGATAAAATTATTACCTCGACTGCCATTATCCTGCTAATATTTACAGCAGCTTCTCGCGATGCCTTTCTCCCAAGATCACCACTTCCAACAGCATTGCCTACTTTAATTAACCTAGTTAGCTAGCTCACTTGGATGATATGCTGCACAAAGGGGACTCCCTGAAAATGTGGTGTTTCACCCAGGGGGTGGTGCCTTACGTCCTATATCTGGGTAGTTGTCTTCAGTAAGGACATCAGTATAAGGCTCAGGAGAGCTTGCACTAAATTTGCCTTCAAACCATTCAAGTCAAAGCAGTACAGCCTAAAAACCAAGATCTGACTGTATAACAGTAATGTTAAATCAGTTCTGCTGTATGGCTCAGAATGCTGGCAAGTGGTTGAGAATGACATGAACAAGATCAATGCATTCCACCATAGAAGATATGTCTCATCTTCTGGCCAGAAGATCTCCAATGACGACTTGTACAAAACCACAAACTGTCACAAAGTGGTGCTGGAAATGGCTTGGACATGTCCTCAGAATGGACCGCATTCCTGCCTTGAGGTGGACCCCACCTGGAAAGAGGAAACAAGGGAGGCCAAAAGTAACCTGGCAGAGAACTGTGACCTCGGGAACTGAAAACCGCAAACCTAACTTGGGGCAAAGCACACCATGCTGCACAGGATAGGACCAGATGTAAAGGATAGGACCAGATGTAAAGGATAGGACCAGATGTAAAGGATAGGACCAGATGTAAAGGATAGGACCAGATGTAAAGGATAGGACCAGATGTAAAGGATAGGACCAGATGTAATGGATGGGACCAGATGGGATAGGACCAGATGTAAAGGATGGGAACAGATGTAAAGGATAGGACCAGATGTAATGGATGGGACCAGATGTAAAGGATGGGACCAGATGTAAAGGATAGGACCAGATGTAAAGGATAGGACCAGATGTAAAGGATGAGACCAGATGTAAAGGATGGGACCAGATGTAAAGGACAGAACCAGATGGAAGCAGCCTTATGTTCCACAGGGAACAAAGAGGATTAAGTAAGTAAGTGACCAACTTACTTGTTTAAAATAAACTGCGGTAATAACTGTTGATTACATGGTACAGCTACTTTTAAAATGGTAACTACTAACATTTTCAATCCCCAAGTGCTGCACTGTGGCTGCCTACTGTTCCTAAAAAGTTACAATGGGTTAAATGCAGAGGTCAATTACCTGGTATAGTGCCTCACACACCTCAAGACAATCCTATGTGGCATAGAAACCCTTTTTGTAGCCTTGGTAAGAGCAGTTTGTTGTAAAGGATGAAGAGTGAAGTTTATAGCCTTGCTGTTCTGCACCGCACCTGCTATTAATCTGCTGTCTCCCCCCCCCCCCCCCCCCCCCCTTCCCATACAACGCAGCCTTGCTACACATGCAGTACAGGTGCACCATGGGTCCAGGCGGTTTCATGCTCGTTAATGTAGGAAAGGGAACAACAATGGTAGTTGCTTCATGATGTGTCCTGCATGTGTTGAGTCAGTACCGTGTGGCCTCGAACGCTGCATTCATGTGGATGGAACACAGCCTCAAATCTCACTACACTGTAAACAAACTCTCCCTCTGCTACCGATCCAATGCGAGGCCTTGATGGTGGAAATGTTCAGCTTCTTTTCACCTCCGGCTGAATCGGTTGTTTAATGAAAGGATGACCTGGATCTTGGTAAGGGACGAGGGAAAACTGGCACATAGCCTAGACCCTGTTACGTGTGAGCTGCGCTAGCTGTGGTGTTTGTTGATAAAGGGACCGCTGGAATAGTCAGACTTCGCCTCTCTTTTGAACTCCACGGTCCTAGTCCTACACACGTGGCGATCCACGGGGAGTACAATTATGAAGCAATTCCAGTTGGTTTCTCTCTCTGGCCTACTTTTTTGACAAGGACACGAGGCCCTGCTTTACTTCTCATCATGAGTTACATGACTAAAACTAACACGTTTAAAGGGATCATTCCGATTTTTGGAACCCTAGCCCTATTTGCTGCTTACCAATGATGTTGTGGATTGGTGGTGGAATCCTTTTCTCAGCGCAGTCCACGCTGTTCCTCATACTGGTTCCAGCTAGTTGGCCATAAATCAATGCAAAGTGAATGGGCTCAAGCTCCTGACTGTATAAGCTGACTGAAGGTAACTGAAATGTACTCCGGTTAGATTCAGGGTTTGCACAAGGTCCTTGAAGTGCTTAAAGTGCTTGATAAAAAAATAAAAATAAAAGTCAAGGCCTGGAATTCCTTGAAAACCGCCAATTCTTTTACAAGGTGCTTAAAAAGTCCTTGGAATTCAAATCAACCATTTGCATAGAAAGTGTTGTTCATCCATGATAAAATTGTTCTGAATCAAGAAATAGCATTTTTTTTTTATCTAAAGTCTAACTAATTGTCGGAAATTGGTTTTATGCCATAAATATTGGATCTGAAAAATTGTGCTTGGAAAGTACTTGAAAGTCCTTAAATTTAATTTAGAAATATCTGTGGGAACCCTGTAGATTTTAGTTGCATCTACTGAAATGTAGATTTCAGTTGTCTTCAGTCAACAGAAGACACTCTACCGATCAACATCATCATGGGTAACTAGCAAATACGGGTTAGGGTTCCAGAAATCAGAACTACCCCCATTAATGCATGTCTGGGTTCCCACAGACATTGCAAAATGAAATTTAAGGACTTTCAAGTACTTTTCCAAGCAACATTTTTCAGATCCAATATTTATGGCATAAAACCTAGACTTTAGATGAAAAAAAAATGCTATTTCTTGATTCAGATTTTTTTTTACATGCTTGCAGATGTTCAACATATATTCTTAACCTGCCAGTCCCTGTCCCCCCACCATGGTAATTGGAGCAGTGGTGCAGACCAGTTGCCCCTCTCTCCACCACCTCTGCTCTGAGTGCTGTAGGCTACTCTCCTCTGACACGCTGCAGTGTCTGTGGACCTGTGAGTTGGGTGGAGACTAAACATGTGGATGGGACAGTTGGTGGGGTTATGGAGCCATACGCCAGGCTGCCGCTTCAGTTACCATGTAGACCAGCTGATCCACAAGACCCCCAAGGTCCAGAAAGATTCCCTTTATTTTATTTGCTACTTTTGTCTGTTCCTTCCTCCGTCCGTCTGTCTTTCCCAATTTTTTTTCTTCATTCCTTCACTCCGTTCTTCTTCCTTCCTTCCTTCGTCTGTCCTTCCGTCCTTCCTTCCTTCCCTCATCTTTTCTTAATTCCTTCCCTCCCTCCTTCCTTCCTTCCGTCCTTCCTTCATATTGTCCTAAATTCCTTCCTTCTTTCTTTTCCTTCCTTCCTTCCTTCCTTCCTTCCTTCCTTCCTTCCTTCCTTCCTTCCTTCCTTCCTTCCTTCCTTCCTTCCTTCCTTCCTTCCTTCCTTCCTTCCTTCCTTCCTTCCTTCCTTCCTCCACTTTGCAACAATGCTCCAACAGCTCCATGAAATGATGTAGATGGAAAGAAATGGCAATACCTTGTCTTATAGGGACCGCTACCTTATCATTTCATTGAATTGTAATTAACACAATGGAAGGATTCAATGTCCTTGATGACATTACCGGTGGCCATATTCAAACAAATTTATTGTCAATAAATGTCCAACTAAATGAATGTGTGCACAACGGTTTTAGAGGTTTTGGATGTGTGTGAGATTATGTGCAAAATATGTGTTGTTTTTTTGGGCAAAGTGCCTCTTTTAAGATGGCAAAATCCTCTGTGGATTCTCACCATCGCCCCATTTCCAGCTCTTAATGTCTCAGCTTCTAATTAGAAAAAGTCAGTGGTGGACAAACAGAAAAAAGCAAGGAAAAGCAACTGGCCCAGAATGGAGACAACACTGTTATTGTTAGTTATTAGAACTGGCTTCTCTCACAGCTGCGTCCCAGGCAACAGTGGCAAAACAATCTGACACACACACACACACACACACACACACACACTCCGACACCCCGTGGGGTTCGCTTATGAAATCCCTTCGACGACTTGAGCCAGGGCGGCTCTTGGCGTAAGCTGCCATTTTGTGGGCACAGATGCCTGCTGGAACATTGAGGCACCAAGCGTGAAATGAATGTAAAATCAGCCATGATGCCTTTTCTCTTCCGCTTATTGTTTTAGGGGCACCAGATGAGCCGACAACCACGTGATAGCGGCTCTCCGGCGGCGGGGGAAGCGGTCTGCCGTCTCTCGCCGGGGCGTTTTAATTCTTAACACATCACGGAGCCCGGTCGTTTGTCATCCCGCTGCATGTAGTAAAGTGTACACACTTGGCGATCCTCCTCCTCTTTAATATCTGTTGTTTATTACAGTGCGATGCAGATGTGCGCGGGGACGTCATTGTAAATGTGCTCGTGAGCCTCCGATAGACACACAGGCCTGGAGAGCTGCGTTGGAATGATCGAGCATCCCCTCCTCGACGCCCGCTTGCATGCCCACTGAAGCCAAGCTGTGAAGCCAGAGGGGGAGAGGGGGAGAGAGAGAGAGAGAGAGAGAGAGAGGGTGGGGGGAGCGGGAGAGACTTTGACTGTTAGACAGAGTTACAGTGCTGACTGAGCCCGTTTATGATTTACCGTTATTGCCTCTTCAAGGATTAGCCTTAGTGTTTTACGCAAGATGCCAAGATAAGGGCCGCGGTGTGAGGCGTACGAAAGGCAACTAGAGGGAGAGGGATGGCTGGTGTCCATATTAAACAGTGTGCCTGAGTTATGGAGTAATCCCCTCCTCCTTTGTTAATGCCGTGTTGTTTTTCCTCTTGATGTCAAGGCCACAGTGTTCATCAGATTTTGTCATGTTGACAGTTGACCGACAAAGGACTGTCTGAGCCAGTGTCTAAACTACTTTGACATCTTCTGCCGTCTGATTAATGAGTCAAGATGGCAAGACGGGAGTGACATTTATATTGTTTTTGGTAGAGTTCTTTTTTTAGGATTTTTTTTAAGTTTAGAGAAACCGCATCTGCCTCAGATTACAAGCTGTCATGGTTGGTGGACAGGTCTTGGTTTTTCAATAAGGATCGGCTGGCATGCCATTCTAATTAAAGGAGATCTGAGGCAGAGTTGTCTGCAATAATAACTAGTCTCTGTCTCTCTCTCTCGCTCTCCTGACAACTAAAAAGTACCCCTACTCGTACCTCTCAGCATTTAGGCTGCACTCCTACAAACAGATAAGACATACAGGGTCCCTTGGGTATTTTGCCGTAATGCAGTCAGTCGATTTCAGCAAACATCAGAAAGGAGCAAACACCAGACGGTCTAAGTATTCCCCTATGCTTGTCTGGGTATGATCAGGGCTGATTGATCAGACTGTGAGCACATGATGCAGTGCCAGCGCCAGATCAGGTGAGATGACTTATGGATTTGTAGTTTAGATCCAACTCATTTTGCTCAGGGTTCATTCTGCTCTGCTTACCCTGTGCCCAGTTTAGTGGAAAACACAATCCGCGTCTGGCTCTTGATACAAATCTACGTGGTTCTTCTCAGCAGGGCGCCACGGGGGTCACAGGACGAGGGAACAAGCCAAGTAGCCCAACAACAAGTGAAAGGCATTTTGTGAACAGAATATACTGTACAAGTTATTCTCACTAACAATTTCGTGCTTAAATTTAACTTTTTTCCTAGGGACCCAAGTTTAAAACCGCTGTTCTACGCATCATACTGTACTTACGGTATAGTACTTCTTTGAACTATCAAAATAGTCAGTCGACGACAGAGAAAGGCGCCGTGGTACGATAGCTAATGAAGGGCTGGCCCTGTTATCCCTATAGGTTTGTACGATAGCTAATGAAGGGCTGGCCCTGTTATCCCTATAGGTTTGTACGATAGCTAATGAAGGGCTGGCCCTGTTATCCCTATAGGTTTGTACGATAGCTAATGAAGGGCTGGCCCTGTTATCCCTATAGGTTTGTACGATAGCTAATGAAGGGCTGGCCCTGTTATCCCTATAGGTTTGTACGATAGCTAATGAAGGGCTGGCCCTGTTATCCCTATAGGTTTGTACGATAGCTAATGAAGGGCTGGCCCTGTTATCCCTATAGGTTTGTACGATAGCTAATGAAGGGCTGGCCCTGTTATCCCTATAGGTTTGTACGATAGCTAATGAAGGGCTGGCCCTGTTATCCCTATAGGTTTGCTTGACATTGCCTCTCGGCCTCCAGGCTCCTCAGACTAACCCTGTGGACGTTGATGAAGAACGTCGGCTATTGACCGCTGCCCGTCAGTCTGCGGTGACAGCAGTGTCGGTGCCGAGCAGGCCTCCGCTTATTGATGCTGTCGTCTGCGCCTTTTCACCATCGCCCTCATTACCTGTGACTGAATAATGGAAGAGCTAATGTCTACATGTACCGTGGTGCATATTAACCTAGAGGCACACACAAACCCAAACCTTTCCATCTCCACGGCAGTTTGAGAAAGAGAGGTACATTAAGCGACACGAGTCACAGTAGGCTAAAAGAGCGGGAACACGTAAAAGAGCTGGAACACGGACCGGCAGGCGTTTTTATTATATGAAATGACTCCCGGATCCGCTCTTGACTAAGCTAAACGCCATATCTCCATTAGCAGGGAGGCAAGATGTGTATTCTCGCTGCCACGTTTTTTCCTAGCTAACAACCCATTAGGCCGTATCATCCGCGGGTTCTAGGGCAGAGATTCACCACGCTGCTCTGCGCCGTGTGACTGTGCCGTTCTTCACGGCTCCTTGTTAGCGCCGTGGTTCCAGTGAGAGATGAGGGTGAGGGGTTTCTAATAGTTTTACGAGCCACAGCTCCCGCTCTTTGTTCCTCCTCCAGCAGCAGCAGCATTGTGCCTCTCCGGGTGCTTTGTCATCGACAAGTGGCTGTAAATTGCACAAACGGTGTTCCGCAAAAAAGGGCCAACTCCCTCCCATCTCAGTAGGCGCACAGGGGGGCTATCAAGTCCTGAAACTGTTTCAGCGTGATCACTTTGTTATTCATTGTACTATGACAATGAATCAATTTTAATGTTATTATTAGTATCCTCTCTTCTGGATACCTTTTATTTATTTGTATTTTTTTGAATTTATTTAGAGAGTTCTGCCGGAGAGTTCTGTCTTCGTTCCCCCTCAACCTTTTCAAGTAAAAATGGTAAATGGTGCATTTTTATAGCACTTTTATCCAAAGCACTTTTACAATTTGTTCCTCACATTTTACCCATTCACACACTGACGGCGGAGGCAGCCATGCAAGGTGCCAACCTGCTCATCGGGAGCAATTAGGGGTTAAGTGTCTTGCTCAAGGACACTTCGACACGCTGCCCAGGAGGAGCAGGAATAGAAACGGGAACCTCCAGATTACCAGACGACTGCTCTACCTCCCAAGCCACTGCCACTTTTTTAACCCTGAGAGTTCTGTCTTTGTGCCCCCTCAACCTTTTCAAGTAAAACTCAGGCGGGCGGCGTTAGGGGACTTAGCTTAGAGAGAAACCTTCCCATTTGGTCCCAATTCTCTGCTGAGCCGAGGGATGTAGACGCTCACAGAACTTGAATGTATAGAATGGGGATTCCTGACCAAATCAACATTCTAGCCAGTGCACTTAAGATGGCTGCCACACATGTTTGATAATGTTGTTATGGAAACAAGCATGGGTTTGGTAAGCGTCTGAGCGCTATTGTGTCACCATGGCAACATCGTCACTTTTTTGTTTGTTTTTGTTTTCCTGTAATTCAGTTACAATGACTGTCAAGCTTGTTTCACAGATGAAAGGATTAGGGCTGTCCTTGACTGAACAATCTCCTAGTTGACTAATTGTCAATTATCGTTGGTTTAGTTGATTTAATCGACAAATCTGTAAAATTGTGTTTCCCACATGCAGTCCTCCATAAAGACCTCTTTTAAATATCATGCTTACTGGAGATGTGCTTCAGAAAATAAATCGGCATGGAGGGGTAAAAAAGCATAAAGATTAACAAAACAAAAACGGCTGATTAATAGTTTAATCCCAACCCTTTGACATTTCTGCACCGGCCATGTTTGTACCAAAGGAGACTTAAGGTGTTTCACCAGGAAAGGCCTGTTCTATCCATTCACGTTCTGTGGTGCCGCTGATCTGGCCGCCCCGCTGTGGGAGCCCCCCATTTGTTCCACAGCATTTAACTCCCGACAGCCGCTTCCCCAGCCCCACACTGAGAGAGGCCCGGCGTACAACAACTCTAATGAAACCGGATGAAATCCCCTCCGCATGGTGCCAATGACTCGCTCCGTCTTCCTCAGTCCGAATTCTGTTCATCCGACAGGTTTGAAAACGCTCTAATGGAGCCTTTCGAAAAAGGCAAGGTGGCGTTCGGAAGGCCGTGACATTGAAACCCGAGAACTTGGGAGGTTTATAGTCACGTTTCCTGGAAGGCCCCCGCTGAGCTCTTTCACAGGCTCTCTCTTCTTCCACGGGGTGATAAGTCATTCCTCGGCCGGGCCTGCTAGCAGCCAGGCCTGGTCCTGATCTCCATCCGTCCTCTCTCCTCCTCCCCCCGTGTCTCTGTAGTGATGGTCGGCTGGGGGCTGACCTTTTTGAAGGGCAGCCATGCCTGGCCATCGCGTATGAGCGTTTCCAGGGGCTGGTCGGTCGGGTTGACATCGCTGGTGCTTGCAGCTGCTACGGCATCTGGATCCCCTCAGGCTCCATCATCCCACTGATGGGGAGAGAGAGAGAGAGAGGCGTCGTACACACTCTTCTTTCAAAATGTTTTAAGATGTTTATTAATGTTAATTAAAACCATCAAATCAAATTTTTTATTTATTTTTTAATCTTTTTCTCCGCCTGATTATTCTATTTTTCTCCCCTTCCCAATTTAGTCGTTATGCCAATTCCCCCCCTCCCCTACTCGGTTGTTGTGCGCATGTTCCTCCTACTGGTCGGTACAAGGGAACCCTGAAGTCCACCACATGCTTCCTCCGTCACATGTGGAGACAGCCAGTGGCTCTCTTCTCACCTGGCAGCGAGGACTCTCATTGGTGAAGCGTAACGCGTGGGAGGTCACGCTGCCTTCACCATTTCCTGCCTTTCGCTGAGCAGGCGCCCAGACCTGACCTGTAGGCGTCGCTGTCCACATCGCCAGATTACCACCCTCGACTTCCCTCCCGCTAACTCAGCCAAACGAATTAGTATGACGATCGGCCCAAGCCGCAGGGCAATGCTGACTCGGTGAGTCGAGACCGCAGCCTCTTGCATTGGTGACGAGCGCAATCTCCGCTACGCCATCCGACCGCCCCTCACACTTTTCTTTTTTAACTTAACTTTAGTTTTACTTTCAACCAACTGGTTCTGGAAACGAGTGATGTGGTCGTGTCCCTATGAGCGGCTGTCAGAACGTACATCATGTAGGCTCACACACCCTGCCACACATTAACCTGCTCACACACCCTGCCACACATTAACCTGCTCACACACCCTGCCACACATTAACCTGCTCACACACCCTGCCACACATTAACCTGCTCACACGCCCTGCCACACATTAACCTGCTCACACGCCCTGCCACACATTAACCTGCTCACACACCCTGCCACACATTAACCTGCTCACACACCCTGCCACACATTAACCTGCTCACACACCCTGCCACACATTAACCTGCTCACACGCCCTGCCACACATTAACCTGCTCACACACCCTGCCACACATTAACCTGCTCACACGCCCTGCCACACATTAACCTGCTCACACACCCTGCCACACATTAACCTGCTCACACGCCCTGCCACACATTAACCTGCTCACACGCCCTGCCACACATTAACCTGCTCACACGCCCTGCCACACATTAACCTGCTCACACGCCCTGCCACACATTAACCTGCTCACACGCCCTGCCACACATTAACCTGCTCACACACCCTGCCACACATTAACCTGCTCACACGCCCTGCCACACATTAACCTGCTCACACACCCTGCCACACATTAACCTGCTCACACGCCCTGCCACACATTAACCTGCTCACACACCCTGCCACACATTAACCTGTTCCAAACTGCTCTCTGGACAGAGGGACTGTGACAGACACACACACACACACACGCACGCACGCGCACAGGTACAGGTGCAATTGGTATGATATGCAGCAGCAGTTTTCTGCCAGGATGAATGGAGCTACATTAAGGCAAGACAGGTTAATATGGCCGCCTAGGACTCTGTGTGTGTGTGTGTGTGTGTGTGAGGCCCAGCAGCCGATCGTGGTGACTGATCTTCTTCATTTCCAGGAGCAAGGATGGGATCATTTATCAATCCGGACGTGTCATTAAGTGTCAGCGCATCGTCACTCGTCCGAGTGACAAACAGCTGTCTCCCTTTTATCACCCACAGACACCCAGGCCCCTGTCGCACCCTCAGGGTGGGCAATAATGGATTACAGGTGACAGGGTTACAGTCAAACAATGACAAAGTAGTCATTGTAATCGAAATTCAAAAAGTCTCAAGTCTCAACACTGACATGATTTGAACCCGTCTGAAGTCTTAAGCCCTCAATGTCAGTAGTAGGTGTCCTACACCATCTGAAAGCTGGGACCCTAAAGGTGCTCCCATAGTCGAGCGGACAGTGCGCGGAGCGGACTCTGCGAGGTCCGCACGGACACTTTGAGCTTTCATAGTCGAGCGTACCTCCGCGGACCAATTTCCTACGTCTCGCGCCAGTTTAAAAATGTTTTCCCACGCTGTTCAACTACTGTCATGTCGTCGTCATCCGATGTCAAAATAAAGAGTGTTATCTCCGTTTCCAATATTTCTAAATAAAACTGGCAGTTTTACACACTTCATTTAGAAAAGCCATTCAAACATCTCAAGTTTCTTCAGATGATGAAAAAAGACATCATGGTCCAAATGTATATGAATTGGAATGGGTGACGATTAGCGATAGTAAAACTAAATTTAGCGTCATCTACCTGCCAACGTTTTACCGGACCAATCCTACCCATTTAATCATGATGAGACTGATGACAGTTGTTTACAGTCAAAGTTTTGCTTGTACACGGTTGCAATTCCCCCTCATCGCAGTCCTCGGCCAGTCGTCCACGGAGCGTTAAAATACGTACACGCAGGCATTGGCTATAGGCTTCTAAAACGATTGAATAGGCTAAACTTCGTTTTAACTTCTTTAATTCAAATTTCTTTATTTCATTTCATTTTTCCCGACAATGCTACCTGCCTCGACAAAATCCGGGACTCGGTTGCGATACAGATGAATTATCTTCTCAGAATAGTATATAAGTGGCTATGATCCTGCCTTACTCTCACTTGGCAGTTGGCACGGAGCGAGTGTTCAGAGTAAAATGCAGATCGGTGTCACATTAAATGCAGGTCGATGTCAACCAAAACGCAGAGCAGCCTTTTATGTGACACCAAGTGAGCGGCGCGGACGTCCGCGCATTAGAAAATTGGAGCTTCGCACTTGGAGTCCGCTTTGAGTCCGCTTTGAGTCCGCGCGGACCTTCGCGGAGTCTGCTCCGTGTACGGTCCGCTCGACTATGGGAGCACCTTAAGGAATCATTTGAGATGCAGCTCAACACTGCATGCCAATCTTTTCTATCTATATTGATATGTAAAACATTATGTTTTGCATCTCATCTATACAAATGTGATAATGTGCACAGTTATATGTAATAAGTTGAGAACCACTTGAGAATTGAAAAACGAAATGGAAATAAATGCAGCATTAAATAGATATAGATCATATTCAGCCAATAGATGTCACACTAGAGCACCAGCATGTCATTTATCCAATCGGGTGCATTCCATGTGGGGAAATGTAAATTTTGGACCAACCAATTCTTTTTTTATTATTCATTCATTAATCAATTATTTTATGGTGGAAAAGCAATACTATAATTCTGCACCTTTCTAAAAGCTCTGTGGATATATTGTTGTTGTTGTTATTATTATTATTATTATTATTATTATTATTATTATTATTATTATTATTATTATTATTATTATTATTATTATTATTATTATTATTATTATTATTATTATTTATTATTTATTATTTATTATTTATTATTATAATTTTGTAATGATTACTCTACATACAATTTTATCTATAGCACCTTTAGGACCTGAAGACCTTGAAGAACACTTAAGAAAAGTGTTCCTTTTGATATTTGGAAATTGCTGCAGAAAATTGGATGCCAAGCACTCCTTTCTGAAAATGTGTCTTAGTGTCTGCCATCTTATCTTTGTACTCCAGAACAAAGACCTGTATAATCTGGCTCAATTTCAGCTAACATCATGAACAGCAGCTGTACCCTCCTAGATGCAGGTCAGGGCTTGGAAATTGTCTGTTGTTGCGTTTCATGAATACAACCTAATGTGCTTTTTCTTTTTTATTATAAATCTCCTGTACTGGATGAAATTCAGATGGGTTTGACCCCAGACCTGACCCCTCACACACTGGTGGTCTGCATTTTACCTCCAGCTCAAAGAACAAACTGTCCCCTGGTGAAATGTATTGGCTTTCCACCACTGTGCTATTTGGCTTATCACAAGATGACATTATGGCATTACAGTGCGCTCATAGCCTCAACATTATGTCCATTCTCCTTTTTTTAAAGGTGCACTCAACAAGTTTTTAGATGGTTTGGACTGAGGTCCATGTAGACCCACGTACAACTGCGTGGAACAAGCTCATAATTGAGCACAGTCCTCACTCTGTCGGGTCATCAATGTTTCAAGTTTCTTTATTAGTTGTCATACAGAAGTACAGAATACTTTTATACAAAATGCTTCTTTCTGTTACGCTCCAGAGACTGTGCTAGACAAAAAGATAAGTATAAAATAAAATAAGTATAGCAAGTAAAAAATAGAAGTCATGTATGTAGACACAAGTGTTCACTATGTACATATGTACAATGTTCAATGCAGAGTAGAAGTAACTGAGTTACCATACAATATACTATACAATATACTAATATACAATCTACTATATAATGCAAAGCAGAAATGGGATGAGGTACAATTTAGGTACAATGTACAGTAAGATGTACTGAGGTATGGGTTGTAGTGCAAATTCTTTGCCAATAAATATAAAGTGTGTTTAGGTGTTCTAAAGTGTGTAGAGTGGGTGCTGCAGTGAGTTGTTTGTTTAAAGTGAGTGTGTGCATGTGGATGTGTGTGCTGTGAGTGTATTTGATGGTTGTTGCATAGTGTTATTGTTCATTGAGCATCCTGATGGCCTTGGGATAGAAGCTTCTTCTGAGTCTTTCTGTGCTTGCCATGAGACTCCGGTATCGCTTGCCTGACCACAGCAGTTCAAAGAGGCAGTTGTTTGGGTGGCTGGAGTCTTTGATAATTCTCTTAGCCTTACCCATGCACCGCTTGTTGTAAATGTTCTGGAGAGTGGGAAGCCCCCCTCCAATTGTGCGCTCGGCTGAACGGGCCACTCTCTGTAGTCTGCTACGGTCTTGTGCGGTGCTATTTCCAAACCAGGAGGTGATATTGCCAGTCAGGATGCTCTCTATTGTACATGAGTAGAAGTTCTTAAGGATCTTCTGACTGACTTGGAACTTCCTTAGGCGCCTGAGGAAGTAGAGGCGTTGCCGTGCCTTCTTCAAACACTGTCAATGTGTGTGGTCCATGTCAAGTCCTCGGTTATGTGGACTCCAAGGTACTTAAAACTGTGAACAATGAAGACCAGTTGTATTTTTTCTATATATTGGACATCGCCTTTGTGCTGACTTAATTACAGCTCAGTGAGACTATGTGGACTGTAAAAGAAAACCAATGTCACTGACTGATGGGGAAACAAGAAACAACAAGACAACAACAACAACAAGAAACATTGAACAAGGTGTTATTTTGTCCTTAGAAACCTGAAGTGAACTACTAAGAGGAACTCAAAGCAAAACGTATTACATTCAAAAGGCTATGATATGACTGAACGTTGTAGCCTCTCTCAAGGGTAAAATATTAGGGTAAAAACTACTCTGCTCAGACACATCATGCTCCTTTATCCACATTGAATAGTTTGTGTTAATGCTTAGCACGTGTTGACGCTTGGAATTTCTAAGCCCACATTAAGTTGTGAGGTCCACAGAAGGCTGTTGCACTCGGCGTCATTCAATTGAACGATCTCAGGCTCTGCCCGCACTTAGCTACTGTTGCTATGTCTGTCAAACGTCACTGGAATTTTGTTTAATAAGATTGATAAAAATAAACAAACAAAATTGATGGCTGGATAATTTAGTTAATCAAAACATGATTGCCAAGCTAAGGCGGATAGCAACTGTTGCCAAGGTGTGATTAGAGTGTCAAGAATAGGAGGTCAATTAGAAACAAATATCTTAAAAGTATAATCTGTAATGCCATCAAACAGCGACCTCTAGGAAAAAGATTATACAGACATGCGGGTGGAGTTTAGTAACTTATTATATAGACGTGTGGGTGGAGTTTAGTAACTTATTATACACATATGGGTGGAGTTTAACAACTTATACAGACATGTGGGTGGAGATTAGTAACTTATTATACAGACATGTGGGTGGAGTTTAGTAACTTATTATACAGACATATGGGTGGAGTTTAACAACTTATACAGACATGTGGGTGGAGTTTAGTAACTTATTATACAGACATGTGGGTGGAGTTTAGTAACTTATTATACAGACATATGGGTGGAGTTTAGTAACTTATTATACAGACATATGGGTGGAGTTTAACAACTTATACAGACATGTGGGTGGAGTTTAGTAACTTATTATACAGACGTGTGGGTGGAGTTTAGTAACTTATTATACAGACATGTGGGTGGAGTTTAGTAACTTATTATACAGACGTGTGGGTGGAGTTTAGTAACTTATTATACAGACATGTGGGTGGAGTTTAGTAACTTATTATACAGACATGTGGGTGGAGTTTAGTAACTTATTATACAGATGTGTGGGTGGAGTTTAGTAACTTATTATACAGACGTGTGGGTGGAGTTTAGTAACTTATTATACAGACGATGTGGGTGGAGTTTAGTACCTTATTATACAGACGATGTGGGTGGAGTTTAGTAACTTATTATACAGACGATGTGGGTGGAGTTTAGTAACTTATTATACAGACGATGTGGGTGGAGTTTAGTAACTTATTATACAGACGATGTGGGTGGCGTTTAGTAACTTATTATACAGACGATGTGGGTGGAGTTTAGTAACGTATTATACAGACGATGTGGGTGGCGTTTAGTAACTTATTATACAGACAATGTGGGTGGAGTTTAGTAACTTATTATACAGACGATGTCGGTGGAGTTTAGTACCTTATTATACAGACGATGTGGGTGGAGTTTAGTAACTTATTATACAGATGTATGGGTGGAGTTTAGCAACTTATACAGACATGTGGGTGGAGTTTAGCAACTTATACAGACATGTGGGTGGAGTTTAGTAACTTATACAGACATGTGGGTGGAGTTTAGTAACTTATACAGACGTGTGGGTGGAGTTTAGTAACTTATACAGACAACTAATACAGACATGTGGGTGGAGTTTAGTAACTTATACAGACATGTGGGTGGAGTTTAGTAACTTTTTCTCCACACCTCTCTTGGCAGAGCCTACGTTGTAGCCAGCAGTAGCAGCCCCTCCCCTTTACCCACTGAAATACAATCCAATCCAATCCACACATCAGACAAAAACAAAAACTGTAAACAAAGCGATTGTCGCTGTTTGACAGCATTACAGATTCCACCTGTTTCTCATAGCTCTGCCTGGGTGCTTAGCACCAGAGAACATACTGTTTTGCTTGCACCCGCCCCCTTGATCTTCCCAACGACAGCTAGTGGCCGTAAACCACTTTGGAGTGACTACCGAAGCAGGCCCGAGATGAAGCCTTGTACTTTCCTGAGCCAGCTAATGCCGGCGTCACTGGGAGATGCAGACATAATTAACCCTCACGACCACTCTCTGTTACGCTGGGATTTGTTTTGCTCGTGGAGGAAGTCTGTGTCATATGAAGCAAAAGGAAGTCATAAGTGAGTAAATTGTGATGTTAAACAAAGAAATTTGTCCAAATAAATGTGTTCTATGACTGTAAAATTAAGTGCGTATGTAATTAAGTGCCTAGTGCGCGCTCTCTCTCGCTCTCTCTCACTTTGGCTCTAATAATAATAATAATAATAATAATAAGAGGATTCTGATAATTAAAACGATTTCCATATCACTTTGAATTAGTTTGACCTTGATTTGGTGGAAAAGTGACGGCCCTAGTGTTTGTTTTAAACATGGCTGCCCCACAGTTGGCCATGGCCGACCCCATGACTCCAAGCTCCTCCCCCATCAGCACTGGTGACAGGAGCAGGGTGGATCAATACTTCATTAATGTAACAAGATGGGAGGCAGCAACCCCAGTCGATTCCAATGAACCAGGATGTCTGGCGCGTGCCGGGAATACGGCACTGGACTGGACACCGTGTTCTGGCGAGCACATAGCCTCTCAATAACTACCAGAGAGTTGGCTGGTGAAAGCCCTGTGAGTCTGCTTGTGGTGAGCGTTTTCATACCGGCCCCAGGTGCTACTCTCATCAAGACTTTCTGCTCACACAGCTGAGGGGGATTCATACTACAACCTCGGTCGGGATCTTTAGTTTTTAAGAAATTAATTGTCACCCAGGGGATCCAAGTTCATCATATCTTTCTCCACTTTTCACGTAATCTGAGGACCTTCCAGTAATGGGCCCCGCAGCCTATCTAGGGTTCAAACCAAGCGCATCAGAAACACTTAAAAGGATCATGGCATCATGTCCATTCATGTTGTCCAGATGGACGGCTCTCCAATCTACTCCTATAGTCGTTGAGACCCCCTGTCTGCCCACTCGGCTTACTCACGAGAGGCCTTGCTTAGCCTCCCGCCTCGCCCTTTAATCTCCCCTAGTGTCGCGAGTGGCCTGACGGGCAAATCAAATGGTCCTCCTCCTCTTTTCTACAACATGGTCTTACTTGGATTTCTCTTAAATGGGTCTCACTCACTCACACTCTCTCACTCTCTCACTCACTCTGTCTTTCTGTTTCTCACTCCTTTTCTGCCAAAACCGTTTTTAATTGAGTTCCCAGCATGGTTCCTTCCTCGCCAGGTTCTTAGTGAAACCACAGACGGGAATTGGAGAACGACTGCCTCTGTTTCTCACACACACACAAAATGTATTTGTATATTTTTTATATATCCTCTCTTGGAGTGTGTGTTGTCAGATTAAGCGTGTGTGTGTGTGTATATACGTATGTGTTGGGGGGGGGGGGGGGGGGGGGGTGGAATGGTGTATTCCTGGCAGGCTGGCCGCTGCCAGTGTCCCAGACCATTCTGGCCAGAAGCTTAGCCATGGAGCTGAACCAACTCCTACTGGTAGCTTAGAGTTTACCTCCCTGCACAGCAGATTATTGCCAGACATTTGTGTGTGTGGTGCTGCCACCGTTATCTATATAATTTTCAAAATGTTCATGGAATAGCTTCAGATTTTTTTTAATGTTCCACAAAGAAATATCAAAATATTCATTATCTAATACGGATGGATATCCCTGAGCACTAAAACATTTGACAAATTATACAGAACATAGTACGGCCCGTCTGCATGAAGGCTTGACCATCCAACAGTGGAACAACAACATCCACCAAAAATGGTTTCTCTGGAAGGAAGCAGGAGGAGGGCCCAGTATCACCACAGCCAATCAGAATGGAGGTTAAAACCTGACGTTAGCCAATGGAAGTGCTCTCGTGCAGCCTTGGTGGGAAGGTCATCTCAGACTGGTGTTGCTGTATCCCCACTACACTATTTACTATATCGCCCCGCTCTTCACCCACATTTTTTGTCCAAACAGGGAATAGTGGATTTAGTCATTTTTAATGCTTTACACTACTGGACCAGTATTGATGTTGAACCAAGATACATTTCCTACAAATGTTCCATGTTTGTTGTTGTTTTTTCCCCCCACTGGACTGTTGAAGTTAAGGTTCATAATAAGAGTTACCTGTACATCTGAGTTGATATTAGGACCTGTTTGAACGTGTGTCAGCCACTGGATAGATGGGAGTTTAAGATCAGATTTTAAATCTGTAAATGGATAATATGTTTGCCAATAGATGGAGCAAATCACAATGAGGTGATCGTTTTCTAGATAACTCAAGATAGCGCTCTCTCCCCTTCCCCTATTTGGGAGGACGACTGTGAGAACGCTCTTGATGCAGTAGATAGAGGATCAGATTCAATTTAGATAATATTTTGATATATCCTCTCTCCGGGTCTATGTTGTAAAGACTAAGAGCAGCATGAGCTCCGCTCTCCACTCGCCGTGCTTTTAAAACCAGAGACCATTAAATCCAATTTACTTCCACTCTCCGTTGTCCTTGGAGGAAGCCTGCGCTCTTGGTAAAAACACAGGAGTGATTAAGATTTAAAGCAATGGCACAATCCAATCAATAGCCCTAGATCAACTGAACTACCCTGGTGGGGAGCGGTGTCTCCGTTGATGCTGATAAAGGCCTCGGAGAGGACGTTCCTACAGCTCCGTTAACCTTGCTCAACTAACCAACTTATTACCACCACTTACACCGAACGAGTGGCTTTCTACCAGAGTGGATGCAGTTACCAACGTATTACCACCACTTACACCGAACTAGTGGCTTTCTACCAGAGTGGATGCAGTTACCAACGTATTACCACCACTTACACCAACTAGTGGCTTTCTACCAGAGTGGATGCAGTTACCAACGTATTACCACCACTTACACCGAACGAGTGGCTTTCTACCAGAGTGGATGCAGTTACCAACGTATTACCACCACTTACACCGAACGAGTGGCTTTCTACCAGAGTGGATGCAGTTACCAACGTATTACCACCACTTACACCGAACTAGTGGCTTTCTACCAGAGTGGATGCAGTTACCAACTTATTACCACCACTTACACCGAACTAGTGGCTTTCTACCAGAGTGGATGCAGTTACCAACGTATTACCACCACTTACACCGAACTAGTGGCTTTCTACCAGAGTGGATGCAGTTACCAACTTATTACCACCACTTACACCGAACGAGTGGCTTTCTACCAGAGTGGATGCCGTTACCAACTTATTACCACCACTTACACCGAACTAGTGGCTTTCTACCAGAGTGGATGCAGTTACCAACTTATTACCACCACTTACACCGAACTAGTGGCTTTCTACCAGAGTGGATGCAGTTACCAACGTATTACCACCACTTACACCGAACTAGTGGCTTTCTACCAGAGTGGATGCAGTTACCAACTTATTACCACCACTTACACCGAACTAGTGGCTTTCTACCAGAGTGGATGCAGTTACCAACGTATTACCACCACTTACACCGAACGAGTGGCTTTCTACCAGAGTGGATGCAGTTACCAACGTATTACCACCACTTACACTGAACTAGTGGCTTTCTACCAGAGTGGATGCAGTTACCAACGTATTACCACCACTTACACCGAACTAGTGGCTTTCTACCAGAGTGGATGCAGTTACCAACGTATTACCACCACTTACACGGAACTAGTGGCTTTCTACCAGAGTGGATGCAGTTAACAACGTATTACCACCACTTACACCAACTAGTGGCTTTCTACCAGAGTGGATGCAGTTACCAACGTATTACCACCACTTACACCGAACGAGTGGCTTTCTACCAGAGTGGATGCAGTTACCAACGTATTACCACCACTTACACCGAACGAGTGGCTTTCTACCAGAGTGGATGCAGTTACCAACGTATTACCACCACTTACACCGAACTAGTGGCTTTCTACCAGAGTGGATGCAGTTACCAACTTATTACCACCACTTACACCGAACTAGTGGCTTTCTACCAGAGTGGATGCAGTTACCAACGTATTACCACCACTTACACCGAACTAGTGGCTTTCTACCAGAGTGGATGCAGTTACCAACTTATTACCACCACTTACACCGAACGAGTGGCTTTCTACCAGAGTGGATGCCGTTACCAACTTATTACCACCACTTACACCGAACTAGTGGCTTTCTACCAGAGTGGATGCAGTTACCAACGTATTACCACCACTTACACCGAACTAGTGGCTTTCTACCAGAGTGGATGCAGTTACCAACTTATTACCACCACTTACACCGAACTAGTGGCTTTCTACCAGAGTGGATGCAGTTACCAACGTATTACCACCACTTACACCGAACGAGTGGCTTTCTACCAGAGTGGATGCAGTTACCAACGTATTACCACCACTTACACTGAACTAGTGGCTTTCTACCAGAGTGGATGCAGTTACCAACGTATTACCACCACTTACACCGAACTAGTGGCTTTCTACCAGAGTGGATGCAGTTACCAACGTATTACCACCACTTACACCGAACTAGTGGCTTTCTACCAGAGTGGATGCAGTTACCAACGTATTACCACCACTTACACCGAACTAGTGGCTTTCTACCAGAGTGGATGCAGTTACCAACTTATTACCACCACTTACACCGAACTAGTGGCTTTCTACCAGAGTGGATGCAGTTACCAACGTATTACCAACACTTACACTGAACTAGTGGCTTTCTACCAGAGTGGATGCAGTTACCAACGTATTACCACCACTTATACCGAACTAGTGGCTTTCTACCAGAGTGGATGCAGTTACCAACGTATTACCACCACTTACACTGAACTAGTGGCTTTCTACCAGAGTGGATGCAGTTACCAACGTATTACCACCACTTACACTGAACTAGTGGCTTTCTACCAGAGTGGATGCAGTTACCAACGTATTACCACCACTTACACCGAACTAGTGGCTTTCTACCAGAGTGGATGCAGTTACCAACGTATTACCACCACTTACACCGAACTAGTGGCTTTCTACCAGAGTGGATGCAGTTACCAACGTATTACCACCACTTACACCGAACTAGTGGCTTTCTACCAGAGTGGATGCAGTTACCAACGTATTACCACCACTTACACTGAACTAGTGGCTTTCTACCAGAGTGGATGCAGTTACCAACATATTACCACCACTTACACCGAACTAGTGGCTTTCTACCAGAGTGGATGCAGTTACCAACGTATTACCACCACTTACACCGAACTAGTGGCTTTCTACCAGAGTGGATGCAGTTACCAACGTATTACCAACACTTACACTGAACTAGTGGCTTTCTACCAGAGTGGATGCAGTTACCAACGTATTACCACCACTTACACCGAACTAGTGGCTTTCTACCAGAGTGGATGCAGTTACCAACGTATTACCACCACTTACACCGAACTAGTGGCTTTCTACATTTACATTTTACATTTACATTTAGTCATTTAGCTGACGCTTTTATCCAAAGCGACTTACAAGTTCTGTGCGACAAGACAGCAAGAAGGGTATAACTCTATCAGCTGAGTAACAATGTTCATCAAAGTGTTGCGTGTTACAGTGTAGGTTAGTTTATTAGGACAAGTGCATGACATTAAGGTTAGTCGGGGTTAGATTTTTTTTTTTTTTTTTTTTTTTTATCATTTCAGATAATGGTTGAAGAAGTGAGTCTTTAGTCGACGGCGAAAGATTGGACGGGATTCGGCTGTCCTAACTGGGATGGGTAGTTCATTCCACCATTGTGGGGCAAGGACTGAGAATAGGCGGCTTCTCTTTGATGACCCTCCGGGAGCTTGGATAGGAGTAGATCTGAGGCGGCCAGAAGACGCAGAGCGTAGGGGTCTTGAGGGTGTGTAGTTAGAGACCATTGACCGGAGGTAGGCGGGAGCGGTTCCCTTTGCCGCACGGTATGCTAGGTCGAGGGCCTTGAAGCGGATACGTGCAGCAATGGGGAGCCAGTGCAGGTCCCTAAGAAGTGGGGTGACATGGGCTGACTTCGGTAGGTTTGAGATCAGGCGGGCCGCTGCATTTTGAATGAGTTGAAGAGGCTTGGTGGCAGTGGCCGGGAGGCCAGCTAGCAGTGCGTTGCAGTAGTCGAGGCGGGAGATGACTGTTGATTGGACGAGGAGTTGGGTGGCTTCTTTTGTCAGGAAGGGGCGTATCCTTCTGACGTTGCTCAGGAGGAATCTGCAGGTTCTGGTTGTCGCTGCGATGTGAGCAGAGAAGTTCAACTGGTCGTCGAGGACAACACCAAGGTTCTTGGCGGTCGGCGACGCGGTCACAGCTGCATTCTCGACTGTGATGGAGAGGTCGGTCAGGGGGGAGGATTTGGCCGGCAGGTGGAGCAATTCTGTTTTGCTTAGGTTCAGTTTGAGGTGGTTGGTCGTCATCCAGGCGGAGATGTCGGACAGACAGGCCGAGATCCGCTCAGAGACGTGGATATCTGAGGGAGGGAAGGAGAGGAAGAGTTGAGTATCATCGGCATAACAATGATATGAGAAGCCATGAGATGTGATAATGTTACCCAGTGATTTAGTGTAGAGGGAGAAGAGAAGGGGTCCTAGGACCGAGCCCTGGGGGACACCCGTCCGGAGGGGGCGGATGGCCGACAGAGTCCCTCTCCATGACACTTGGTAGGAGCGGTCATTGAGGTATGATGTCAGCCATGTCAGCGCAGATCCAGCCACTCCCATTCCTGCGAGGGCCGCGAGGAGGATCTGATGGTTGACTGTGTCGAAGGCTGCAGATAGATCTAGGAGAATCAGGACAGAGGAGAGGCCTTTCGCTTTTGCTAAGTGAAGTGCCTCTGTGACCGCAATGAGGGCCGTTTCTGTGGAGTGGCCAGTCCGGAAGCCAGACTGATTGGGGTCTAGGAGGTCATTCTGTAAGAGATAAGCAGTAAGTTGGTTGGATACAGCACGTTGGATACAGCACGTTTCTACCAGAGTGGATGCAGTTACCAACGTATTACCACCACTTACACCGAACTAGTGGCTTTCTACCAGAGTGGATGCAGTTACCAATGTATTACCACCACTTACACCGAACTAGTGGCTTTCTACCAGAGTGGATGCAGTTACCAACGTATTACCACCACTTACACCGAACTAGTGGCTTTCTACCAGAGTGGATGCAGTTACCAACGTATTACCACCACGTACACCGAACTAGTGGCTTTCTACCAGAGTGGATGCAGTTACCAACGTATTACCACCACTTACACCGAACTAGTGGCTTTCTACCAGAGTGGATGCAGTTACCAACGTATTACCACCACGTACACCGAACTAGTGGCTTTCTACCAGAGTGGATGCAGTTACCAACGTATTACCACCACTTACACCGAACTAGTGGCTTTCTACCAGAGTGGATGCAGTTACCAACGTATTACCACCACTTACACTGAACTAGTGGCTTTCTACCAGAGTGGATGCAGTTACCAACATATTACCACCACTTACACCGAACTAGTGGCTTTCTACCAGAGTGGATGCAGTTACCAACGTATTACCACCACTTACACCGAACTAGTGGCTTTCTACCAGAGTGGATGCAGTTACCAACGTATTACCAACACTTACACTGAACTAGTGGCTTTCTACCAGAGTGGATGCAGTTACCAACGTATTACCACCACTTACACCGAACTAGTGGCTTTCTACCAGAGTGGATGCAGTTACCAACGTATTACCACCACTTACACCGAACTAGTGGCTTTCTACCAGAGTGGATGCAGTTACCAACGTATTACCACCACTTACCCCGAACTAGTGGCTTTCTACCAGAGTGGATGCAGTTACCAACGTATTACCACCACGTACACCGAACTAGTGGCTTTCTACCAGAGTGGATGCAGTTACCAACGTATTACCACCACTTACACCGAACTAGTGGCTTTCTACCAGAGTGGATGCAGTTACCAACGTATTACCAACACTTACACTGAACTAGTGGCTTTCTACCAGAGTGGATGCAGTTACACTGAACTAGCTCCCGTATGCGGAACTAACTAGCGTCCAGCTGCCCAGCCCCCGTATGCTTGCCTAATAGCCTGACTGTCCTTATTGTGATTATGTGATTTATGATTATGTATATGTGTGCTTGCCATATGTGTACCTGCCTATACGGTGTTTATACATGTATAGCTTTGATTTGTCCCTGTACATTGATATGCACTGTCCCTGATCAAATAAACTGAGTAAACTAAACTAAACTAGTGGCTTTCTACCAGAGTGGATGCAGTTTAAAAAAAAAAAAAAATTATTTAACCGTTATTTACCCGGGCAAGCAATTAAGAACAAATTCTTATATACAAAAGCAGCCTGATGCAGTTCCACTGAACTAGTGGCTTTCTACCAGAGTGGATGCAGTTCCACTGAACTAGTGGGGCTTTCTACCAGAGTGGATGCAGTTCCACTGAACTAGTGGCTTTCTACCAGAGTGGATGCAGTTCCACTGAACTAGTGGCTTTCTACCAGAGTGGATGCAGTTCCACGCATGTGTTTCAGGGGGGGGGATGTCTGGAGTAGCTCCCAATTATACTGTGTGCAATAATGGGTCGATTTCTTTTAGATTCCTAGGGTGGCCTTCTGTAAGGGAGATGTGTCTGGTGCATACAGACGAGGCCTGAGTTTCAGTCTTGGTTTTATTATATATATATTAGGGCTGTCCCTGACTAAGGATTTGGATGGTCGACTATGATTGGCCAAAATTAGCCGTTAGTCGACTATTGGTTGACAAAAAAAATATATATATATATTATATATACCGGTATATAATATCAATAATTTTTTTTAATAAAAAAAAAATAAAATTATCATTCCATTTGGGCTGTGGGGGGTGCTTAATGTCTGAAGGAGTCGACTGAAGGCTTCTTGTCCTCTGCAAAAGCATGCAATTGGTCCACTGATGGATACATCTTGATATTTGTCTAGTCTAGTGTGTTCATTAGATGGGTGAAATCCTCTTTCAGTGCCTCTGTGCCTGTTTTCGTAGGCAGTTAGCCTCTGGTGCCATTAGCGTTAGCCATGCTTCTAGGCCTCTTTTCTTTTGGAAAGAATGATACTTTTTTTAAATTTTTTTTATTTACTATTCGACTAAGAGGTTGGTTACTCAACTACGGCTCCTTTCGACCGATTAATCGACTAATAGGGGTCAGCCCTAATATATATATCAGCCCTCCATATATATTAGTTTTTTCTTTGTAGTTTCATCCTGTTTTAGTATGGGAATAATCGGGCCACTGATACTGTGGCGCACAATTCAACCCCCGCTTTATTCTGTTGACAATGTCAACGCTTTATTCTGCTGAATTGTTGATCAGTGTCACCGCAGTGATTTGTTAATTCTTGTTGAAGTGGCTTGTTGGCCTTGTGGATTTAGACGCTGCGCACAGCGTTTGTGCGTGGATGTGCACGTGCATTCAGCCTGCGTGGATGTTTGAGCGCGTGCAGGGTACGGGTTGTGTGTGTGCGTGCATTCAGCCTGCGTGGGTGTTTGAGCGCGTGCACGGTACGCCGGTACGGGTTGTGTGTGTGCGTGCATTCAGCCTGCGTGGGTGTTTGAGCACATGTACAGGTTGTGTGTGCGTGCGTGTGCTTCTATTCCTCGTGACCGGTGCGGGGAGGCAGCTCTAAACAGTTCTGGCGCTGCATAAATCATGCATGGATTTAGGTGTTTTTAATTATTACTAAGTGCCTCGCTATTCCAAGCCGCGGAGTCCAACCCCCCCCCCCCACCCCCCCAGCCTATATCTCCCGTCTGTGGTCGGTCGTTCATGCTCCAACAATTCCCATGCATTATTTAATAGCTGTGGATGACGAGTCACTTGCTGCCACTCGATCTCACCTTTACCTCTTTCTCAGGAGTGGGCTTTTCACGGCTGCACGGGAGAGAACGCTGACCCCAGCAAGACTCCATCTCGCTTTCATGTGTCGTGACCATGTATGTGTATAGTGTGTGTGTGTGTGTGTGTGTGTGTGTGTGTGTAAATGGATTGAGGAAAAGCGTTATGTCAGGAAGGGTTAAAAGAAACAATGAGTGTGGGTCGCTAGAAAATGGACCGCTGCGTTTCTCTATGATTATTTCCCCCCTTCAGAATGCTCGCCGTATCCCCGCCTCTGGCCTCTGCCACATTTGCGATTGATGAAACAAATGATATATATTTTTGTAGGAAGGACTTTAGCGCAAGTCGCACAGCAAGAGGAACAGGTGGTCCGCGCTGAAAGTCAAGCCAAGCCGCGGTGACCGATAGTTGGACGAAGGAAGGTGACGTTTGTAAATTAAATCTACATTCTGAAGGGCAAATGCAAACCGCTGATAAAAACGAGGGCCCCTCGTCGGCTTGCACCAAACACACACACACACACACACACACACACACACGCGCACACACGCACACACACGCTCTGTCGGGATTGCCAGCCTTAAAAAATTACAAGATGACTTGGAGCTGCGCACAGCATGTTCTCTCTCTCTCTCTCTCTCTCTCTCTCTCTCTCTCTCTCTCTCTCTCTCTCTCTCTCTCTCTCTCTCTCTCTCTCTCTCTCTCTCTCTCTCTCTCTCTCTCTCTCTCGCTCTCTTTTTTTCTCTCTTTCCCTATCTGTCTGTCTTTCATTTCTCTCTCTCCTCTCTCTCTCTCTCTCTCTTTTTTTTCTCTCTTTCCCTATCTGTCTTTCATTTCTCTCTCTCAGCCGGTCCCCCAGCTGCTGTAGACTTGGTGTGCCGTGCCACATTCACTCACATGAAGCAGAGTTCTTGGTGCACTCCATACGCTGGCCTGCTAATGCCGTAACCCATGCTCCGACTACCCAAGTTGCACCCCGCCTCAAAAAGTCATCACTCTACCAGTGGACGCCCGCCCCCTGCTCAGGAGATACGACACTGCGTGGGCAGCGGACGTGGCGAGGCGAGGCGCTCTAGCCCGGCACCCTGACACTTCCCTGGGGATGCCCCTCGCCGGCTCTCCCTCCCTCTCTCTCTTGAAACGGTCGGCGATGCTAGAGCCAGGGGCTGTGTGTTATCAGGTGCCAGGTCTGGTGTTAGTAGATAAATGTTTGGAGCAGATGAGAGGAGCGTCCCAGCCCTCGTCTCTGTGTGTCTGGCCCTGGTAGGGTTATTGCAGCCAGCCAGACCCACTGGCCTCCGGCCCGTCTCCCCCCTCCCTCTGTCTCTGAGTAAAGGACCCTGAACCTGTTATCCGATATTTCTTGGCTCATGGTAGAGGAGGAGCATTTCTCCAAGCCCTGGGCGTGGTGGTGGTGGTGGTGGTGGTGGGCATGGTGGTGGTGGTGGTGGTGGTGCCACTTGCTCCATCAAGGTTACAGTTACCGATGATGACCGCAGCTGCTACAACATGTCAAATGTCAATCCATTAGATGGGCACCGATTGGCCCAATTAAATGAGAATGTGCTTCATACAGTAAAAAAAGTAAAAAGAATTAAGTCCAAACACTACAAAATATATTATATATACAAACTAAAGTATGGATGTAGTGCAAATCTTTTTGTAATAAATAGATGAAATATGGTGTAGTGTTTAAAGTGTCTAAAGTGAATGTTAAAGGTGAGTGTGTGCCTGTGGATGTGTGTGCAATGGATGTAGATGGATGGGTTAGTGTTGCATCCTGATGGCCTGGGGATAGAAGCTCATTTTGAGTCTCTACTGGCCATGCCTCTTGTAACTGAGGGGTACAATTCCCTGACTGTATTGATAAGTATGGTATCATTAAACCACTACCGCTTTATGTACTTTAATTACTGGCCATACAGTACATGATATATAAATATGATGAACACTTCCCACAATGAATCGGTTCCACACAAAGTGGTAATTAAGTATTTATTGCAGCAAAAGGTACATAATATACTTCTCTATTTTACTTTGGATGCGCTTATAAGGCAAAGGAATGTACGTAGGCAAATCAATAATGAATGTCCATTCTCTGGTTACGCAGGAGGTAATTATACAACCTGAATCTTAGGGAATTATATCTATGGTACACTAGTAATATATAGCGGGAGATACTGGAAGGGTCCCCCCGGTTGTAAGCCAGCAGGGGTAGAGGATCTGTCGGTAGTAGAGAGTCTGGTCAACGATGACTAAGGAGACTCCAAGTACAGGAGACAATAGTTAATAGTGCAATAGTCTCTTGATCCACAGACGAATACAGCTGTTCTCCGTAGACTGTAGCTCCACAGTGAAGAAAGCTAGCCGGCCTCAGGCTCTCTGAGGCGCAGACTCGACGTGGCTCCTCACAGGGTAAATCCCACACATGTAGGCGTCGGCGATTCTCCGCTCCATAAATCACAGGACCAAAACAAATATAATCCAGCCGCAAAGGGCTATGTAGTCGTCGGGTAGATTAATCCAGTGTACATGTCCACACGGTTCTCGTCTAGGTCTCCTCGGGTGAAAGCGCCATGAAAGCAGCCCAGCCTCGATAAGCACTCTAGCTGATACGAGGAAGCGTTGGTGATGCTGGTCACTGTAGAACTTTAGCCGCACGATACACTATACACAAATAGACTATTACTGACTTAATAGAAATATGTCGCACTCGACGGTATAGCGCCAAACTCTGACAATTCAGTTATTAATTCGCACGCGGTCTCAATGCTCTATTTGGGGCCAAACAGGCCATACTTCACCGCACGGAGTATCGTGGGTGAGGCTTCAACTTATTGGGTAACTCTACTTCTGTATTCACCTGCGCCATATTTATATGCACGGCGAACAATCTAGTGCCAACCTCATTTCTGTCTCGTATTCCTGGGCAAGGCCGGGCATGTACAGACATGTCCTGACGGTAGCCTTGAACCTGACTCTGGAGGCATGGCCCTGGCGCCTGTGGACCGCTGTCCAATAGGAGAACGAAACATCATGGTCCGTACTAGGCTAAAGGGATATTCCGTGTATATGTACAAGGAATATACAAGGGATATCAAACGATAGACAAATACTATGCAATATATATCAATCAATAAATATATATATTCGGTTTAATCTGATCTTTTGTAACAGCCGCCTCCTAATTAGTCCCACCTAATTAGCTAAGCAGAGACAGATTAACCGCACTGTCCACTACTCAATGTCTGTTGTGAGGGGTCGGGCAGTTCACAAAGTCATGGGTCATGGTCGTCATCGATAGTATCGGGGAGCCTTGGCAGTTCTATTAGCCTCGCCACGGGTCGGGTGTAGATCCATCCTTGGACGAGCACTTCGGCTGCTCGGACCTTTCCGTCGGCACCGGTGATCACTTTGCTTACGCGGCCAGCCGGCCACATAGCTCGGGGTAGTGACTGGTCGATAATCATGACGACTGTTCCTTCTGTCAAATTGTCTCTCTCTTTCACCCATTTCTGGCGGGTCTGTAGAGACGGTAGATAGTGGAGTAGGAAGCTGTTCCAAAACTTGTCAGCCAATACTTGACTGTACCTCCACATTCTTCGGCCGTTCGCTTCTTCAGGCCTGTACATTGTCTGTGGTAGCGCGGGGTCCAGCCGCCCCATCAAGAGTGTGTTGGGGGTGACTGGGTCGACATCTGCTACATCACTTGAGACGTAACCGAGGGGCTTTGAGTTCAATACTCCCTCGATCTCCGTGAGGACTGTCATTAGGACTTCTTCCGCCACGGTCTGGGCCCCAAGCACGGCGTACAGGGCTGTCTTTATTGAACGTACTTCTCGTTCCCAAGTTCCACCGAAGTGAGGTGCGTTCGGGGGATTAAACTGGAAGTCAATCTGGGATGGAGCGAGGTGGGTCTTAAGTTCTGGGCCCATAGCTTGGAAGCTCTCTCTCAGCTCTCTTTCTCCGCCTTTGAAGTTTGTCCCGTGATCAGACAATAATATAGACGGTTTGCCTTTCCGCGATGTGAATCTTCGGAAGGCCATAAGGAATGAGTCTGTGCTCATGGTTGGAAGGAGTTCTATATGCATCGCTCGGGTGGTCATGCATTTGAATACAATACCCCACCGCTTCTCGGTTCCTCTTCCTTTCTTTATATACAGCGGGCCGAAACAGTCCATACCGGTGGAGTGAAAAGGCTTGTCGCCGAGTCGGAGGCGACAGGGAGGTAGGTCAGCCATCCGGGGTATACTGGGCTGCGCTCGCCACTTACGACAGTCTAGACAGGTTCGCTGGAAGCGCCGCACTGCTTCTCTCCCTTGCAGTATCCAATAACGACGTCTGATCTCCGCGAAGACTCTCTCTGCCCCGGCGTGATGCACATCCTCGTCGTATTTCTTTATGATCCGCTCTGTGACCTTGTGTCGGCTGTTTAAGACTATCGGGTACTTGACGTCATCCGGTAAGTCTGGAGCTCTCCGCAGACGACCACCCACTCTGATGAGACCATGGGCGTCGCTCTCGGGGGCTAGGTGGAGCAGTCTGCTGTCTGATGGGACGGGCTTTGCTCCCTGTAGACAGTCTAGCTCATCGGGGAACGAGTCTCTCTGGGCTCGTTGTAGTAGAAGAAGTTCTGCTTCTTCGTAGTCAGCTGCTGTAATGTCAGTAGTGAGCTGAACCTCTGGGTGGTGCCACAGGAATGTCTTTAGCTGCGCACTCTCTAGGGTGAGGCAATCGTCTATGTCGGGGTCTGTGGAGACGAGTGTGTTCAATCCACAGAACATAGATTTCTTGTTTTCGGCCTCCTCTTTACTCGCTTTCCGTGGGGTGGGTGTAGGCCACTCTTCTTCCGGGAGCTTGAGGAACTCTGGCCCGTCACTGTATAGGTTGTGACGGGTGAGGTCATCCAGGGACATTCCCCGGGTGATGACGTCAGCTGGGTTGTGTTTTGTGTCCACATACCTCCAGCTTGCTACTTCTGTTAAATCTTGAATCTCTGTGACTCTGACTCCCACGAAGACCTTGTATCTGCACGAATCAGACCGGATCCATGTGAGTACTGTCGTGGAGTCTGACCACAAGATTGTTCTTTGCACCGGAATGGTGAGTTCACGTTGGATTAACGTGGCGAGTTGCGCTCCTGCTAGGGCTGCGCAGAGCTCTAGACGCGGGATAGATTGTTGCTTTCGTGGGGCTATTCTTGAGCGAGCCAGGATGAAAGCAGTATGTATTTCTCCTCCCTCCTCTCGGGCACGCAAGTAGGCCACCGAACCGTAGGCTACTTCGGAGGCGTCGCTGAAGACGTGCAGGTCCATCTGGCACGTCTCCGGCCTCACTGTGGGTGGGAAGTAGCTGCGGCGTATGTTGACACCTGGGAGTGAGCTGAGTTCCGTCTCCCACTCTCTCCATGTGGATGCAAGGTGTTCGGGTATGGGGTCGTCCCAGCCCTGGTCCTTGTCCCATAACGCTCTTACAATCATCTTTGCCCTGGTGGTGTAAGGTAGAATACATCCCAACGGGTCATATTGTCTGGCGAGTGTTCTGTATACACTCCGTCTGGTGGTCGGTAGTGCAGTCGACCTTCCCTGCTCCTTGGTCAGGGGTGTGTGTTTATAATGGAGCGAGTCTGTTTTGAAGCGCCAGACTAGTCCTAATGTCATTTCTTGGGCTTCTCCTGGGATGGTCGCCATCCAGGTCTCGCTGCTTGCTGCCTTGTCCTCGGGGGAGAGGCTGCGCAATACTTGCGGGTCGCTGCTGGCCCACTGCCTGAGATCAAAGCCGCCTTTGATCAGGGAGGCGCGGAGCTTGAGTAGAAGGGCCTCGGCTTCTTCTGACGTCGAGACGCTTTGCAGACAGTTGTCCACGTAGAAACTATTTCCTACACTTTGTCGGACCTCTTCATCAGCTGCTGGGTCCTCTGCGACGTGTTTTTGCAGTGCAAACGTAGCACAGCATGGGCTGCATGTGGTTCCGAAAGGGAGGACTTCCCATTGATAGATGGCTGGTTGCTCATCCCCGATCCTCTCTCTCCATAGGAACCGCAGCAGGGGCTTGTCCTCCTCCACTAGTCTCACCTGCAGGAACATCCCTTTGATGTCGCCGCTGATGGCCACCTTGTCTTGGCGGAAACGTAGTAACACGCCTAGTAGAGAGGGGCCGAGTGTTGGGCCGGGCAAGAGCTCTTTATTCAGATTTTGTGATCCGATCTGGTAGCTGCAGTTGAACACAATACGATCCTTGCCGTTGTGGTGGACTTTGTGGTGCGGCACGTACCATGATTCGGTCGTCTGATCGGCCTCTTTAATGTCAATTTTCTTTATGTGTCCCGCTGTGATTAGCTTGTTAATCTCAGCGCGGTACACCGTCTCTTGAGCGGGGTCTCTGGCTAGGCGCCGCTCTGTGTTCAATAGATACCGCTCCGTCGCTTCTTTTGGGGCGTGGAAGGTAGGCATACCCTCTCGCCTCAGGAGTGGAGTTGCGTATCTCATCACTCCGTTGACTTTGACTCTCTTTGTCCCCTGCTCGAGGAGGGCTATAGCGTAAATGTTTTCCTTGGAACGAATGTCTTTCTTTTCGTTCTTAAAGGGCATTGTCTCTAGTGTCCATAGCCTCTCGACATGCTGTAGGAGGGTGGTGTCTTCTTCTGTCACTCTGGAGTGGAGGCAGTTAGTGGCTGCTGTTCGGTTAAGAGACTTAGCGAGGGGGCCTTGTAATGTCCATCCTAGGCGGGTCTCGACTGCTGCAGGACAGCCTCTGGGCCCTGTGTGGACCCGGTCTATCGGGACGATGAGGTCTGCATGGTCGGAGCCTATCAGCAGGGTCGGGGTGGCACCGTCTATGAGCGGTATAGGTAGTTGACGCAGGTGCACATATTTATCCATCAGCTTGGCGATGGGGTAGGTGTACTGCGACAGGCCTATTTCTTGGCTGGTGAAAGCATTAGTAATCCTATACCGTCTCTCTGGCTGCCCGCTTGCTGCGATAGTGAAGGAGACATTCTCGCCCTTTATCGTCTTTAGATCTCTTATTGTCCGAATCGTCATCTGGTTTTCGCTCCCCCGCAGCCCCAGCTGGGCCGCAGCGGACGCGAGGAGAAGGGTCTTCTCTGACCCGTCGTCAAGGACGGCGTAAGTGTCCATGACCTTATCTTGGTAACTCAGTGTTACGCGGACCACCTTTAAGAGCACCCGGGCGCCCCCGCTGCTGGCGGGGTCAATGTACATAACACTTGCCTTTGTGCTGCTTGAGGGTGCAGGCTTTCTTCTGTTACTGTCGTGTAGGACATCTAGGTGGGCTCCGTCACACCGATTACACCTCTTCTTTAAGCGGCAATCGGCTGCCATGTGACTGCGCGCACATCGGTAACAGCGTCGGTTGGACTTTATCCATTGACTCACCTCGTCGGCGGTCATCTTCTTGAACGTGTCACATTGTGACAACCAGTGTTCCTTTTCGCAGTACGGGCACACCATCTTCCACTTCTCTTTCATCGAGGGGGTACTGTGGTTCTTGCTGCTCGGTACTGATTCTGATTGGTGCATGACGGTCACCAATCTTCGGCCATCGTTTGCTCTCCTAGGTCCCTCTCTGGAGCTTGGGGTGCTCCGCATGAACGTATCCAACCGTAGGCTGTTGACTTCTCTCGCCAGGAAGTCGGCTAGGTCTAGGAGGGATGGCTCGGGACCGTTAGGATCACGGTGGTCTCTTTGCCGCCTGAAGCGCTCTTGTCGGGCGGGCGGAAGCTTCTCTAAAATCCTCTCGACATTAGAGTTTGCGTACAGTTCGTGCATACCCTTTTCTCTTTGCGCCCCCAGCATCCCTACCAGGGATTGTACCTTGATAGACAGGTCATCTAGTGAGCGATTGTCTGTGGCTGGGGGTAGGCGGTCAATATGCCTTATCTCTTGTATTACGTAGTCCCATATGCGTCCATATCTTTGGTCGAGTGCTGCTAGAGCCGCTGTGTATGGGGTAGTAGAGGTGGCATAGGCCAGCGCTATATTGTGCGCTCAGGGCACCTTGAGGTGCTTCAGTAGGATAGCATACTTGTACGGTTCATCAGCTACATCGGACATCATTGTCTCTAAGCACATTCGTAGCTCCGTGTACTGTGCTCTGTTCTCATGGGTGAAGTCCGGAAACGTCGGTGTGCCAATGTATGATGCCATGGATGGCTGGCACATCGGTGAGCGTTGGAGGAGAGGCCTCCTAGGCGAGTCTCCTCTTACGCCTCTTGGTGGGCTGGTACCTGCTGGGTACCATGGCCCGCGTATCCAGGTGCTGTTCCTCGGGGCTGGTCGTGCGTCAAGCTCACCCGTGAATTGAGTCGGGGGTCTGTAGCGCAGAGCCGCGGGGGTAGAGCCTGGGCTGTACTGGACCTCCTGGTCCTGTGGAGTACTGTGCTGCTGTCGGGCTTGACTCTCCTCCTCTCCCTCTTCTTCTTCCTCTGGCAGGTCCTCTAGATCCTGTAGTCGTCTATTTAGCCTCTCCGCGGTGTAGACCGTTTCTTCCTTGTAGCTGGGTCTCACTTGGACCGGTCGGGGAAGGGGTTCGGAGGGGGGTATAGGCTCTCTCTGGCGGTCGGGCTCAGGGTCGCTTGATCGGGTAGGGGAGGGTGCCCTTGACCCTTGTCTTGACGAGGCCCTGGAACCCCGTGCGGAGGGAGGGGGTGTTGCCCTGGTGATCAGCTGCTCCATTATCTGCGCTTGTAATCGGTCGCGCTCGGCTTCGCGCTTGGTGAGAGCGAGGTCGCACTCTGCTTCTCTTTGGGCAGCGGCGCGCTGGGCTTCGGCGGCGGCGCGCTGGGCTTCGGCCCGGTCCCTTACCATATTCTCTTCCGTCTGAAGGCGTCTAATCTCTAGACGTATACGATCTTCGTCGCTCCGTTGCTGCGCCTGAAGGCGTTCTCTTTCCATGGAAGAATGTTCGCGCTCACTAAGCGTCTGTGCTTGGAGTCGATCGCGCTCTGTTGAGGCTGCTAGGCTGGCGAGGAATGCCTGTGCCAGCATCTTGTCCGCCTCGCTGGGGGAAGACGCTGGTTGAGGTGATCCGCTCCTGGCAGTACTCGTTGGAGATCTGTTCTCCTGTGGCGAGTCCTCTTCTTGTAGCGGGTAGAGTTCCATCCCTGGAGAGCTGTCTTTATCCTGGAGCTCTCCGGGGACTACTTCTTCGGTCTTGGCGGGGGGTAAAGTCATGTCGGGTCCCTCCTGGTCCCTACCGTGAGCTTGGTCAGTTACGTTAGAACCCACTAGGGCCTCTATTGGCGGGGTAGCCTGGTCGATAGGGTCGGACATAATTTTACTATCTACTTTTTCCGCGTTTACCGTCTGTAGAAAGCTAGGTAGTATATTAGCAACGTAATCCTCTAAGTACTGAGGTGTCTGCCGTCTACGCTGCGGGCGATCTACTTTAGGAGAACCGTTTTGTGGAGTGTTCATCATAGGCCATGTCAATATTAATACCACTATATTAATATTACACTAGTTACCCTCCGGCTCGAAGGACCAATTGTAACTGAGGGGTACAATTCCCTGACTGTATTGATAAGTATGGTATCATTAAACCACTACCGCTTTATGTACTTTAATTACTGGCCATACAGTACATGATATATAAATATGATGAACGCTTCCCACAATGAATCGGTTCCACACAAAGTGGTAATTAAGTATTTATTGCAGCAAAAGGTACATAATATACTTCTCTATTTTACTTTGGATGCGCTTATAAGGCAAAGGAATGTGCGTAGGCAAATCAATAATGAATGTCCATTCTCTGGTTACGCAGGAGGTAATTATACAACCTGAATCTTAGGGAATTATATCTATGGTACACTAGTAATATATAGCGGGAGATACTGGAAGGGTCCCCCCGGTTGTAAGCCAGCAGGGGTAGAGGATCTGTCGGTAGTAGAGAGTCTGGTCAACGATGACTAAGGAGACTCCAAGTACAGGAGACGGTGCAATAGTCTCTTGATCCACAGACGAATACAGCTGTTCTCCGTAGACTGTAGCTCCACAGTGAAGAAAGCTAGCCGGCCTCAGGCTCTCTGAGGCGCAGACTCGACGTGGCTCCTCACAGGGTAAATCCCACACATGTAGGCGTCGGCGATTCTCCGCTCCATAAATCACAGGACCAAAACAAATATAATCCAGCCGCAAAGGGCTATGTAGTCGTCGGGTAGATTAATCCAGTGTACATGTCCACACGGTTCTCGTCTAGGTCTCCTCGGGTGAAAGCGCCATGAAAGCAGCCCAGCCTGGATAAGCACTCTAGCTGATACGAGGAAGCGTTGGTGATGCTGGTCACTGTAGAACTTTAGCCGCACGATACACTATACACAAATAGACTATTACTGACTTAATAGAAATATGTCGCACTCGACGGTATAGCGCCAAACTCTGACAATTCAGTTATTAATTCGCACGCGGTCTCAATGCTCTATTTGGGGCCAAACAGGCCATACTTCACCGCACGGAGTATCGTGGGTGAGGCTTCAACTTATTGGGTAACTCTACTTCTGTATTCACCTGCGCCATATTTATATGCACGGCGAACAATCTAGTGCCAACCTCATTTCTGTCTCGTATTCCTGGGCAAGGCCGGGCATGTACAGACATGTCCTGACGGTAGCCTTGAACCTGACTCTGGAGGCATGGCCCTGGCGCCTGTGGACCGCTGTCCAATAGGAGAACGAAACATCATGGTCCGTACTAGGCTAAAGGGATATTCCGTGTATATGTACAAGGAATATACAAGGGATATCAAACGATATACAAATACTATGCAATATATATCAATCAATAAATATATATATTCGGTTTAATCTGATCCTTTGTAACACCTCTGTATATCTGATTATGTGCCGGTCAGATTTAACGTTGCACAACATTTCGTCCTTGTTGGCTAACAAAGCTAGTGTTGGACATAGCTGCAATGATCTACCATTGTGGCTCTTTACCTAAAGCTTCTTGCCTCGATTAGTCCAGTAAGCAATGTGTGCAGCAGGAAACGCAGGCAGAATGGGTCTAGCGTATCACACTAGGCCAATCAAAGTCATTGTGGCCAAACTAGTCTCTTGTACTGCCCAGGCTTGAGGTGCCACAGGTGCCATGGACCTGGTTACACATCAAGTATTGGCTGTTATGTTTATGTATATATTGAAAATGAATTAAACATCCTAATGTTTTGATACCATAACCTGGGGAACCTTTACATTTTTAAAATTGGTTTGATTGAGACGTTTGAGAAAATGTAAAATATTTTTTATTTTTAATAGTCTGTTTTATTAAACTTAAAATAAAATTGTCCATTAACACTTTCAGAGCCCAAGCTTAATCTTGATTTACCGCTTGAATGCCCACCATCCACTTCAATGTTAGCGTTAATAACGCCTAATCTATGTTTTAAATTATGTGTCTAATCTGCCCGTCGCTTATCAATGACTCGTTTTCCAGTCAACATTGTCGAAGCGGATTGTTTTTTTATCTGTTCATTTTCGTTTTATAGCATTTTGAAAAGCCCTAGTTTTCAAGGAAAATATAAATATTCCATGATAATCGCCCTTTACCGGAATATTCTAGAATACACAAAAACTGTCATTTTTCTGCCTATTTATGAATCGTTTTCAAATAAACGCTAGATTATCGATAGTATATGTGTACGTATGCACGCTATATAGGCGATCTGAAAAATCGATACTCTGATTTCCTCAAATCGATCACGCACAAACAGCCACATCACACATAGGGCGAACGCTGAGATCTCAGCGAATACAACTCTGATTATCCCAAGACTTGTAAAATAGATTCCTTACCTCAGATCAGATGTTCTCCAAAAAGATCATTCCAATTCCTGATCGCCATTCCAAAAATCGATCGCTTTTATTGATCCAATGCTACATACTGTACATATGTATTCCACGCTGTTCTGAGGCTCCACAATGAATCCGATCGGCTCGGGTTACATGCCTGAGAAGTAAAATGTGGATTCCGGATTTTTCTTTTCTCATCCATTTTCATTGAGTCCATTCCAAAAGGGTGCATTACCATCTGGGAGACGATAGGGGGCGGTTTTTTCACATCTGAGCTCCTACAGGGGCTGCATACCAACGGGAGACTCGGTTGATGAAATATGAATTCAGATCGCTAATAAAAAAATAAAACGCTAATTGTCGTGGTGGGCATTCAGGCATTGGGCTGATAAAACGTATTATCACGTGGTGGGCACTGAAAGTGTTAACCTCCAGGCACCCAGAAAAGTGGCATTTCTTTTTTCTTTTTTTTTTAACATTACATTTTCTTATTTACATACTTTTTTTTGCAAAGCTTAGCTTTATACTTTATACTTATAGCACATGTATGCACCTGGTCTGTTTTGAAAGATAACATTCTGCAGTTACTAATGCAAAAAAGGAAAATCACTTTTATTGCTAATGAAAGGGAGTAACAGAGGTCTGAACTTGAGTTGAACTTATGTACTCACATTTTTCTATAGTGGTTGCAAGATTCCATATTTCAGCATAGAGGTATGAGCTGGAAAACACTGCGGTTCCATAGCCTGAAGTCTTATGTAGTACAGAAGTCCATTCAGAAATGGGTCTTTGAGAGACGTTTTAGTAAAACCGATGACAAAAAAAAAAGCTTTCCAAAATCCATTTCCTCATCCACCGCTGTGCGTTCTGAAGTCTGAGTGTTTGCTCGTCAACTTTCACCTAGTTCCTATATTATAGTTGGAAGCGTACACTTGTTGGCTACAACACTGATCAATCATTTTCGCCAGTCAGTTCTGGAGCGTATACAGTCCGGGGTGGTCATCATGATGCGCGGCGCGTAAAAAGACGATTGCCAAGAAAAATGCAATTGATGCACCTCTAAAACCTATAACTGTTTTGTACGCGCGCCATGACCTGAACAAGCCAAACTGCATTGGAATGGTTTAAAGGGAATTTCTTCAAGGTCTTTTTCTCTTTTTTTTCTCGCTCACCAGCAGTAAGACGGGTGTGACTCTGAATGAGGTTAGCCAAGATGTAATTGATTCCATGTCTCTAAAGTGTAGGAGGTGATGTTATATGCAGAGACCATCTCCAAGTCTTATCTGGCAGAGGCAACAGGAAGGAGGGCGGGAGAGATGGAGGATGTCTGGTCATGTTTATTTGATTTATTTATTTATTTATTTTCACAATGCCCGTCATCAGCGTTACCTTGGTGTTGGCAGGTAGTTTAAAATTCACAAAGTACAAAGGTAAAGGCAATTCATAACATTCTCTTTATCGGCTCGGTTTGTCATTTGCAAGATGTTTGGCTAAGTAAGGTACTCATAATCTACAGAGTAACGGAAGTTATTTGCTTGCTTACCCCCTTCCCTGCCCATACCTGAACAATAACTTGTGCTAGTTTGGTTAGTGTAAGCTCTGTATACGGGTGCATGCACACAAATAGATTTTTATGGCAAGTAGAATTGTATTAGTCTATCTTTATAACTGTACTGTATTCTTTATTGATTTATCAAGTGTTTGACGCTGTTGACCATACTATTTTAATAAATAAGCTATGTTCCATAGGATTGGATGAGCTTTCTGTTTTATGATTATCTCTCAAGCTGTTGTTGCTGATAGTATCAAGTTAAGCTCTTAGTAGCTCTTAGTTAATTAGTAAAGGTGTCCCACAAGGGTCTGTTCTGGGTCCACTTTTATTTACAGTAAATGACTGGTATATATAAATAACATGGTATTCTCTTCCCCGCATTGTGTTGTACATTTTTATGCAGCTGATGCAATCTACTGGCTCCACTCTTTTTTTTTTATCCACTTTTTCTCCCATTTTCTATATTTTCTCCCATCCCAATTTCGTATCATCCAATTCAACCCTCCCCTGTCACGAACGCTGTTTCTTGCCTCCCACAAGCCGGCTGCAATGTGGACTAAGTCATACATAGCACAAGTCCCCTCCGGTACTTGAGGTAACAGCAGTCGCATCTTTTCACCTGCGCAGCTCGATCTCTCAGTGGCGAGGAGTAACGCGTGGGAGGCTCACGCTGCCCCCGACACTTCCTGATTCTACTGCGCAGGCGCACCAACCGACCTGTAGGAGTCGCTGTCCACAACGCCCGATGCCCACCCATCAGTTTCCCACCCCTTAATACGGCCAATGTGTATTAGTATGAACGACCAGCTAAACTGAAAGCAATGTGGAGCGCTGGGCTCGAACAGGCGAGCCCAGCGTCTCCGCATTCGTGGCGAGCGCCTTGCCCACTACGCCACGTAGCCGCCCCTACTGGCTCCACTCTTAAACTGGCCACTACAAATTTACAGTCTGCTTTTGAAGCCTTTCAGATATCTCTCATTAAAGTGTATCTTAAATTCAGATAAAACTAAATGTATGTTATTCTCAAGGTCTTGTATAAGCAATACTCCTAATAAAAGTATTCATACACTTCAAGGTTCTGAAATCGATAGAATCTCATGAAAGTTTACATTTTATTTTTTTAATATTTAGGGGCTCTCTTTTTACACCCATGTGAAACGCCGTCTAAAAAGTTTTAAATAAAAATGTAATTCTTTATAGAAACAAATCATGTTTTTCTACTGCCAGTAGGAAGACCATTGTACAATCAACAATTATGTCTGTTTTTATACCGTTTTTAATATGAATATAGTTTGGGTGCTTCTGAGTCATTCCAGGGAAAAGGCGTGAAAACGATAGGTTATGTAGATAACCTAGTTATATTAGTATTGGCTAAGCGTCCCGCTCTGAGCCTTACGAGATACTCCTATCTCCTGTGATACCTAATGTATCTCCCACGAACAAAAACACATGCACCCCACCTGTATGGGGCCCCGCCCCTTATGGTGGCACCGCCCATATAACCATGACCCTGGTCATGAAACACCCTTCCTCGCCAAAACCCGTCCCAGGAAAAGATCCCTCAAGAGGGAACTCAGGGCGCGCAGAGCGGGACGCTTAGCCAATACTAATATAACTAGGTTATCTACATAACCTATCGTTATATTTCGTATTGCATCGCGTCCCGCTCTGAGCCTTACGAGATAATGGGGAAGAGCGGGCGCGAGACCCGACAGATGTACCCCCTGAGGACCCGTAAGCCCACATCAAGGGGTGCGGGGAGCCCTGTCACCCCATCCTTCCTAACGAAGGGGGGGCGCAGTCAACTCCACCTGAATGCGAACAAGAGGGAGCCAGAACCCCTTGAACACACCGTACAGGCGGAACCACGTGTGACTCAACACACTGCGGCCCATACCCATACACTCCTGCTACCCGACCAAAGGACGGGAAGCAGGAAAGGCCACAGACCCCAGAACCGCCTGGGAGACAGAACCCCCGGTCATGTCCATGAGGAAAAACCTTACAAAGGAGCCCGGGGAGGACCATGAAGCTGCAGCACAGATGGCCTCCACCGAGGCCCCACCCAGGAGAGCGGCAGAGGCAGCCACCCCACGAGTGGAGTGCGCCCTGACGCCCCCAGGGGGATCCTGCCCAGCCAGCGTGTAGCAGAGGGTAACACCCTCGCACAACCAATGGGACAGGCGCTGCTCCGACAGTGCCTTACCAGCACGAGCCCCACCGTAACAGACAAAAAGCTGGTCGGTAACCCTGAAATCCTGAGTACGGCTGAGGTAAATCCCCAAGCACGGACTGGACATGACAGGTGAAGGCCCGCATCTAACTCACCAGTGTGAGGAGGAGGACGAAACGCCTGAACCACAATATCCCGGGAGCGGAAGGAACTCCGGATATTCTTAGGCACGAAAGCAGGATTAGGTCGCAGAGTGACACAGCAATCGGTCCGAAAAGACAGGCACTCTGGACGTACCGAGAGAGCACAGAGCTCACCTACGCGTTTAGCGGAAGTGACAGCCAGAAGGAACGCGGTCCTGAAGGACAGCTGTCCCAACGGCGCCCGCTCGAGCGGCTCAAACGGGGCCAAGGACAACCGACCGAGGACCAATTGAAGATCCCAAGTCGGAGCCAAGGAGCGTTGCACCGGCTTAACGCGTCAAGCGCCAAGCAGGAAACGCTTCACAAGAGGGTGGCTGAACAAGACATCCCCTCAAACCCCTCATGATAGGAGGATATAGCTGCTGCATATACCCTCACCGTCGAAGCCGACAGTCTATCAAGGAGAGACTGGAGGTAACTAAGGACAGCATCCAGGGGGCAGGAGACTGAGTCCTGGCCCCCCGCCTTACACCACACTTGGAACATACGTCATCTGCCCGCGTAAGCGCGACAGTGGAGGGAGCATGCGCATTCCAGATGGTAACACCATCAGGATCAAGAACCTGCGCCCCTCAACGTACCCGTCCCAACAACTGACCTAACAGATGTATGGGGAAGAATCCCTGGCGGCACGGCATCGGTCCCAGACCTGCCTGGCCATGTCCAGACGCAATCCTCACCCGTCAGGATGAGGGCCGCCCCGCGACAGTACACCTGCACCCACATTCTCCCTGCCGGGGATGTGGGGAGCCCTTAGGCCGCGCAGATGGAGGACGCCCATAGCCAGCCGCCCGCCGCCTGGTGCAGACAGGGGGAGCGTACTCCTCCCTGTCTGTCGATACACGACACTGACGTCGTATCGTCCGTCCTGATCAACACCATTTGTGGACCAGAAGGACCGCTTTCAACACCAACACATTGAACGTAGCGCAGACCGGGCAGCATGGTTTGCCAGCTGCCCCCTACTGCGTTGGCCCGACGCATCACCAGCGAGGGAGGCGTCGGTGAAAACGCGACGTGAGACAGCGCCGTAACCGTCCTAGGACGGAACCTCCCGAGCGTGTTGACAACACGCTCTGAGATGGATGCCCATAGCCCTCCAACCGTTGACTGGGAAGAGGAATACTCTACATCCAGTCTACAGCAACCCCAGGCTGGTAGAGACCTGCCTGGTACGAGACCTGACGATCCACCTTGACCGCGAAGGACCAGAACGTCATCAGGGCAGAACACTCCGTAACCCCGGATGACGCAGAGGCCCCAGTGCGGCCTCCACGCACTTGGTGAAGATGCGGGGAGCCAGAGAAAACCGAACGGCAGCCTCTGGTACTCATACGCTAACCCTGCAAAGGAAGCGTAGGTAAGCCCTAGGATGGAAGATCGGGGATGCGCATACGCATCCTACAGGTCTATGGAGGAGAACCAGACCCCCACCTGACAGTGTTCAACAAGTAGGAGACGATCCAAAAAATGCTGAACCTTCCCATGGGACAGGTCCAGCCTGGGTCTTACACCCCTCCCTCCCGACTTCTCGGGCAGAGAACACCGGGAGGAGAACGCCACGACGATGGCTTGCTTCGTCCACAGAGATTGGATCTCGTCGACCAGAGCTGTCCCTGCTGGAGACCCCGACAACAGGGTCTGTACCAAACCTGAAAACGGGTGGGGTTGTGTAAACACAAGTCCCCGCCTCACCATTCTCTCCATCTACCTCGACATATGGTACTGCCGTAGTCATATGTGACGACACTCCCAACGCACCCGCCGTCACGTGGCGCAGGTCCGCCAGGAACTGTAGATAGTTGGCCCGGTCCCCCCGCTGTGCGAAGACAACCCTGGAACCGTGCGAGGAGCGCGTTCCGTGTCGGAACACCTGCCCTGACACCACCCACGAGGCAATCGCACCCAAGGGGGAACCCCGACAGAAAGGGCCTGTCTGATACGGGGGGCTTCCGATCAAAAAAGCCCCCCACTGAACACCCCTCCAGAACATGCTGAAGGAGTTGTTCTGCAGCCGGACATGCAAGGTGTAAGGCCCCCATGGGTTCCTACACACCGTAGCCCTGCAGTGATATTACTACCACCCCAAACCATGTGAGCTGCGACCACTTGCCAATATTTCAGGAGTGGGAGGCACCAACATGATACCTGGCCTGGCGAAGGCAAGGCCGGGGAAGCCCGCACTGTGTGCCTCAAAAGGTTTCGAGCCCCCCTGCTGACAACACTTAAGTTGACAGACGTAACACCAGGCTCAACCAACACAGTTCAAGGTGTGGGAGCCGCTTGACAGCACAACATTCTCACGGACAGACCCAGTCTCAGCCATCAACTGGGTGTCAGCCCCTGTCCCCATGAGAAGCGAAAAGGGGGGCCGCCCGCGCATCAACGAAGGCACGTGGCCCGCAGCCAAAGGAAACAATCACACTTTTTTAGAGCCCACTTCTTCCGCTGGTGTTGGGGAAGGGAGTGATCGGAGAGCGGGCTGCTCGCGGCAGGACGGTGACGGCTTGTTTGTTCAAGCCGAACCCATCCTACATGGCCGATCCCTCGGCCGCCAAGGCTGTCGGCCTTGTGGACACCTGTCGAATCAACGCCCAGGATACCTCTGGCGGGGGAAAAACATGGCCGCCTGTCGAGGGCCCCGTCATCGCCGCTGACGAGGCCGTGCTCTCTCTTCTTCTGGCTGCGCGGTGTGAGGCGGTGTAGGGCCTAGGACAATACCGCCCGCGCTCCAGCAGAAGACCAAAATCCCCTGCGGAGAGGGGAACCCTGAGCGGTTATAGCTTGCGGCTGGGTCAAAGCTAATAACGTCAACAACCTCGCGCGATGTGTCGACGTCGGCTGGCCCCAAGGCCCCTCCACCAGACACCATTTTTTTTTTTTATAGAAAAAACACCAATTCGAACACAGTTCTAATCGTTGCCAATTCCATACCGTGGCGGTACAAGCCTTAACAGCCCACCAGCCACTCGCCAGGCCGACCCACCCAAGGTGTCGGCCGGGCGGGGCATTGTTTCAATATATCAAAAACAAAGGACTGACGTTAACATGGAGCACCAGTGGTGATTGCAAACAGCACCCTCCACTGTGGTGTGCACCATGAAAAGGTTAAATGAATAAAAGAGCTAAACCACAAACTGTAGAATGAGCAAACCCATACACACAAAGTTAAGGGGAGACGGACCAGACCCGTCTTCATTCAAAATATTCACAACAGAACACCAGCCCTAGTTTAGCCCATTTACCAAAAAAGGTAAACAAAGCCCCCCCCCGCACTACTCCCCCAGTATACCGATTGACCGTCAGTATGAATGGTTTGAGAGGAGAGAAAGCTGTAGCAAGACGGACCTTCTCATAGCAGAGTGACAAAACGAAACAATAGCCCCCTACACAGGGCCGCCCCAGGAGATGGGGGGCCTCGCGTCTAAAAACGCACAGGGCCTCACATTTCTCCCAGGCGGCCCTGCCCTTATACTACTGCAGCCTAACGCCAGGCAATGTGGGACCCAAGACAACAATTGCCTGTGCACAGACACGCAACATGTCTATCATGTCGGCTGGACCCATAGCCCCACTACCCGACGCCAACCCAGATGGGAACACCGTTCAACAAACCCCGCCGGAACACAAGGTAAAATACCTGGCTAGGAACCTAGCCACGACCTACCCCGTTGTCAACCCATTTACCCGAAAAAGGTAAATAGAACTCAAAAACCCCACAACAGCTACCGACTGACCTTCATTGATGAACCGGGCAAGAGGCGGGAGAGTGACAACATCTCACGGCGGAGACATTAAAACAGCATAGCAATTAGCAGTAGTAATAGCATGCGGCAGTAGCGATAGCATGTTAGCATAGCTTTAGATGTTTTAGCAGCACGCCCAAGACAGCTTGGAAACCGTTCCCTGCAGAGAACGTTCACCAAACCATCCTGCCCCCGGCGCCAACACACAACATGGTTGTGTTAACAAAACAAACCAGCATTACTAACACTAATACCCATGCCTGAAGACACAGGGCCTACCTGAGTACAAGCTGGCCCGACAGCCAGCCTTGTACAGCTGAACCTCGATGTGCAGTCATCAAACGAGGAACATCACAGGCCCGTCGTGTCGCCGAAAACATGCGTCGAAGATGCCAGGGGCCAGCAACCTCCGGTAAGCTTCCAACATTATTAATCTTCCTTAATCTTTTCATTCCGCTAGCTCGTATGGTGCACGCATCCAATACGCTGGGACGAAAATAGAGGAAGGGTGTTTCATGACCAGGGTCATGGTTATATGGGCGGTGCCACCATAAGGGGCGGGGCCCCATACAGGTGGGGTGCATGTGTTTTTGTTCGTGGGAGATACATTAGGTATCACAGGAGATAGGAGTATCTCGTAAGGCTCAGAGCGGGACGCGATGCAATACGAAATATAACTGCGTTTTTGTGTAATTCAATAAACACGTTGTAATTTTTCCGCCTGATTATCGGATCTTCCTGAAATCAACGCTAGATCATAATTATTATCCTTCCTTGTGCACGCATGCAATGTGGTTTAGACCGGCGCAGATGGTCAGTTGTCCAAACCATCCCTACAAGCGTGTGTTTTGCCGGAGTGTTTAGGACCCGCCCCCACGCCGCAGCTCGGTAGAGAAAATAAACTAACCAGTTTCTAACGGGGTGCAATAATGGCCGAAGGCGTTAGAGGGCGGTATAAGACCATCTGCCAGCTCAGACACATTCAGTACAGCATGCACAACGTGCCCCGCTGAATAATTAATGACAATAGCGAATAAAAGAAATACTGTGAGAAAAACATAGATCTACGTTTTCGGCACTCAACAATCGGGCGACAGAAACGTAGTTCTACGTTTTCAGCAACCAAAATGTTAACACAGATATAAATGTACTGAATTGTTATTTATTATTTTATTTATTATATTTTATTATTATTATATATATATATATTTGTTTTGGCAATACCCGATCCAGCTATTTTAGTCATATCGGGGCTGATATCAATATCGGATCGGTGCATCCCTAATCTCAATGAGACAAACCTGTATAAATAAAGGACAAATACATATTTTTTTTCTTTTTATATAAATGGAAAATACATTTAAAAAAAACAGAGGCTGAATGTAGCACATTGCCTCTGGGTATCCTGTTGTGCTCTTGTGGCTGAGAGAAAGTGTCCGGCTGGTTGCTCAGAGGGTCACCAAGGAGAAGTGTTTCCCCACAAGCCCAATTATGAATCTATACTTATCCTCTCGTTGTTGTCTTTTGTCATTCTTTTCCCAGAGGTGGATTTTCTTATTTTTTTATTTTATTATTATTATCATTTCAACCTCCTTATACTGCAGGACTGAATATTCAGGCCGGATATGTTGTACAGTGGCCTCCTCCCTCAGCTCCAGTCCTCCCCCGCTGCAAACAAGCACTTCATAACACAATGATTTGTTTTCTACGTCCCTCTGAAGCACAGCGGGCTCCAGATCTTTTGGAATAAAAGGATGAGAAGAGGGGGGAATACGATTGGGGAGAGCAGACGGGGGGGGTTATGACTTTGAGGGTGTGTATAGCCTAGTACTGGTAGCTAGTGCTGTGTAGAAAACCACTGCCGTGGTGATTTTTAAGGTGTCAATGTCGTAATCTTAAATTTTTTTATATAAAAATTATACACAGATCATTCTTCGATGACAAATAGGTTGGTCCACATCTTTTGGTGTTCTCTTTTCGTTGGGCTTGAAACCAAAGTATTGCATTGTATACCAAGGTCTCTTCCATCAATCGCTGTAGTCTGTGTTTAGGTGCAAATTGCAATGCAATGATAATAATATTAATAAAGTAATTTAAGCAATAGGCCGAGTCGGCCGACCAAGGCATTCAATAGGGAGGTGTAGTCTGACGTCACTTTGGACCGCCCGCGAGGTCCACCCGTATAGGGATTTATCATTGGGAAAATACATTATCGGCTATTGTAACAATTCTGCCTCATGAACATTGGAAAGCTTTCCATTTCTTGCACAAAATGAGTTCCCTTCTATCACTAACATTATTGTTTAAGCATTTTTTGGTTGAAATAAAATTCTGGATATTTTTTTTACGATTAATTGCGAATATTTTCATGTTGAGCTACTGTATAGATTGTGGATGAATACGCACATAAAGGTACACCATGCAAATTGTAATGCTTTATTTGTTTTAAACGAGACGATTTAGAAATGGGCAATGGGTTAATACGTTGCAATTTTGCGAGGCGGACCAGCCGGAAACAGCAATGACGTAACCACTACACTCCCTATAGCACACAACCCCAAATAGGATATTCAATTCACCTATTTTAAGCCCCACCCTCTTTTCTTGATCCTCCAATCACAACTGTTGGCTCCCTCTGACAAACTGTGTCCGGGGAAGAATCAAGAAAAGAGGGCCGGCTTGATATAGGTCAATTGACGACGGGGGATCCATGCAGCTTTGCACACAATGACCCAACCCTAGCGCACGTTGTGTTGAGACGGAGAGGCCGGCCTCGGAGCACACTCAGGCTAGATACTGTATGATCTACGGTAAATAACACAACTAAGCCCCTAATAATTTAGTCCTGTGAGAAGAAGCACTCTGCCACATGGTATTGATTCTGCATAAGATTCCACAGCTCCAGAGCTGGGTCACTCCAATGGACCTTGACAGGAATATAATGGCTCAGGTTTTATGGATTCTATGGGTCTTAATATGAGGTTAAGGGGCTCATCTGATACAGAGCACATCTTCTGAAGGCTACACTTTCAAAAATACCCCCCCACACGCGCGCGCACGCGCGCACACACACACACACACACACACACACACACACACACACACACACACACACACACACACACACACACACACACACACACACACAATAGCTTCTAGCCATCTTATTCAGTGATTTGCTGAGAAGGCGGAAATCTAGATGAATGTCCTTTTTTGATCTGCGTTGTGCTGAATTTATTATTATCCGGTCTTCAAACGGCGACTGATGCGACCCGCCGGCTGATCTTTAAAGGCCTTTTGATGACGAGACCAAAGGGTGGCCTCGGCAGGGCTGGACCTAGCTCACCCACAGGTCACACCAGGTTCAAACACTTCTCCCTCAGTATCTCTCTCTCACACACACACACACACTCACTCACTCACTCACTCACTCACTCACTCACTCACTCACTCACTCACTCACTCACTCACTCACTCACTCACTCACTCACTCACTCACTCACTCACTCACTCACTCACTCACTCACTCACTCACTCACTGTCTGGGATGCATGCATGCACACACCCTCTCACACACCCTCTCACTTACTGAGCAGACACACGCAGACACACACACAGACACACACGCAGACCGTTGCTCTGGCAGCCACTTGTGTCTGCGGCTTGGAAGAAAAGCCGCGCATGGAATGGACCCTGGTGAAGTTTCACTGCGTTTAGCTGCCTCGCCAGACACTTTTACTGCACTCTCTCAATACTTTCTTCCTCCCCTCCCTCCCTCCCTCAACACCCCCACTGTGTCTGCCCCTTCTCCCTGATTTCCCTCCCTCCCTCCGCCGCTCAGTCCCTCTCCCATCTCTCCGCCACCCTCTCTCTATGCTCTTTGATTATGGCCAAAAGGTGCCAGTGTGAAACGCAATCAACATCCCTGCCTCTCGAAGCAGGCCTGACTTCTGTAGCGCGGAGGGGGGGGGGGGGGGGGGGGGGGGGGGAGGAGAGAGGAGGTCAGTCCATTAAACTCTGGACCTTATGACTGGAATGTGCGTGGTATAGAACGGTGAGCCTGTGATTTATGTTAACACGTCTGGATGCTAGAGGTTTTCAATGCTCACTCCCCTCTCTCTCTCCCTTTCTCCATCTCCCCCCTCTCTCACCCTGTTTCTCTCTCTCACCCTGCCCCCCCCCCTCTCCCCATTTCTTTCCCACTCTTTCTCTCTCTCACCCTGCTTCTCTCCACCCAGCAATTACACACAGACAAGCTCTCTTCATGGGAGGCTAGCAGCCTTTCTGCCTAGGAACATGTGCACACACACACACACACACACACACACACACACACACACACACACACACACACACACACACACACACACACACACAATTACAAAGAGGAAAATGGACAATCAGGCGAACGACTGATTTCACCACCAGTATTTAGTGGAGGGGGGAGGGGACTCAATTACTAGTTGTTAAATTTCTTCTGTCAAGCACGTCCAGTTTATATGTGGCTAATGATGGGCTGTGTGGGCACAGAAACACTTGTTAAAAGGGTGTGGACTCTGAATCTCCTAGCTGGCTGTCGCAGTGCTGTGGTTCTATTATAAGCAAATCACAAATTAGCTGTTGGAAATGGACAACAGCAGCTTGAACACTATGATTACTGTCATTTCTCCGAGATGTTCCAGTTGCGTAACTTGCGTTTTGGAAATGTGTTGCCAGGGGACTAATTATCTCTCCTCTCTCTCTCTCTGGTTCCAGATCACATAAAGCGCAAGTTTCGGCGGCGGCCATCTTGGGGACGGGGCATCATCCGTAAGAAGAAGAGCCAAAAGAAGGGAGCAGAGGAGGAGGAGGAGGGGGAGGAGCCAGAGCCGGAGATGGCGAGGCCCAGTGACTCGTGTCTCACCCTGGACGAGGAGTCCTCCTGTGACATCACAGGACCCCAACCCAACGGTCATCCCCACGTCCCGTCCACGGAGGAGGAGAGTTCCAGCGAGCCCCCTATCGGGGCCCCTGAGGGCCCTGCGGATCCCGCGCCCAAGGAGGAGGTGTCTGCGCCCACACTGGCGGAGGAGTCCAAGGACCAAGCGGAGCATGCCGAGTCTCAGTCCAAAGGTGATGTAGATTCTCCATCCGAGGCAGAAGGGAGGAGCCAGGCCAAGGAAGAGGCCTTGGAGGCAGACTCTGGGTTTAGGACAGAGACATCAGAGCCTAGGACAGAGACATCGCAGGACTCTGGAGGCCAGCCTAAGGATGCGGAGGACCAGCCGGCCGTAGAGGTGCAATGTGTGAACGGGGATGCGTCTATGGACAGCCTGGACTCCCAGAGCCCCAGGAAGAGCTGTGAGGCTGGGGAGAGGACTAGGCAGGGCAGCGCTGGGGAGGCAGAGGAGGCTCGGCAGGACAAGCACAGAGACGTGCAGGAGAGTGGGGCAACAGAGGAGCTAGTTCCCCAGGACGGCACGACGGGAGCGGAGATGGTTGAGGAGGAGCAAGACAAAGAAGGTATTAAACCACAGAGCAGGGGTCAGGGGGTTCATGTTACAGCAGGTAAGAGAGAGCGAGAGTTCCATACGCTGGGTGACAGTGTTAAATGATACCTAGGCCGAGACCATTGTCCTTCTCACGTACAGATCTACTCTGTCAATGACAAATTTAAATGGGAACGTTTCTTTATTTGACATCTCTTTTGCGGTTATATTAGTGAGTCTGAGGTCCTTCAGCTTCACATGGACTGCTGACCGGCCATATGAATTGCCTCATATCAGTATGAGCACCCTGAAGCTTATAATTTGGCTGATGGAATGCACATTGCACAGTGCCAAAATAATGTGTTCTCCAGTCCTTCCTATTTCCCTCCTCCTGGGAAGGTGTGTATGGATGAACAAGAGAATAAAACGCATAACATCAGAGTCCATTTGAAATGGGAGTTTCAGAAGCAGCTTTTAAGTTGGGATGTCTCGCTAATCTCGTGCCCGCCCTCTTTTTCCGAGGGAAGCAACAGTTGTAAATGGAGGATCAAGAAAAGAGGGCAGGATTTGAGATGGGTCATTTGGAAAGTTAGTTTCCCTTTCAAGCGCGTGTCCCTCGCCAGTAACGGAAGACTAAACGGCGTTCACTGAGATGAAAGTTATCGAGGTAGAAATTCACTCAACAAACTTATCTGTTGGCTAGGGCTCAAACTTTTCTCTATTCATTCATTCATTCATTTATTTATTTTTGTAATTGACACTTCAACGTTTTTTGAGCTGTCTGAGCCTGTGGACTCTGGGAAGGGGGAAGAGGAAGTAGGTGGGCGGGGCTATTCCTTGGGGACCGTGCGCCCTGTGTCTGCCAGTCTCTTCCCCTCTCCCTCCGTCATCACTCATGCCAGCGAAATGCAATGAAAGCAGGATTTAACTAAATCAACCCACCGGTTTCTCGACTTCGGATGATAGTATCTCAAAAAATGATGGGATATACGAAATTGGACCTGTGGAAAAAAGGAGAATGAAAGAAACAATAATGGGAAGAGATACTGGTTCGGTCGGATGCGCTGTGCCCACCCCTTAATAACAATGATGAATCCCTTTGTTGATTGTCATCCAGCACTCTTGATTTACACAGGGTTTGGCTTGTAAAATAGCACAGGGAACATGAATAATGTAACACATGGCATATGAAATATGAAATAGTATCCCTATCCCTTGGCTCAGCAGTGGGTGTATATCAATAGAAACCCTCCAAAGGCTGGGAGGTTGTGCCTACCTTTGTAGAATCCGCAAACCCTGGGAGATTTACCCTTAAAAGAAAAAAGTTTTTTTTCCTGTGAAAGATTCACGAGTTCTGCTCGATCTTCCTTCATCTGAGCCTCTGGCATTTCTTCCTTTTGCCTTGCACCATTTTGCCCCTGATTTAGTGCCGCGTCGCGCTCTCTTGTCTGGGCCGAGCCAATGGGCTTGTGTGTTCGATTAAGGGTGTGTGGTCTGGCTGCTGATCATCAGAGGAAGAGTTGCAGCAGCTAGATTAGGAAGCTGCTGTCAGGGCGCACCACCAGACTCAGCCAGCAGGCTCAAGAGTTCAACTCTCAGAAATGGTAGGCTAGATCATGTCCATTTTTCAACTTCAACTCTCTGAAATGGTAGGCTAGATGTCCATTTTTCAGCTTCAACTCTCTGAAATGGTAGGCTAGATGTCCATTTTTCAACTTCAACTCTCTGAAATGGTAGGCTAGATGTCCATTTTTCAACTTCAACTCTCGGCTAGATGTAGGGATGCCCCGATCACGTTTTTTGCCACAGATACCGATCACCGATCGTCTTGAGCCATATCGGCCGATACCGATCCGATATCGATCGTTTTTGATTTAAAAAAAAATATATATATATATATATATATATATATTTTATATAATTATAATTTTTTTTTTATAAAATATATATATTATATAATTAAACTTGTAGTTGTATTATCTGCGAGACATTGCCACCACGCAATAAGTCAAAATGCTCGCTATCTCCACTGTCTGTGTGTATATCTCTGCTTTGGTCAAATCACATTCAGCATGCCCTCAGCAGGGTATATCTGCGGCTCTGCAGATATACCCTACTCCCTCAGCTAGCCCCGTTTGTGACTGCGATGCAAGTCGGGGCTCGAATACGCATCGAATCAATATTATAAGACATTGATATCAGGAGCTATCTGTAGCTACTGCTAGCCGGCTAGATAACGTTAAGACAACGCCTCAGTGAACTATTTCGTTGAATGGGACATTTCGTTTTGAACAGTGAGCTAACGTGAGCTAACGTGAGCTAACGGAGGTATCATACACTAGTACTAGACTAATTGCTGGAGCATTTGTTGATATCAGGAGCTATCAGTAGCTAGCCGGCTAGATACCGTTAGACAATGCCTCATGTATTAAACTAAAAGTGAATAGTTGACTGGGTCATTTTGTAACGGTAGCTAACGTTAGCTCACGGAGGTCCCAGTGTCCCACTAGACTAGACTAGACTAGTGTTTACATGGGTGCAGGAAGGGCTGGAGGAGGAGGAGGAGCAGACGCCGCAGCTCTCTCCGTGTGTCTGAGACGGAACTCAGCGAGTGAGATCTCCGCTCAGAATTGGATCATGTTTTTCGATCGGTTTTGACGATCGGCGAAAATAAAGCATTATCACCGATCGCATATTTATACTGATTATCGGCCGATAACGATCGGTGGCCGATCGATCGGGGCATCCCTAGCTAGATGTCCATTTTTCAACTTCAACTCTCTGAAATGGTAGGCTAGATGTCCATTTTTCAACTTCAACTCTCTGAAATGGTAGGCTAGATGCCCTTTTTTCAACTTCAAGTCTGAAATGGTAGGCTAGATTATTTTCTCATTTTGACTTGTCTCATTTTGACTCGTGTCTTCTGTTTCATTTTGACTTGTGTCTTATGTCTCATAGTGACTTGTCTTATGTCTCGTTTTGAATTGGGTCTCATTTTGACTCGTATCTTACAGTATGGCTCATATTGACTCGTTACCTTTGAGTTGAGACAACGATGATTGAGACATTCGTCAAGGTGTCTCATTTTTACTTGTGTCTGATGTCTAATTTTGACTTGTGGTGTATGTCTAAGTTTGACTTGTGTCTTCTGTCTCATTATGACACATGTCTTCTGTCTCATTATGACATATGTCTTCTGTCTCTCCCGTTGCCCCTGCTTTTCCTTTTCTATAGGCGAGTCCAAAGGGTGGAGATGCAAGAAGAGCCAAACAGAACAGCCGAAGGGGTCCGCTGACGGGACGGAGGAGGAGCCACCACAGGCCCCTCCCCCTCCTTCACTAGTGGTCGACCACCGGCGGCTCTCGGTAAAGCATAGTGTGTCTGTAGCCGGCGTCTTTGTCAGAGCACATGGGCAAGTTTGTCTACATCTTGGTGTGTCTGTAGTGCAGAGGTGTTGAGTGTCTTCTCTATTTCTAAGTATTGGGTGTTATTGATTTGCACTGCAGTTGGTTCTTTTTTTCCCTAGCACCACTTCCCTAGATAGAGATATAGGTGCAAACAATAGAATAACGGAGCCTCTGCATTCTCCTGAATTGTAATGGTCTCATGCTGCGTTGGTTCATGGTTGGAGGTGGGAAGTTGCAAGTGGGGAGTTGCAAGTGGGAAACGCATCATGTCTGACCCACATGCGTTCAAGCTACAAAGTCAGAAAACATGGATGCTCATGCTAAACCTTTTTGGCAATTGTTTCTTACAATTTGTCTCACATGAACTACAACTCACAAAGACGGTTTACAACGACATATAGCTAATATACTCTAATCTTCAAACAGCTGATAACAACATTACTGTTTATACTAGAGTTGTTCCGATACCGATACCAGTATCGGAAATGCCGCCGATACTGCCTAAAATGCTGGTATCGGTATCGGCGAGTACACGTAAATTCTAGCCTCCGATCCCATGACGTCATTTATCTCCTGCGGAGAGTGAGGATTATAAAATGAACGTGTTTTAAAGTGTGATGCTGTTTGTCATTTAACAGCAGATACACTTTCTTAAATTCCATTGTCCCCGACAGAGCGTGTGACGGGGAGCTCGGACGGGATGTGTTTTGCTTGCTGGTGTTATGATAGCATTAGCTGAAAAGCTAGCTAGTTGGAACAACATCCGCCCGTTACATAAAATCAGATGATCGCCTGTCCTTTCTCCAGGACCTGACACTGTCCGTCTATCAACAATAATGCACCCACGGTGAATCGTATTTAAGTTAAGTAGCTACTGACTAGCGTTAGCTGACTAACGTTATCAAATGTCAATGCGGGGAATACGAGCTAGGTCAGCTAGGCTTAGCTTGATACCGGTACCGTGGCTAAAGTTGGTGCTATTCATAATCCAGCAATAATGGATGCAGACCTGCAAGCAAAGTACAGCAAGTTCCAAGTGCCAAAGGATAAGAGTCTGAGGCGGAGTCTCAAAAGAGAATGTTGAATATTTATTTTGCATCGAAAATCACAACATGAACGTTCTATCTGCTACTAGCTTACAGACTGGGTAGCGAGTGCAACACCGTCTAATGTCCGTGCGGATCATTGGAGTAGGGTATATCTGCAGTGCCGCAGCCCCATACTCATTGATTAATGATACTAATACTAATCTATACAATCACCTGTTGTTGAATAAATACAATTACTTTCTAGTTATTACTAAAAACAGTATATATAAAACAGTATATGTAAAAAAAAAAATAAGTAGAATTTATATAATATATTTTATTTTTTTATTTTTTTTATGTATGCACTGGTATCGGATCAGTATCGGTATCGGCCGATACCCAAAGCTTAGGTATCGGAATCGGATCGGGAAGGAAAAAATGGTATCGGAACATCATTAGTTTATACCCTGTGGATCATCATGTTGAAATAATTTAAACAAGTTTGCGACTAGGAACTCTGAGCTGACATGCCGTTTTATTACATTTTTGCTAGTAGGAAGTTGGAATTTCCGACCTCCGAGTTATAATGGAATGTAGCATTAGCAATCCCACTAATATTTTATAGCTGTGACATGGTGGCCGGTGGCCATGCCCGGCTTACGCATGCTCTCTTTGAAGACACACCATTCATGTTATCTTCAGGGAGCCAGTGGAGGTAGCTAGCGACTTTTCTCCAGTAATTTCCCTGCTGGCATAATAACGGGGAATGTCCCTTCCATAATCCCAGTCACACACACACCAAGGCTTCACCTGTGCTCTGCATTAATCCATCCTTTTACTCCCCGGCCGCTCCGCAGCTTCCAACTGGCTCTATGGAATTAGTCCATTTTTGGGGTCTTTGTCGGAGAAAGTCAGCCGTGATTTGAAATGGGTTCTAGCAGGCGGCGCATGAGCCGGAGGAGGAGGAGGGATGTTGGGGTTCATGGTGTGGAGGATGGAGGAGAGCCTCCCATGGCTCAGTGGGTCTGTCTGGGCTACCGGTGTCACTCCTCCTCCTCCTCAGATGGATACCTTGCTCTGATCTTCCAGGCTGATCCCCCTCCTCTCTCTCTCCACCCTGCTGGTTGTGCTAAAGCATCTCCAAAGCGTCCACCTTCTCTCTCTACCATCTGCGCAGCAGGAAGGGAGCCAGTCGAAGTGTCAGAGCTTCTCTCCACATCTCTCCATCAACCGGTGTTGTTTCCTCCCCGGTGTCTCTTAACCCTTTCACTACCACACTACAGAAGGTTAACCCTTTACTATCACAAAGGGTTAACCTTCTGTAGTGTGGCAGTGAAAAAGGTAACCCTTTGTCGTGTGGCAGTGAAAGGGTTAACATTCTGTATTGTCGCCGTGAAAGGGTTAACCGTTTGGTAGTGCGGTGGTGAAAGGGTTAAAGGACACGAGGCCGTGCCTCAAACATGAGCTCTCTCTCCACACACCAGTGGCTTCGCCAGCTCGACCCGGGTTTGATTGACGGGATCAAGCAGGAGCGAGACTATGTGAAACAGCCACTCCGCCACTCTGCACAGTCACGCTGAGGTCCCACCTAATGTACCCTGGGTGTAAATTGCAGCTGCGCCTCGATGCGCTCCCTCCGCCGGTGCCCCTCTCCCCGCCGACCAGGGGGCTTGGGCTTTGGACGCTCGGTGTCGTCTAATTGGTGCAGAAGAAGTGGTCTCCGACGTGCTCTCAGTTCTCCCCTCCGGAGTGACATCCTGCTGTCAGACTATTATCCGGTGGCTTCCCGCCTTCCCTCCCAGGGGACGACGCGGTGGCAGGAGGGGTAGATATTTTTGTCTCTCCACGACGTGATTGACAGGCCTTGCCGTCACTCTGGCCTCTCAAGACGGCGGCCCGCCGACGCTCCACGGAGCCAGAGCGCCTCCCGACCGGCCGGCCCGCCCCGTGAGCCGCCGCACGGAGCTAATCTGAAGGTTTATTGGTTAGCAGGGGGAGAAGGGAGATATCTTAAAGAAACAGATCATGAGAAGAGGGAATGTGAATGATTGCTTTTCATCCCTGGCTTACGGAAACAAATTTAATTTCCGGTGAGCAGGGATGAGAGTCTCCGTTTAAGCAGATATTTGCTGGCTGGGCTGGGTCGGGCCTGGCGTGCTGCCCGGTGCATATTAGAACCGGAGTGAGTGGCGAGAAACTATTCCCACCCTCTTGCTTCAGTCATATTCATTGGTTGTAGGAGTCGCATTATTTCTGAAGTCTCTCCGGAATCCCTCTGGCATTAAATGTCACGTTGGAACGCTGTGTCTTTGCT
>NC_140169.1:116062980-116222135 GCF_963971535.1 Notolepis coatsorum | reverse complement strand
GTCCACAGAAATGGCCCTATTTTCAGTTTGTCACCTTCCCCCCAATTTCAAACCTAATAACAGTGGAGCCCTTCCACGCGTCTGTTCAGGAAAGGGAACAGCCTTGATGGCAGCACTGCGCTGGCATTTGATTGTAAATACAAAAAAGTCAATATTTTTTGGAGTGCTCCTTTCATTTCCCATCATCCTCTTGCTGATGTCCCTGTCTGACAGTGTGGCCATTTACATGTGCTTAGTGTCGAGCTGTGTCTCCCAGTGTTTCCACGTCAGCCACATGTCGGCAGGACCCATCGCCACGACAACCCTGCCGCTGCCGCTTCCTCCTCAACCCCCCCCCCCTGAATGATCCATCTCTTGAGTGACAGAATGCATTCATTTAATGTCTTAGCTGTTAGGCCCCCTCTCCTAACTGCCCACATTTTGGCAGGGAGAGTGGGCGGAATATAGGGCTGCAACTAACGATTATTTTGTCATCGATTAATCTGTCGATTATTTCATCGATTAGCCAATTAATCTAAACTATCAATTTACCAGGAAAAAAACAACAACAATTGATTCAACTTGCAATTGGTTTTTCAAGTGCGGTCCTACTATCCTTCGGTCACATGGGTACACCACCTACTGAATATCCAGAATAGGAGATGAGCTATGAAGTTTATTTATGTCTGTAAATGCTGTGTAGTGTGTGAATGCCTGTTGGGTGAGTAACCTACATGCCATTACTGCTTTTTATCTATCTCATTATAGCTACTTCGTCTATGCATGTAGCTAAATGCTGAAAAACTGGGAACAAAATGTACTTTTGTTATAGCTGTTTAGTATATCTCCATGTGTTATTATGTGTTATCTCTCCACTCCAAGCTATGGTAGTGCTTGTGCCAGCACAGGAGAGAGAGGGAGAATAGTTTATAGCAGACGTTTTAGAATATTTCTGCTAATGAAGTTAATTAGTGTATTATAGAGCACTTTATTCATATAGGAGCTGGCCTCAAGAGAGAGAGAGGGCGCTATAGGCCTAGTTCATATATAAGCAGTGGTTTAATTACAGTATACTGCTGATGCAAATGTAATGGAAACGGAGAAGCGCGTGTTGATATTCTCAACGCTTGGTGTCAACGTCTAATCCCTTCACCCCCCCCCCCCCCCCCCCCTCACTCCAGGCATACATATACTCTGGTAGGAGTGCCAATGTCCACCGAGACACCTGTCAATCGTTTGCTAAACGCATCAAACCCCGTGCCAGCCCCACCACCCCCTTCATGTGGAATAAGTGTGAATTCCGCAGCTATGGCATGGGGCCGCGGTGGCCGTCCATCAAGAAGCACCGCCTGCATGTTTAACATCAGCCAGTCCCACCTGACAACAGGCACCACCACGGCATCTTCATGTGCTCTCGACACGCGCTCGGTCGCCGTGGCACTACATCACTTGCAAATGTGATTTGATTCCCTGCCCCGGTCACATGGGTCCTGATGGTCCTGATGGTCCCGTTACCCGTTCACCCGTAGATTCTTTGATGTGTATTACAGTACGATTGTTTTGTTTCCTGGATGATAGCCACTCAGCCACGTGTGGCAGCTGTGATTTGGCATCATCCACTGCCCCCCCCCCCCCCCCCCCATTTCTTCCATTTCTGTTCACTGAGGGGAACGTGTGTTGAAACGGTTACAAATTACCCCCGCCCACCACCTCCCCTCTCTCCCCCGCTACCCCCCTCTTGTTTCGTCCACAAGTCTCTTTCCTCACAAAGCGCGGATCATTTATAATTCATCCAGTCGGCAGCGTTGGGAGAGAAAGATGAAATTTTTTAAAGCGGGAGAGAGAGTGAAACGCTCTCCTTTTCTGAGGCAGATTGCGGAGGGCTTTAATAGCATCCCTGGTGAGAGGCCTGCTGGGCCTCCAGTCCTCCCCTCGTTCTGGCTGTTACCCTGTTGCAGGCTGGGCTGTGGGTTCTTTAGTTTTCTGTCCAGAGAGACGCAGACACAAGTCTTTATCCTTTTTATGCTTCAAGACCAAGACCGCACACATACAATAATAAATGTCATTATCTAACATCTCTATTTTAGGTCCATGTTTGGTGCCACCGTGGGTTATGCACGGCAAATTGGGATCACTCACTCACTCACTCACTCACTCACTCACTCACTCACTCACTCACTCACTCACTCACTCACAGACAGACAGACAATCTCGGAGGGAGGTTTTGTGGGATACATGCGCAGTAGCGACTTTCTCCTGCTCACTGCACTAGTGTGGAGAGCGCTCAGACTTTCTCCTGCTCACTGCACTAGTGTGGAGAGCGCTCAGACTTTCTCCTGCTCACTGCACTAGTGTGGAGAGCGCTCAGACGTTCTCCTGCTCACTGCACTAGTGTGGAGAGCGCTCAGACTAAGTGATGCCTTGGGCTGCATCCCCCTAAACCTAAATCATCCTCCAATGCGTTTGAACAATATGAACAACACAAAAGCTGCCCCCCTCCCCAGCTGCTCACCAGCGGCCTGGTGCAGCACGTCAGGATGCTGTGTGGAGAACCGCTCTCCTGTGTTACTTGTGTGCGTCAGTGATTAAGGTGAGAATCCACTCGTGTTTCTTCAACTGTAGAGCGAGTTTATTTCCTGTTAACATGCAGACCTTTGTGTGTTTCCCAGTCTGTGTTTGTGAAATGAATTGATGAGCCGAGGTGCGCCAGCTTACATTGTGAGCGCGCACTCATTTACATTAACAGCCTCGTATAATGGTTGCGGCAGTCGGTCCGTGCGGTTTCACGCTTGTTAAAAAAAAAAAAAACATGAGAAAAAATGTCATCTCCCATTGCACATTAAGACGGCAAGCCGCTCATTACGTTTTTTATTTTTTTTATAAACCTAGTCCATCTATACAGAATCACAATGCCTACATACTGTATTAAGCCGTGCCCGTGCCATGTGTTAACAGGACGTGGTCTTTAAACACATGTTGGGACCGCCCAGCCGGTAAACACCTCATCCGTCTGCTTTCCTCAGTGCATTAATAGGCTGCGAGGCGATGCCGCAGAGGCCAGTGTGAGGTTTCACTTCTAACGCCAATGTCCCAGTAAGCACATCAACGCGGCTCTGGGACACGAGGCATCACCGGCGCAGTGCGTATGATGCCCAAAAGCAGCCGCTCCGCTGTGCCCACCGGAGGGCCGTGCTTCACGCTGATGGTCGCTGTTAACATGATTTTTACTCATCAGCGCCCAAGTTCCCAAGCGTTCCGTTGCACCCGGCCCCTGCATCTATTTCTGTCCCCCACAAGTGAAATAAACCACGGCTGCCAGGTCTGAGTTTTCAGAGAACGCCGTTGGAACGGGACCAAGGGAACGGTCTTTAGGCTGGACCCCCAGGGTTTAGATGCTCCGCGTCCTGGCAGAACGCCCGTCACTGATCTGGTTAGCCCTCCCAGAAAGGGAAGAAGAATGCGGGGAATCCTCGTGCGGTAACAATGTACGTGGCCGTGTTTGTGTGCTAAGTATCCGTGTGTATTAGAACTTGACAGCTGGCCTGCAGTGGGGGCCTCTCCCCAAAGGTCAAGAGGTTAACTGTCAAAACGTGTGCCGACTCGGTGTCTTGTGTCCCGTCTCGTCTTCTCCTCCCCTGCCCTCCGAGTATCTTGTGTCTTGTCTTTTCCTCCCCTGGTCTGTCCCTATGTCCCCTCTCTCTTGGCTGGACTCCTTCTGATGTCTCTTAGAGCAATGTTTCTCAACTGGTGGGTCGCGGGGCCATTTTGAGTGGGTCGCGGATGTGTGTGTAAAAAGAAAAGAGGAAAAAAAACTTTTTTTTGCACTACCTATCTTTGTGAAAGTGGCTTCTCAGCTCTGGTCCAGCTGAAGACAAAGCAGAGGAACAGATTGGACATTGAGCATGACCTCAGAGTTGCTTTGTCTACCGTCCATCACCCCAGACTTTGAGACTCTTGTCAGGGGCAAACAACATCCCCAGTTATCCCATTAGTTCCCTGGGATGTTAAGCTAAGAAGTCTGCTAAGAAGGATATATTATTTATTATTATTATTATTATTATTATTATTATTATTATTATTATTATTATTATTATTATTATTTATTATTATTATTATTATTATTATTATTATTATTATATTATTATTATTATTATTATTATTATTATTATTTTATTTCATTGTGTTTTTAGCCCTGTTGCACTTTTGTTGCAATCCCATTAGTTCCCCCAAACTTACTGTAGGTCTGTTATGTTAAGCTAAGAAGTCTGCTAAGAAGCATAATTATTTAGTATTATAATTTTATTTCATTGGGTTTTTAGCCCTAGTTGCACTTTTGTTGCAACCCCAGTTATCCCATTAGTTCCCCCAAACGTAGGTCTGTTATGTTAAGCTAAGAAATCTGCCAAGAAGCATATATTATTTATTATTATTTGATTTCATTGGGTTTTTAGCCCTAGTTGCACTTTTGTTGCACGTTTTTGTGTTTATTTCATGTTTTTAACAGTGCATGAAAGATTGTGTATTACTGCAAAAATAATAATAATTGGTGGTTCAATAGTGGTTAAAAAATTTGGGTTGTGACTTAATGACTAAGGAAATGGTTGGGTCCCGACTCCGAGGCTAGACCAGTTGAGAACCCCTGTCTTGGAGAATGGATGCACCGCCGTGGTGCAGCTGTTTCTGTTGCGGAGCATCCATCCACCTCCATTATTTTTACAGAACTGTATTGACTTCTTAAGCCATTCGTTTGGGGTCACTTGACAAAAATGGAAAGATATGGAAAATACCAAATCCATTTTTCTACATTAAGAGAGATGGAACCTCTCTCTCACTGTGTCAGAAATACAGAAGATTAAGTCGCTCCGATGTCCGACATGTTACAGGTGCCACTCGCTGTCGTGTTTCATCATTGGGGAAATTCTCCCAATATACTAGGAGTTCTCAAATAATCTACAAATTGTTAACTGTGTGTTGAGAGTATCCCATCATCGATCAAGCATGATGAATTAAACAACGTGTCAGTATTGTAAATAGATGAACTGTCTACTTGAAATTGTGTCATCGCAGCAGGACCAGGCAGTATTTTGGGAAGCTGTTTTTGAAGGCTTTGACTCTTCTGGGCCGTCTGACAGGGAGAATGTACAGTATGTGAGAATGTATGTGCAAAAGCATGCTGGTGTTAGGATCATGGTGCTGTAGAGGGCAACCTGAGGACAGGCTTCTGCAAATGTACCACCAGCAGCACTGACATTCTTTATTAATAATGGGCCTTCCCTGTGTTAGTGGTGATATAGCAGCTTGTTTAGCAGACTTTGAGCTTTTAGCCTTTTAGACCCCGAGCTATATCACCGCTAGCCCTGGGCTACTGGTTGCTACTTTGTTTCCGCTGGGAGAGGAGATGTTGGCCTTCACGTGAGATTGCCTGAGCCGTGTGCATGAATGACGGAACATGGGTGACATAACACCAATTATACGTATCCTTGCTACTGTTCTGCTCTAAAATGCCCATGCCAGTGACAGCTGCTCTCTCATTACCTCGCAAGCGGGCGGGTGATACGCGACCGCGGTAGAATGCGCACAAGCGTTCAGTCTTGTGGTACATTGCAAAATAAGCAGCTTTCATACCTCATTGACATTCTGCATACTGTAGTTTACGTCTGCTGCATTTCTCTGCTCTTACGTCACATGCGTATCATGATTGACAACCACGGCGGCCAATGTGACGTAGGGTGGCGGAGGCAAGGAGAGGGATAGAGATAGAGTGAAGGAGGTGGGGGTTAATTGGTGCATGTCACTGGTCTCTTTAACGGGTGGGATTACTGCCCCATTGTGCACTGAGAGCTCAGTCACTCAGGTCTGCTAACACACACGCATGCACGCACACACACACACACACACACACACACACACACACACACACACACACACACACACACACACACACACACACACCAATAACCATCAGTCAGTCATTCCCATCAAGCAGACAAAGGGACAAAATGGAAGCACGTTGCCGCATTCAACTGGCTAACAGAACGAGAACGGAAGGGCTTGAGAGGATGATGGGAGGAGGATGTGGGGAGGAGGATGAGGAGAGAGCAGGATATAAATGAGAAGGCAAGATGACAAGTGTATATATATATATTAACACTTTCTTCGCCAGGCTTATGTACATCATTATACCATCCTCTGCCAGCTCTATTTGTCTATGGAGAAGTTCCCCTTCTTTGCAGGGCTATAACTTTTTAAATTGTATTGCTAAATTGACATTACTATGGCCCATTCAACGTCAATTATCTATCGTTCAGGACGTAGGAACGTTATACTTTTTCATTCACATATTCATACTAAAATACGGTCTAAAGTATAAATATGTTTTTATCGTTTTCTGCAGCATTCTCCAGAACGTGATTTATAGCCCTAAATGCATTATATTGATGATCAAATACAGTTTGATAGCGATCTGCGCGAGATAAAAAATTTCAAATGGACGTGCTTCTAGAAGTTACTACTTATCATCTGATGTTGACCGGATGGGGGGGGGGGTCGTTTATAATTCCGTGGCCAACGTTAGATGATTCATCTAGTGTGGGTGATATGATCATTAGAGCAGTTTGTATCGAACACGGTAAAAAAAAACGCTGAAACTCACTGCAGCTTCCTCGTAGCGTTGGGCAATGAGCGTGGAGCTAAAATATTCCTATTATGGGATGTTGAAATATGCGATCCATCTCCAGGTTGTATAATAGTATATACGTCCAAATCATGTTGTTTATCGAGTTATTGGTAACGGATCACTATCCATTGTGTCGGGCTCGAGTCCCGGCACCTATAGCGAGTGATCGGACCGAATTTGGATGAGCACCAGTTTCTGTTTCCGGTTTCCGGTTTGGGCGATCCGCCGATCGGCCACCAGATGGCGCTCTTGAACCGTTGGAGAGTTGAGAGGGGATCAACAGTAGATCTCAAGTCTCCGGGGGAGAAATATGATTGCGATCACAGATTTTTGAAATATTGATCTCAATGACGTGTTACGGCGTCATTGGCAGAATTAGCATGGCGGGGAATGATGAGTTTAGGCGTCCTTGGCAGAGAAAGTGTTAATAATATTAATAAAAGTAAATAAAACAGTTTAGAAGCCAAATAAGTGGGACATCCTCGACAGACTGGAGGAAATTACCTGCTATTAAGCAAAAAGCCAACAGCCTAGAGCAGGGGTAGGCAACCTTAGGCACGCGGGGGCATTTGCATAGGCACAGGGGGCAGCAGTAAAAAAAATATATATATAATTATATATATATATTTTTTTTGCTTTGAAATATTTGTGAAATATCTTGCACTGTTGTCGCATTTATCTTGTTGAAATCCTCCCACAGGTTCTTTTTACTACCACATATTTAATTGAGACCCTTTATTTGTTTATTATTTCAATTTAGCTGGAAATACATTGCTACATCATTCAGTAACATTTGCAGAGCCTTATAACAAAAACATTATTACGGTCACCATTGTGACCAGTGGGATTAATCAACTAATTTTATTATTTATTTTTCTATTTCATTGAACATTGCACATGTTAAAAGCCATATTTTTTACTCAATGTGAGTATTACCAAGTCAACTTGTGTTCTTAAAACAATGACAATAAACATAGTTTTATTAGGTTGAAATAATGTGGTTGTGTACTTATTTTTCTGGATTATTATGGATTGAAGACTGAACCTTAATGCACAGTAACTGAACTCAGTATTTTTAAGTTCTGGTAACTTATTATTATATATTTTTTACAGTGTAGTCTTGCGATCAATCAAAACTTATTTACACGATATACCTCACATTCACCCTCTATTAGGCCTGTAGGTGGAGCTATGACAGCCCACGTACAGTACACACACCGATGGTGTGTGATGTGTCCAAAAATGAATGGGCAAATGTGAGTGAAATGATCGCACTGTATGCAGCTGTTTGTCTGCATTGCATTCCCCCCCCCCCCCCCAACTCAGATTTAGGGTTGATACAACCATCATAATAATATTGTTAATAATAACAATAACGATAATGATGTAATAATGTAAAGATTATCATTAAAAATACCTGATTATGAGAAAAAATATTTACGATGCATGGAATATTGTTGAGGCACACTAGTTACAACTATATTTCAAACAGGCACTCCATGTCAAAAAGGTTGCTGACCCCTGGCCTAGAGGTTAGTAGATGTACTATAACGACGGGGAGGAACACTAGAGGTTTGTAGATGTACTATAACGACGGGGAGGAACGCTATAAAGCAGCGAAACGGAGCTGGAAGCGACAGCGTGAGAGAGAGAGAGAGAGAGAGTGACAGTGACAGGCGGGTACAGGCGTGGTGAGCCAGCAACTGATTAAAACAGATGGTTCCGCCAATCTGTTACAGACTTTTGAACATTCATCATCACCATCTCGACCCTGTTTCACCCCTGTCGTTTCAAGATGCTGCGTGTAGGATTTTGCCCACGTACATGTTCGCTTTTCCTGCATACTAATGTCTGAGGCCGGTGTTCTAAGAGTTTTATTTGCGTCACCCTTGAAGGGATATCTGAACCCCAATATGTCATGCAAACTGTTCTGCCGCATTCCCCCCTCCAATAGCGTATTGTTTGTGATTAGGTTCAAGTGAGGGTCGCTCCCTCGCATTCCAGCTTCAAGACTGCTTTCGATGGCCTTGTTTTTTTATTTTTTATTTTTTTTATCCACAAACTCTGTTCTGCGTAATTGGAGTCCTCCATGACCCATCATTGCACATAAACCCACCCCAAACGTGACTACCCATGATACTACATTCTAATTCCACATTAGTAGTAGCTTACATTATACACTGTGTGCAGTTGCGCAGCTAGGTGAGGACCGGGACTTGTTAGTTGATCTGGTGGGAGACAGGAAGCCGGTGGAGGTGTTCTTGGACTTAGGGCCAGGATCTGGTGCGTCTCTACTTTCCGTAGCTCCATTTCTGCAGACCCCTCTCTTTTTTTTTTTTTTTTTTTCACAGTTTTTCTTTATTTTCCCTTTTCAACATGAAACAAGACAATACAATACAATAACAATACTAATAAACAAGACATCACAGGACAATAACAGTAATAATAATAATAATAATAATAACGACAATGACAAGACCATCAGTTAAATCAGAATAATGAAAAATAAAATAGTCATGTATAAATTAAATATATAAATTAATAAGAATATATATATATATATATACATATACATATACATATACATACACACATACATATACATATATACATGCATATACCCACATGTATGTACCATAAGGCGAGATTACTTGAGCACCCGTCATCTCCAGTATCGACAACCAAGGTCCCTACCCCGTGAGGACCCCAAATCCGGCACCCCAGCGAGCCAGAGCATCATGCCTCTTTAACACTCCGACTCACCAAGACCTCGAATCAGGGGCCCCCACCAGTCCGAGACCGCGTCTTGTTTGCTTTTCTCATATTTTTATATTCAGAGTTAATGATATTGTTTACACTGTTCATTTTTTCTCATACGTATTTTTAAATAAACAATAATAAATGATTGGTTGCGCCCATTTCTGCAGACCCCTCTCTGATTGGCCGAGCGAGCGCCTCTAGCCAGGAATCGAAACTCCGTTAAGCTCCAGAGAGAGAGGCTGAAAACCCACAGTTCTTGCCCGACGGATGGGAGCCGAATCCTGGATCCGAGTTTTCTGATGAATACCCCCAAAACATGGAGGTTGCGAACGCAATTTATACGCATGGAAGTATTGATTACGCCATAACGAATCATAAAAAAAATATACCGTTAACTGGAATATGTTGTGTGTGCCTTTACACATATGTAATTGGTTTGTCATTAAAAACCAATAATAATCGCTCGCATCGCCGGCTTCGCTGACCAGAGCTCTCTCAGATTCAAAGTTTTAATTGCAGCCTGGAACATACATGTTTCGGAACCAATGTGTAACTAGACAGTTACAATATAACATTTATATTAATTAACCCAGTTAATGCCTTAAGAGAGTCTGGTGGTAAATGTTGTGTCTTACTATTAATAACTAATTCCTTGGTCAATAGAAGTCTCTGTGATACTTTCTGAATATGATTTGGGAACATCAAATGGGCAGGAAAAAGACAGTGTAATCAATATAATTAACTCTGAATATAATAATGAGGAAAAAGAAACAGGATACACAACAAGGTGCATGAGATGAGGTTATATGTACAGTAGAACATGGTACAGTTACAGTAAGTGGGGAGTGCGTCATGGTACAGTAAGTGGGGAGTGTAAACACTAAACAGTGATTCAAACCCCCTCAATGTACAGTTTCTGACAGCTGGGCTGTGTTGAACTTGTCACGTGAAATAACGTTATGTGAATAAACCACGAAATAACATAACGTTATGTTATATAACATTACAATGTACAGTTTCTGACAGCTGGCTGTGTTGTGAAATGTGCATAACGTTATGAATAAACCGCGAAGTCACGCGAAATAACGTTATACGCGAATCTGGTAGTACATTTCTTTTTATCTTCTTGATATGATAACATTACATCCGCCTTTTGCCATCAGAGAGGGGCTTCGCTCAACCAATCAGAGAGGGGTCTGCAGAAATGGGCTCAACCAATCAGAGAGGGATCTGCAGAAATGGAGCTACGGAAAGTAGAGACGCGGATCTGGTGTGAGTTAGGAGTCGGGCGCAATGCATGCTGGACCATTTGGAGTCTATTGGTGGAGTTGGCGCAGAGGCCGCAGAGGAGTGAAATTAGATGTGGACGAAGTGAAGGCATGGATGAGTGTTACAGCTGCAGGGTGTGGGAGGGAGGGCCGGATCTCTTCAATGTAACGGATGTACTAGGACGATTTGACAGTTTGGCGGATGCAAGGGTCGAGGAAGAGGGTGGGGGGGTCAAGGGTCACGCCTAGAGCTGCCGCGATAACCGCATTACCGCGGTATCGCTGTTGCATCACGCTCACCGCAGAGTTAGGCTGAATACCGCGTCACCGCTGTTTTTTATCATAATAATAAAGTTGGCTTGCGGCTCTGCAGATATACCCTACTCTGTTCCAAGCGACCCTATTGGTCCAGCCTGGCTCTGCGGCTCTGCAGATACCCCCTACTCGACGCGTCACACTTTGTAGCCTCTGAACGAAAACAGAACACCGCGCCGCCATCTTTACTGCCTCGCTAAGGATGTATTTCATTCAGGATTTGTTTGCGACAGAACCAAGTGCAATAAACAAAAAAGAATGGATTCACTGTGTATTCTGCCTTATTTATTGATGAAACAAAACCGACATCAACCCAATTTACCACCGAGCGGAGAGTTTAGTGTCACAACAAGATCGCTGATGTGTTAAGTTTGTTGTTGTTATTAGCCTAATACTACAGTCAGCCGATATACACGAGAGGTAACAACGTTAAACCCGGGTTTGCTTGGTAGAATACACAATGAGAGGTAACGTTAGCTTTGGCAGAATAGACGCAACGAGAGTCTGGTTAATGTTGTTATTGATTGATTGATTGAAACTGTGTTAAACTCTGGCTTGCTGCAAGCCCTCGGACATCTATGCCCACGGAGCTTTCAGTGTACACAAGCGAGCGGCGGCGGCCCCGCCTGCATCCCCATTCCCCAAACGGAGTAGTACCTGGCTGCAGTGGAAAAGGAACGAAGTACCAGGTGCCTAAAGCGGGTCGAGTCGAGTAGGTAATATGCAGTGGAAAAGCGCCATTAGACTAGAGGCAGGCTATAAGAGTAGACTACTAAAAAAAAAAAAAAATGCATTCAAACTTTTTTTTTTTTGTGCGCACTGTGCGGTAATTACCGCGGCGGTAGGAAATATTTCGCAAATTCGTGCGGTAAGGAAAATATCAATACCGCGGCAGCTCTAGTCACGCCAAGGTTGCGTGTGTGGGGAGAGCTGTCCCAATTAACTTCAGCATGACGACATCACAGCGGAGAGAGTGGGGCTTTTGAATTTTCTGAGGGCGGAGTTCTGATGGGTCAGTCAGAGCTATAATGACTATAACTCTAATCTGTGAACTGTGAGGTAGGGGTCAATTAAGAAAAGATAAGATGGACCATTATTAATCCCCGTAGGGACATTCAGGTGTCTGAAGTGGCAACAGCAAAGGGAATGAAGCACGAGAGGTGCAGGTGAGAATAAGAATCCAAACAAGCTAGGATAATAAGAATACTAAAAATGAAAATAAAGTAAACACAGGGCTTCTTGCCCTTGACATCTGCACTCTCTTGAGTGTGTACTCTGTCAATAATATAAATGTATAAATATGTATAGCCCTGCCTGGTATAAATAAACAGAACATAACTCTATTCTACGTCTGCCCCAATGCAAATGTACCTAACTCTATCCTAGGTCTACCCTTAGTACAATATACGGGATGGGTACCGAATTCAGTACTTTTGAGGTACCGAACCGAAACACGTCGGTACTACAGAGTATCGAATCAAGTGAGATACCAATTTTTTTTTTTTTTTTTTTTTTTTTTTTTTTTTTTTTTACTTTTTTAACTTTTTTTTTTAAACTTTTTTCTTTTCATGTCAACGTTCACACGCACAATATATGCTTACCTAGGATTTGACTTGATTCAACAACAAAGCAGTTGGAGCAATGGCAAGCCGAAAACTGTCAATTGTAGTTATTTGAAGTTTGGATTTTTTTTTCACGACTGAGGTAGGTAAATAAAATTTCTTGAGACTAAAGTACCGAAAAAAGGTACCGTTGGGTACCGGTATCGATTCTCAAACGTGTAGGTACGGGCGGTCAGGTGGCGTCGCGGAGATTGTGCTTGTCACCAATGCAAGAGGCTGCGGTCTCGACTCCCGGAGAGTCAGCATTGTTTTGGCTTGGGATGATCGCTATACTAACTCGTTTGGCTGAGTTAGGGGGAGGGAAGCCGTGGGTGTGTCCTGGGCGTTGTGGACAGCGACCCCTACAGTTCGGTCGGGGCGCCTGCACAGCGAGGGTAGGATCATCTGGAGAAAGGTAGTGTGACCTTCCACACGTTACACTCTCCCGGTGAGAATCTGCGCTGCCAGGCTGGCTGTGTCGGAGGAAAACATGTGACAATCTCCGGCCTCCCGGACCAACAGTAGGGGGGGGGGGGGTGCGCAACAACCAGGAAGGGGGTTGGGAATTGGCATAACGACTAACAGTGGGATGGGAGAAAAAATCAGAAAAAGGAGGAGGGGGGAAAAAAACGTGTAGGTGTCCACCACCTCCATTTCCTCCCCACGTACGGTCCCGGGAGTTGGGGGCCTCTTCTTACTCCACTGGTGGTCCACGACCAGCTCCTTGGTCTTGCTGGTGTTGGTCTTGATGGTGTTGGTCTTGATGGTGTTGGTCTTGATGGTGTTGGTCTTGATGGTGTTGGTCTTGATGGTGTTGGTCTTGATGATGTTGGTCTTGATGATGTTGGTCTTGCTGGTGTTGGTCTTGCTGGTGTTGGTCTTGATGGTGTTGGTCTTGATGGTGTTGGTCTTGATGATGTTGGTCTTGATGGTGTTGGTCTTGCTGGTGTTGGTCTTGATGGTGTTGGTCTTGCTGGTGTTGGTCTTGCTGGTGTTGGTCTTGCTGGTGTTGGTCTTGCTGGTGTTGGTCTTGATGATGTTGGTCTTGATGATGTTGGTCTTGCTGGTGTTGGTCTTGATGGTGTTGGTCTTGATGATGTTGGTCTTGCTGGTGTTGGTCTTGATGGTGTTGGTCTTGCTGGTGTTGGTCTTGATGGTGTTGGTCTTGATGGTGTTGGTCTTGCTGGTGTTGGTCTTGCTGGTGTTGGTCTTGATGATGTTGGTCATGCTGGTGTTGGTCTTGATGATGATGGTCTTGATGGTGTTGGTCTGGCTGGTGTTGGTCTTGATGGTGTTGGTCTTGATGGTGTTGGTCTTGCTGGTGTTGGTCTTGATGGTGTTGGTCTTGATGGTGTTGGTCTTGATGATGTTGGTCTTGATGGTGTTGGTCTTGCTGGTGTTGGTCTTGATGATGTTGGTCTTGCTGGTGTTGGTCTTGATGATGTTGGTCTTGATGGTGTTGGTCTTGCTGGTGTTGGTCTTGATGATGTTGGTCTTGATGGTGTTGGTCTTGCTGGTGTTGGTCTTGATGGTGTTGGGCTTGCTGGTGTTGGTCTTGATGATGTTGGTCTTGATGATGTTGGTCTTGATGGTGTTGGTCTTGATGGTGTTGGTCTTGATGGTGTTGGTCTTGCTGGTGTTGGTCTTGATGGTGTTGGTCTTGATGATGTTGGTCTTGCTGGTGTTGGTCTTGCTGGTGTTGGTCTTGCTGGTGTTGGTCTTGATGGTGTTGGTCTTGATGGTGTTGGTCTTGCTGGTGTTGGTCTTGATGGTGTTGGTCTTGATGGTGTTGGTCTTGATGGTGTTGGTCTTGATGGTGTTTGTCTTGCTGATGTTGGTCTTGATGATGTTGGTCTTGATGGTGTTGGTCTTGCTGGTGTTGGTCTTGCTGGTGTTGGTCTTGATGGTGTTGGTCTTGCTGATGTTGGTCTTGATGATGTTGGTCTTGATGGTGTTGGTCTTGCTGGTGTTGGTCTTGCTGGTGTTGGTCTTGATGGTGTTGGTCTTGCTGGTGTTGGTCTTGATGATGTTGGTCTTGATGATGTTGGTCTTGATGATGTTGGTCTTGATGGTGTTGGTCTTGATGGTGTTGGTCTTGATGATGTTGGTCTTGATGATGTTGGTCTTGATGATGTTGGTCTTGCTGGTGTTGGTCTTGATGGTGTTGGTCTTGATGGTGTTGGTCTTGATGGTGTTGGTCTTGATGATGTTGGTCTTGATGATGTTGGTCTTGATGATGTTGGTCTTGATGATGTTGGTCTTGATGGTGTTGGTCTTGCTGGTGTTGGTCTTGATGGTGTTGGTCTTGATGGTGTTGGTCTTGATGGTGTTGGTCTTGCTGGTGTTGGTCTTGATGGTGTTGGTCTTGATGATGTTGGTCTTGATGATGTTGGTCTTGATGATGTTGGTCTTGATGGTGTTGGTCTTGATGGTGTTGGTCTTGCTGGTGTTGGTCTTGATGGTGTTGGTCTTGATGATGTTGGTCTTGATGGTGTTGGTCTTGCTGGTGTTGGTCTTGCTGGTGTTGGTCTTGCTGGTGTTGGTCTTGATGGTGTTGGTCTTGATGGTGTTGGTCTTGCTGGTGTTGGTCTTGCTGGTGTTGGTCTTGATGATGTTGGTCTTGATGGTGTTGGTCTTGATGGTGTTGGTCTTGATGATGTTGGTCTTGATGATGTTGGTCTTGCTGGTGTTGGTCTTGATGGTGTTGGTCTTGATGGTGTTGGTCTTGATGATGTTGGTCTTGATGATGTTGGTCTTGATGGTGTTGGTCTTGATGGTGTTGGTCTTGATGGTGTTGGTCTTGATGATGTTGGTCTTGATGGTGTTGGTCTTGCTGGTGTTGGTCTTGATGGTGTTGGTCTTGCTGGTGTTGGTCTTGCTGGTGTTGGTCTTGATGATGTTGGTCTTGATGGTGTTGGTCTTGATGGTGTTGGTCTTGATGATGTTGGTCTTGATGATGTTGGTCTTGATGGTGTTGGTCTTGCTGGTGTTGGTCTTGATGGTGTTGGTCTTGATGGTGTTGGTCTTGATGGTGTTGGTCTTGATGATGTTGGTCTTGCTGGTGTTGGTCTTGATGATGTTGGTCTTGATGGTGTTGGTCTTGCTGGTGTTGGTCTTGCTGGTGTTGGTCTTGCTGGTGTTGGTCATGCTGGTGTTGGTCATGCTGGTGTTGGTCTTGATGGTGTTGGTCTTGATGGTGTTGGTCTTGCTGGTGTTTGTCTTGATGATGTTTGTCTTGCTCATGTTGGTCTTGCTGGTGTTGGTTAGTCGGAGTGGCTGGATGATGTTGTTGAATGTGCTCGAGAAAATGTAAAGGACTGTCCAGAATGTTTTAATTAAAGTGCAGTGAAATGTAAACCCGTGGTAATTATGAATAGCTTTAATTAGCTGTCACACTGATCTTAATTGCTTTTGAATACGGCTGACCCCCAAATGTTGCCTGTCTACACACTGTGCACATCCTCACGCGCGCGTGTGTGTGTGTGTGCGTGCGTGTAAAAAGACACATGGAGCCAAATGGATAGAGAAATTAGCTCACTTTGGTCTTTGTAGAATCAAGGATACATTTTGTAATTCAGCAAAAATGTATTCTTTGCCAAGATGTATGTATCTACCGGTATCTCTATCTCTCTATTTATTTTTTGGGAGTTTCTAGTTGTGAGCTCTCAAAGTAAGGAAAATGCAATGTGATGAGGACATCATTGGAATGCATTACTTGAAATGGTTGGAAAATTGTTTATTGCCCGTCGTGTTTCCAAATGTACATTAAACGTGTAGAACGATTTTCAAACCATGCATTTTAATACAGGTATGGGGACATGACGCCCTTTCACCATTTTACATGGTATTTTCTTTCAACCACTGCAGGAAAAACCATTCGGTCATTCCAATGCACTGCACCTTCCTTCAGACCCTCAGAGCTCATAACTTACACTCATAAAATGCAAAGGAAATCTTGGCACATTTTAGGAACACGTTGCAGACCTACAGCACGACCTCAACGCCCCTTTTAGTGAAGTTCCTCTTTAAGGTTTGAGAATGAATGCAAGTAAATGGAATGTACTCGCAAGTATATCGATAGTAATGTGTGTGTGTGTGTTGCACAGGCTCTCCTGGATGCAGTGGTGATGAAGAGCGAGGGCTACAGTGTGGAGCAGCTGGAGAGGCTGTACTCTCAGCTCTGCCAGTGTATCTACCAGCACCGCAGAGACTACGACAAGACACGGCTGCTGGAGGTCAGACACACACACACACCACACACACACACACACACACACACACACACACACACACTCCCACACACACAGACACCACACACACACACACACACACACACACACCACACCACACCACACCACACCACACCACACCACACCACACACACACACACACACACCACACACCAGACATGCACACACACTCCATTCCGACAGCCATCACTGATATATATATATATAGATATATATACTGAGTGTTTGGTCAGTAACATGGGTCTCTCAGTCCCTCTGCTATGCTGTAAACAGAAAAAAAAAATTCTGGTATCCCGTACCCACTTTATCCAATCAGGAGAGATAACTCCACACTGCAAAAATGGTCTTGACAGAAATAAGTAATAAGAACTAGTTTTATGTATATAAATATGTGCTTGAAACGAGTCGAATAATCTGCCAGTGCAGTAAGCAAACTGGCTAATCATATCTGGGGTTCTCTCTCCTGATTGGGTAAGTGAGAAGGGATACCAGACAATGTATTTCCTGTTTACTACAGAGTGGAGGGACTGGGAGACCCATGTTACTACACTATCCGTGATGGCTGTTGGAATGGAGAGCTATTTACCACTTATTTAAACAAATAAAAAGCCACTCACAGCACCTTTAACCATAACAACCACGTGGCTAGCCCTAACTAAAAAAATTACAAAAAAATTATAATTTTCCAAATTGGGGGATTAAGACAGGATGTTTGTCTGGCTTGTAGTCTGAAGAAATCTAATATTAAGTCAGGAACACACACCCCAGGCGTTTCATCCTCTGCTTACAGAGTATGGTAGCATGGCTGTAAGTCTTCCCACGTCAAGAGACAGATTTGATGGCAGCGCATGTAATAAGCAATGGTCTACAGATGTCAAATTATTATTTTATTTATATATATATATATTTTCTTTTATTTCTTGCTTTATTTTTTTTCTAAAAAAAAATATTATAATTTAAAAAAAAACAGAATATACTACATGTGTGATTCAAACCAGTTTAAAAATAAAATGACAATAAAATGGGGAGTGAGATGAAAATAATAAGATGAAAATAAGTAATACATTGCCTTTATAGCCCTATTCACTCTATACAAGCCCACTTTCTATCGAACTGTTCACCTTGCAACCTGATCAGATGAGTCATCCTCTCCATGTCCTGAATTTCTTTAACTTTGTTTAGCCATTAACGGTTATGTGTTGGGGGACTGGGTTTTAACCAATTAATTGTGATCATTTTCTTGGCAGCCGTTAACAGTATTTGAAGAAGATACACACTTTTCCTTTCCTCAATGCCCTCTGGTATGACTCCGAGGATGGCAGTTTTGAAATCTTGTGGAATGTCCATGTCGAATACTTTTTTTACATCCCTGACTACATCATCCCAGAAGTGACATAGTTTTGGGCATGTCCAGAAAATGTGTGTATGGTTACCTATTTGTTCACCACATCCCCTCCAGCATTCGCTTGTGGGAGTCGTACCTGCTTTAGCAGTCAATAAGGGGGTCTTGAAAAACCTACTAATGACCTTCCATTTATATTCTCTCCAGGAATTAGAATTAGTCACTGTATGTGCTTCAGTACAAACATCGAACCACTCCTCTTGTGAGATCTCCTGTTGGAGCTCAGCCTCCCACTTCAACTTAATGTATAGCGAGTCGTTGGGGTTCATTGATATTAGGTTTTGATATAATTTTTTGTATTGAAGCATCAATTTGGATATTAGCTATAAAGCTTTCTATAGCAGAAGGGTGTCGAATTTTGTCCCAATCTTCCTGGTTTTCTAAAAAATTTCTTAATTGGAGACATCTGAAAAAGTCAGTACTAGGAAGGCTAAACTCCACTCTGAGTTGTTCGAAAGATTTAAGCTGGCCGGAGTGAATAAGTTGGTGAACAAATTTCAGACCCTTTGTCCTCCATCCACTGAATCCTGCATCCAAAGTTGATGGTGTAAAGTCCCCAATGAAACCGATTGAGGTCAGGCCCGATGTTGAAGGCAACCTGAACTCTTTCTGGACCTCTCTCCATATTTTTATCGTAAATCTGGACCACACACCTATTGAGTCCTCCCTTATCTTATGTCCAGAGAATAATAAGGTAGTAAGTTGTTTCTGTGTAGATAAGTCTTTTTCCATTTTTAACCATCTTGATGACAAATCATTTGTAATCCAGGTGTGCAAGGGTCTAAGTTGAGCAGCCCAAAAATAATATTTGAGGTTAGGGAGGGCCAAACCGCCAGCAGTTTTGGCCAGCTGTAATGTTTTGAAACGCACTCTAGGTAATTTTCCCTGCCATATTAAACGTGAGAGTAATCGATTTAGTAAGTTAAAAGTGGAGTTATCAATTGGGATGGGCAGCATTTGAAACGGATACAGTAGTCTAGTCTAATAAAAATAATTTACAAACATTTGTATGTGCCCATTAGGGTGCTATTGGAGGGCTGACTTGGATGCTCCAACCTCACTAGGAAATTACATTTCTACTTTGAAACAGAAGGGTCAGTTAACAGTTTCACTTGAAGTGTTCTCTTAGAGACAAACATAACAGACACCCTCCAGCCAATCAAAATGACCCAGGAAATGGAAGCGGATCCGTTTTCACAGATGCAGAAAACGTTCACTTTCATGACTTTCCCCAAAGTCCAAGCTGCGTGGCTGTCGCTAACGTCTGACATTGAACAATATCCCCCAGTAACTGCTGGGCCCTCTTCCTCTTCAGGCCACTTGAAGACCCACGCACGCGTACATACCAACACACCATGCCACACCGTCCCACAGATCAAAAGATCAAGCGTTTTAAAAGCAAGCTTTGTTTTATTCCGTCCGGTGGTCTTTGGCGTGGCAGGAGGTTTGGAGCCCCGTGCTTTCATACTACACATCATCACTGTCGGGCTTTGTGAAACCAACGAGTCCTGAACGCATTTAAACGCCATGAAAAGACAGGCCTGCGGCTCTTGAGCTGGATAAAGGTGCGTTTGATCGGCCTCTGGAGAGTAATGAGGACAATGGGGAGTGTGTGTGTGTGTGTGCATGCGTATGTGATCGAGTATATGTCTGAGTGAACATGTATGTGTGATTATGGGTCCGTGAATGTGTCTGTGACGGAGCCTTTGTCTGTGTTCGAGTGAGTGAGTTTGTGTCTGAGAGAGAACCGGTGTGTTGGTGAGTGAAATGTCTCTAGACTAGAGTGAGCGTTGCACCAGTGGGAGAGGGAGAGAGGGAGAGAGAGAGAGACCATGATGGTTCCTCTCTGTCTCTCCCTCTCCCCTCATCTCCCTCCTCCATCTCCTTCCCTTCTCTGTCTCTTCTCTCTCTCCCTCCTCCATCTCCTTCCCTTCTCTTCTCTCTCTCCTCTCCGTCTCTCCCTCCTCTCCTCTCCCTCCTATCTCTCCTCTCCCTCCTGTCTCTTCTCTCCTTCCTCTCCTCTCCCTCCTCCGTCTCCTTCTCTCCTCTGTCTCTTCTCTCCCTCCTCTCCTCTCCCTCCCTCCCGTCTTTTCTCTCCCTCCTCTCCCTCCTGTCTCTTCTCTCCCTCCTCTCCTCTCCCTCCTCTCAGTCTCTTCTCTCCTTCCTCTCCCTCCTCCGTCTCCTTCTCTCCTCTGTCTCCTCTCTCCCTCCTCTCCTCTCCCTCCCATCTCTTCTCCCTCCTCTCCTCTCCCTCCTCTCCTCTCCTCTCCTCTCCCTCCCTCCTCTCCTCTCCCTCCCTCCTCTCCTCTCCCTCCCGTCTCTTCTCTCCCTCCATTCCTCTCCCTCCTCTCCTCTCCGTCTCTCCATCCTCTCCTCTCCGTCTCTCCCTCCTCTCCTCTCCGTCTCTCCCTCCTCTCTCTCCTCTGTCTCTTCTCTCCATATCTCCTGTTCTTTATCCGAGGTCGTGCTCTGAGAGGAAGACCTCGGCCCGCAGCGGCACAGCGCTTCTTTTTTAACCACTCCGCTGATATAAAAAGAAGTAATTAATAGTCAATGAATAGAATTTAATGTGGAAAATATCAATGGTATATAGATCCTAGTACAGGCTAACCGTAGTGTGGTAGTGAAAGATTTACCTTCTGTAGTGTGGTAATGAAAGGGTTAACCCTTTGTAATGTGGTAGTGACAGGGTTAACCCTGTGTAGTGTCGTAGTGAAATGGTTAACCCTTTGTAGTGTGGTAGTGAAAGGTTAACCTTCTGTAGTGTGGCAGTGAAATGGTTAAACCTTTGTAGTGTGGTAGTGAAAGGTTAACCTTCTGTAGTGTGGCAGTGAAATGGTTAAACCTTTGTAGTGTGGTAGTGAAATGTTAACCTTCTGTAGTGTGGTAGTGAAATGGTTAAACCTTTGTAGTGTGGTAGTGAAATGGTTAAACCTTTGTAGTGTGGTAGTGAAAGGTTAACCTTCTGTAGTGTGGCAGTGAAATGGTTAAACCTTTGTAGTGTGGTAGTGAAATGTTAACCTTCTGTAGTGTGGCAGTGAAATGGTTAACCCTTTGTAGTGTGGTAGTGAACGGTTAACCTTCTGTAGTGGCAGTGAAATGTTAACCTTATTGTGGTAGTGAAAGGTTAACCTTCTGTAGTGTGGTAGTGAAATGTTAACCTTATATAGTGTGGTAGTGAAATGTTAACCTTCTGTAGTGTGGTAGTGAAATGGTTAACCCTTTGTAGTGTGGTAGTGAAATGGTTAACCCTTTGTAGTGTGGTAGTGAAATGTTAACCTTCTGTAGTGTGGCAGTGAAATGGTTAACCCTTTGTAGTGTGGTAGTGAAATGTTAACCTTCAGTCGTGTGGTAGTGAAAGGGTTAACCCTGTGTAGTGTGGTAGTGAAATGATTAACCCTTTGTAGTGTGGTAGTGAAAGGGTTAAACCTTTGTAGTGTGGTAGTGAAAGGGTTAAACCTTTGTAGTGTGGTAGTGAAAGGGTTACCCTTCTGTAGTGGTGTAGTGAAAGCGTTAACCCTTTGTAGTGTGGTAGTGGTAACCCTTTATAGTGTGGTAGTGCGAAGCCGCCTATTCTCAGTCCCTGCCCCACAATGGTGGAACGAACTTCCCACCACAGTTCACACCTCATTCAAGTTGGCTGGCTTAAAATTCTAAATCTTTATTATTAACGTGTGCCTTGTTTTGTATGCAAAATAATATATATATATATTTTTTTTATCCACTTTTTCTCCCCATTTTCTATTTTTCTCCCATCCCAATTTTGTATTATCCAATTCTTCCCTCCCCTGTCTTAAACGTTGCTAGACTATGCCTCCCACTGGTCGGCTGTAGTGAGGACAGAAGCCTTGCATCACGTGTCCCCTCCGGTACACGAGGAGGCAGCCTGTCGCATCTTTTCACCGCAGCAGCTCGAACTCTCAGTGGCGAGGAGTAGCGCGTGGGAGGCAGAGCATGTGACCGGCGCGGAGCGGCCGAGAAATTCGCTCTTCGCTCGGGATGGCTTAGTTCCGCTCTCATTCGCTCATGTTGGCTCCCCCCCCCCCCCCAAGCCGCTCTCCGCTCGCTCACCGCTCACCTTCATTTGCGCATGACGGTGCTCGGCGCTCTGGCCCGCTCAGCAGAAAAAAATAATTTTTTTGGAGCATGATGTAAATTAGCTTGATTTGACCAAACTACAACAGTCTGCACCCCCTGGGCCCCTTAACAATTGTTTGTATTGAGCCGTATTGTATTGTAATTCTGCAATCCGTTTTCAACCATTCTACTAGCTGTCTAGCTTTACTATGCTAATGTGCGCTAGCCTAGCCGCAATGCTATGTGTTTATACTGGCAGATCCCATTCACGTTAGCATGTAAGCTAACAACACCAGCGCTCTTTTTGTGAGACTAAACTCTCCGCTCTGGGTGGTACATTGTGTTGATGTTGGTTTCGTTTCATCAATAAATGAGACAGAACACAGTGAATGTATCCTTTTTTTTATTGCACTCTGTTTGTTTCTTGCTGAAAATAAATTTAGCTAAATAGTTCCCGAGGTGAGTGAACGAGTCGAATAATCTGCCAGTGCAGTAAGCAAACTGGCTAATCATATCTGGGGTTCTCTCTCCTGATTGGGTAAGTGAGAAGGGATACCAGACAATGTATTTCCTGTCTACTACAGAGTGGAGGGACTGGGAGACCCATGTTACTACCTCTAACACTTGCCAATTGTGTTAGTATGAACGACCGGCCAGCCGGTAGCAACGCCGAGAGCTGGGCTCGAACCCAGCGTCTCCTGCGTTAGTAGCGAGCGCCTTTCCCACTGCGCCAATCAGCCGCCTTCAAAATAATAAATTTTCAAAGTAACTGATGGGTTCAGATAAATGTAGTGGAGTAAAAATACAATGTTTTCTAAAATGAAAATAACATAAAGGAACATGTCACTTACTCCAGAGTGAGACAAGAAGATGGATACCAATTTCCTCTCTGTACATTCAGCAGAAGCTATCTGGCTGCACACTAGCCTAGTGTAGCGGCAACATGCCAGAATGCCGCTTCTTGGTGTAGACGGGGAGTGAATCCATACGCGCTCAACGTCCAAAGAAATAGTTTTCCACACATTAAGCTCCGTTATCAGACACCGATGTGGTGACCCGATTTAATTAGAATAAGTAGGTTACATGGGAGGGTTGATCACAGTGATCCTAAAACGTCATATAACCTGGTCTAATTGCTTAAAGTGTAATCTAAACAGTTTCCGAAAGCGTCCTGAAGCGCTGAAGCGGTAAGAAAATCATATGCTTTCCCCATCGACTACCGCCCAACAGCTGATTCCTATCACCTATTTAATGATCTCTGCCGCGCTGTCGCCGATCACCCGACAGGTGCAGGTGATCCACTCACGGCGCAGCAGAGTCCACCCAACAGGCTGCACAGAATCATAACATTCCTCTCAATCATTACATTCCCATAAATTGTAACCTTCTATTGATAAAAATAATGATAATAATAATACTAATAATAATCAATAACATTTACACCGGCCCCTAATTGTGCCTACACAATTACAAAATATGGTCGGGCGAGTGTTCATTACAGCTGGCAATCCTCCTTTGACTCCAGTAGTAGGCCCTTGTTATCCGGAAAGGTTTCCAGGATCCGTCCAAGCGGCCAGGAATTCCTGGGCGCTGTGTCGTCCACTATGACCACCAAGTCACCAGGGGCGAAGTTCTCTTTGGCTATTTATGTTATCAGCTGTGCCGTGGCAGATTCACCTGTCACGTGAATCACCACAATACAACTGAGAACATTCCACGTCACAAAATAAAAAATCTTCAAGTTGATCCACAATCCACTTCACTCCAGGGTTTGCCATGGTGGTGCATTGGAATGACGATGTGAATCAAACACCACTCATGTTCTTTCCACTTTCTTTCTTTCTTTTGTGATACACCCTGTGATGGGGTATGTACCAGACACAGCCATCCTTCCTTGGTTCTTGAAGAGGTACCTTCTCTGTGGTCTTAGATATTCCATCCTCTTTCCTCTTTGATCTTACAGTCTTCTCTCTGCTCTTAGATCTTCCTGTCTTCTTTTGCAGGCTCATGGCTCGTTGTGTCGTCACCTGTCTGTACTCTGCATGGTACCCTTCATCCTTCCTCTTCTTTTGCAGGTGCATGGCTCGTGTCGCCACCTGTCTGTTGTTGCGTGTCATCACATCTCCTTTCCGAAAGGAGAGTGGCAAGTTATACTGACCATCTTTTAAGTTTATCGAACTGTTGGTGATGGCTTTGGGTCTTCTTGTCACATCCACCACGTTGACGTTCAGTGGACCATATCTTCTTGTCACATCCACCGCGTTGACGTTCAGTGGACCATATCTTCTTGTCACATCCACCGCGTTGACGTTCAGTGGACCATAGACCGCCCATCCCAAGAGTGACCTTACAGCATATGGTCCGTCATCCTGGCTGTTCACTATCTGCCGAGGCTCCATGGCTCTCGGAGTATTGACTCCAATCAGAAGCTCCACATCTGAGTCAATGTAAGTGATGTGAACATCCTTTAGGTAGGGCCATTTCTTCAGTTCCTCTTGAGTAGGGATGTTTTCTTTTGACACTGGGATTGCTGGTTGAGTGTATAGCGTAGGCAGTGCAATAAATGTGTCATCATTGATGTTGCCTACCTCCAGGCCTGAGATCTCATATGCTGGGACATGTTTCTCTTGTGCCATTGTCTTAAGGAGAATTGATGTTTTCCGGCCCTTAGCGTTCAGCTTCCTCATGAGGCTCTCTGTGCAAAAGGATGCCGAGCTGCCATGGTCCAAGAAGGCATATGTCGTTACATACCCACTTTCGTCAGCCTGTTTCACCTTTACTGGCACGATGGGTAAAGCACAGTCCTTACCGGCCCCATTATGTTCACCAAGCCTCACCAGAGCACTACCCACAGTCTTCTTGGTCAGGGGTGGTGTCCTCTCCTGTTGAGGTGATTTCCATTCCATTGACCCGACTGTTCCTTTTTGCTCATCCGGTCCTTCTTGGTCATTTGTCTCTATGTGTAGCAGAGTCAGGTGTTCTTTCTGACAATGCTGACACCTCATCCGCTGGCTACAGTGCCTACTGAGATGTCCCTTGGTGAGACAACCAAAACAAAGTCCTTTCACCTTTAAGAACTCTATTTTGTCTAGATGTTTCTGAGCTCTTATCCTCCTGCAGGCTTCAAGTGAGTGATCGCCTGCACAGTACAAGCAAGGAGTTCTAAAAGCCACAGAGCCATCTGCCTTGCATCCTACATTACCGACGGTTGGCGGTATGTTTGTGACTGGTGTCACTGTCGTGACGAAGCTGCTTCTCTCTTTAACCGGTGCAGCCGCTGTTCCTGCTCTTGTTTGCCATACAGAGGCTGCAGTCTTGAGGTACCTTGGGGCAGCTCCGTCAGGACTGTAATCCTGAATATTGCCCCACAATGGGTCGGAGGCGATTTTGGCTTGTTTCTCCAGGTAAGCCACAAGATCCTTGAATTTGGCTCTTTGCCCAGTGCGCTCCTGGATGTCGTAGGCTGTTGACCCCCACCTTTCTCTGATCCTAAAGGGTATCTTGGATAAGATCAGTCGTAGGTTAGATGGATTGTCCAGCTCATCCATGTAGTGAAGCTCCTGCATTGCATTACTGCATCCTCTCAGGTAGAGGGCGTAGGCGCGCAAAGCCTGACTATCCTCCGGTTTGATGCTGGACCAGTCCAAGGCCTTCTTTATATAAGCATTAGTTATCCTTATTTCATCACCGAAATTCTCTTTAAGTAGTCTTTTGGCTTCCACATATCCATCCTGTGGATGCATGTGTAGGCAGCTCCTCACAAGATCTTTAGGTTGCCCTGTGGTGTATTGTTCTAAAAAGTAGAGTCTATCTTGCTCGCTGGTGGTTCTATTTTCTATGCCATACTCGAAGGCTCGCATGAATGACCTAAAGTTCATAGGATCTCCGTTAAACATGGGAATCTCCCTGGTTGGGAGTAGCGCCAGATTCTGCTGTGAGACAAGTATATCTGCAATGTCGTTCTGCCTTGCCATGACATTTGATAGAACCTGGTCTGTTTGGGTTTGACCCTGTTGTCCTGCAGTAGCTCCAGATGGTTGTAGCTGAAGCTGCACAGGGTTCTGATGCTGATATGGAGCATGTGGTTGTTGCCAAGGTTGTGGCTGAGGTAGCACATATGGTGGTGGTCGATACTGTACAGGTGGTAGTGGCTGTATATATGGCTGTTTGGGTCTCACTACTTGTGGAGGCCTCTGTTGTTGTTGTTGTTGTTGTTGTTGTTGTTGTTGTTGTTGCTGCTGCTGTTGTGGTTGTTGCCGTTGTTGTTGTTGCTGTTGTTGTTGTTGCTGTTGTTGTTGTTGCTGCTGTTGTTGTTGTTGTTGTTGTTGTTGCTGTTGCTGCTGTTGTTGTTGCTGTTGTTGTTGCTGATGTTGTTGTTGTTGTGGTTGCTGCTGTTGTTGCTGCTGTTGCTGCTGTTGTTGTTGTTGATGTTGTTGTTGTTGTTGTTGTGGTTGCTGTTGTTGCTGCTGCTGTTGTTGATGCTGTTGTTGTTGCTGATGTTGTTGTGGTTGCTGTTGTTGCTGCTGCTGTTGTTGATGCTGTTGTGGTTGTTGCTGTTGTTGTTGTTGTTGTTGTTGCTGCTGCTGCTGTCGTTGTTGTTGCTGATGTTGTTGTTGTGGTGTGTGCGCCCATGCATACTGGTCCAAGAGCTGTCTTTGCACAGGGGTTTTTGGAACAGCATTTATGGATGCATATTCTACCGTGGATTGCAATATCGGTAGTCCTTCTGAGGTGTCTAGAGCATGTGCTTGGTCAACATAATCATTCATACCATCTCTAGGTTGCATCTTGTACACATATCCGTCCTCTTGAGAGGGTGGCTGGTTAATTTGTGATGGATACCTTGTGGTTCTAGATGAGTTGGTTTGTGATAATGTCTCATACTCATCCAGTATCTTGAGTTTGGCCGCTGATACAGCCATGTCTGTGTCAAAGTCGAGTTTATCCTTCTCAGCCTTTAATTTAGCCTTGGCTTTAGCCTCCTGCAGACTTAATTCAGCTATGGCTTTAGCTTTATTTAGATTTGTTTCAACCTCTAATTCAGCCTCCTTTAGGCTTATGGCTTGTCTGGCTGAAAGTGCAGCGGCCTTTGCCAGAATGGTGGCCCTCTCGTTTTCAGCCCTTCGACGGGCGGCAGATAACCTGGATGATTGGCTTTTACTTGATGATTTTGATGATTTGGATGATCTTGATGGGGCCCTGGAAACGCTATCCTCTGGGCCTATTGTAGCCTGAAGGTCCCTTTCCAGCTCATCTTGAGTCTCTACTGGAGACTCTTGGATCCCAGACCCAGTTGGACTTTGGGATGGAGTTTGCCTTTCCTTATTCCCTTCCATCAACCATTTTTCCATCACATTAATAAATGCATTGAATTCATCTATTCTTGGTTTATACCGTTGTGTTTCATCCTCATCGCTTTCCTGTAAATACGGCTGTACAGACTCAATTGCTGACTTAAAAGCACTGAGTGTCTTATTGAACAGTGCCATGTCCGTTCTTACTCCTTGTTCATCATTTGATTTCATCATCAGAATAATCTCATTTTTCTTGCGGGTGCATGCTGCAAGCCTGGCTTTACGTGATGCCATTAGTTGTTTCAGCTCAATATCCGCTTGTGTCAAATCCATATTCTCTGTTTCAATATCCGACATCTTGTCTATATTTATCCACCAGTTCTTAAGACAGTTTTATAATTTGGCTTATATTCCACAGCGCCGTTTGCGCGCGCCACGTACGTGGTAGTGTCTATTCCATTCATACATTCTACTCACGCACGTTCCCTTTGATGTCCTCGAGCCGGGAGGGAGGATCCTCCCCTCTTGGTGGTGATGCTTTCGTTGATCGATCCTGTAGCAGCTGATCACAGGCAGCGATGTCCTCGGGCTGTGATCATTCACTGTGCTGATGTGGATCGATTCCTTCCTGCTGATCGCTGATCTTTGATTGTCTCTCACAACAATGCTGGCGCCTTGTTGTCAGTCCTCTTGCGAGTCCTCCTCTGGTGTTGTGCTTATTGACGCGCGCCTCTGCCTTGGGTCACGTCAATATCTGCGCGAGTCCTCTTTCACTTTATTGAAGCTGGTTGGGGTTCAATAAACGCGATTTTCTTACTTAATGTAGCGGCAACATGCCAGAATGCCGCTTCTTGGTGTAGACGGGGAGTGAATCCATACGCGCTCAACGTCCAAAGAAATAGTTTTCCACACATTAAGCTCCGTTATCAGACACCGATGTGGTGACCCGATTTAATTAGAATAAGTAGGTTACATGGGAGGGTTGATCACAGTGATCCTAAAACGTCATATAACCTGGTCTAATTGCTTAAAGTGTAATCTAAACAGTTTCCGAAAGCGTCCTGAAGCACTGAAGCGGTAAGAAAATCATATGCTTTCCCCATCGACTACCGCCCAACAGCTGATTCCTATCACCTATTTAATGATCTCTGCCGCGCCGTCGCCGATCACCCGACAGGTGCAGGTGATCCACTCACGGCGCAGCAGAGTCCACCCAACAGGCTGCACAGAATCATAACATTCCTCTCAATCATTACATTCCCATAAATTGTAACCTTCTATTGATAAAAATAATGATAATAATAATACTAATAATAATCAATAACAAAAAACACTCATTCGGCCTTTACACCTAGTTTAGCACAAATGAATGCTAATCTAGGCTAGCTATCTTAATACAAATGCAGCTAGCCATCTTAAAACTCTGGGAGAGGTGTTAGTTGGCCAACCAGTACTGTCCGCTTCCATTCATTGTGCTAAGCTAGCATGCAGCCGGATAGCACTGAACGCACAGAGAGGAAATTGGTATATATCTTCTTGTCTGACTTTGGGCAAATTTCCTATAATGTTGGCGTGTTTCTTTAAATAAAGCATAAAGTACCTCAAAACTGTACTCGAGTATTAATAATCCAAAATAATGACATTTGTGAGATTCAGAGACTGACCATCTCAGATATACTTCTGTTGTCGATTTCCTGTTGGAATTTATCCCCCTTTTGGTTTTCTCTACCAAAGAATCGCATGAAAGAGATGCTTGTTTTTAGGTTGTTGCCCCCCTCCCCTTCCCCCAGATTGCAGTCGCTAGCTAGCTTGTCAGGACCGGCGGCGAGCCAGGGAGGCGGAGGCTTCCTGACAGTTTGGAGCTGGGAGCCTGGCTGAAAGAGAAGGAGGGGGTAGCAGCCAGCCAGGTGGCCATGCTGCCTGTCGACAGGCCGGCTGGTGGGGAGGGGAGGGGAGGGGAGGGGAGGGGAGGGGAGGGGAGGGGGGGCGGTTGATTTTGGACCAGTCGGCCGTGCGTCTGTGTTTCAGGGGGTGCAGGCATGTCTGCTCATTTGGCACGGGGTTTGATCGCTTCCCGTGTTTGACACAACGCACCGAGCCAGCAGTAGGTCAGCAGCACTAGCGCTGTTCCCCCAGAGTGAGGAGGGGGAAGACGGTACAAGCATGTTGTACAAACACACACAGACGATTGACGACTCAACATGGTGGTGGATGAATCCGCTTCCGTTTTGTCGTCCTTCATCGTGATGCGTGTTGTGAGTCGTGGGGCCAGGGGAAATGGAGTGTGTCCATACATTAGTCTCTCTCCCTCTCTCACTTCCTCTCTCGCTCACTCTTCCTCCCTCCCCCCTGGGCTTTGACAGAAGAGCTCTCCCTTGCTTGTTTGGCTCCTCCACCAGTGCTGACCTTTTAACAGATGGAGTGAACAGCTCGCCTCTTACAGATGAAGCCATGGGGATTTTCTCTCTCTCCTCCCCCCCCCCCCCCCCCAGAACAGCACTACACCAGCTAGGCTTTACCTTCAACACAGTTGCTCACAACAGGCTCTATATTGTGGCCTCTGGACAAAAGGGTTCTTCTCCTGACTGCTTTATCAGGAGAGTGTTTGGCCCACAATCTGAACGTGTCATAACTGTGTGTGAAGGGTGTCAAAGCAAGGCTTAGCTTTCTGTATAGGAACCGTTCCTCCTTCACTAGATCTGCTAAACTCACCCTGGTCCAGATGACTGTCCTGCCGCTATTTGATTTTAGCGATGTAATCTACCGCTTGGCCCGTAAAGGTGATCTAGAGCGCTTAGATATCGTATATCACTGCGCCATTCGCTTCGCTACCAATGCCCCCTACAGGACCCACCACTGCGAGCTATACTCCCTAGTAAACTGGCCCTCCCTGGAGATTAGACGCAACATCCACTGGCTGGCCTTTGTATATAAAACACTTCTAGGCCGTAATCCCCCTTACCTTACTCGCCTAGTCCACCCTCGTCCACTCCCAAATTACCACACCCGGTCAGCCACCCATATCCTGTTAAACGCCCCCCATGCCAACTCCTCACAAGGCCGTTCCTCCTTTCAGTATGCAGCAGCTGATAGCTGGAACACACTACAAAAAAACCTTAAATATGGAAACGTTTATTTCAATTCGATTGTTTAAGGAAACTTTAACAAACTCCCTAGAGCACTCATGTAGATGTTTCTCCATGTGCTAACACCATGCTGCCACTATTGTTCTGTTATCCGCCAGTTGTTGTTCAGTTCAGTTGTTGCTCTGTATGTATGTCCTGCCTTTTTAATAATGTTCCTTTGTGTTTTATTTTTATTTATTTTATTTTATCCCCCATCCCCTTTCCCCTAGGGGGCTTTTTACCCTCAAATAGGCCGTTATTGAAAATAAGAACTTGTTCTTAATTAACCTGCCTATTCAAATAAAGGTTTGATGATGATGATGATGATGTGTAGACTGAGTGGGGAACTGCAGAGCGCTAGAGAGTAGTTGTCTCTCACACCCTCTCCTACAGTGTTACTTAAAAGCCCTCTTCCCAGGGCTGCTGACAAAGTGAGAGTAAGTGAAAAGACTGGCCGTGCGTTAGTGAGAGTGTCTGGTTGTGTGTGGGCTGGAGTGACAAGGTGCCAGGACCTGCAGGCTGGAGTCTGAGTCTGGCACACAGAGGAGAGGTGGCAGTGAGGTGGCAGTGAGGTGGAGAGGTGGCAGTGAGGTGGAGAGGAGAGGTGGCAATGAGGTGGGCACACAGAGGAGAGGTGGCAGTGAGGTGGGCACACAGAGGAGAGGTGGCAGTGAGGTGGAGAGGTGGCAGTGAGGTGGAGAGGAGAGGTGGCAATGAGGTGGGCACACAGAGGAGAGGTGGCAATGAGGTGGGCACACAGAGGAGAGGTGGCAGTGAGGTGGGCACACAGAGGAGAGGTGGCAGTGAGGTGGGCACACAGAGGAGAGGTGGCAGTGAGGTGGGCACACAGAGGAGAGGTGGCAGTGAGGTGGCAGTGAGGTGGAGAGGAGAGGTGGCAGTGAGGTGGAGAGGAGAGGTGGCAGTGAGGTGGCAGTGAGGTGGAGAGGTGGCAGTGAGGTGGAGAGGAGAGGTGGCAATGAGGTGGGCACACAGAGGAGAGGTGGCAGTGAGGTGGCAGTGAGGTGGAGAGGTGGCAGTGAGGTGGAGAGGAGAGGTGGCAATGAGGTGGGCACACAGAGGAGAGGTGGCAGTGAGGTGGCAGTGAGGTGGAGAGGTGGCAGTGAGGTGGAGAGGAGAGGTGGCAATGAGGTGGGCACACAGAGGAGAGGTGGCAGTGAGGTGGGCACACAGAGGAGAGGTGGCAGTGAGGTGGAGAGGAGAGGTGGGCACACAGAGGAGAGGTGGCAGTGAGGTGGCAGTGAGGTGGAGAGGTGGCAGTGAGGTGGAGAGGAGAGGTGGCAATGAGGTGGGCACACAGAGGAGAGGTGGCAGTGAGGTGGGCACACAGAGGAGAGGTGGCAGTGAGGTGGAGAGGAGAGGTGGGCACACAGAGGAGAGGTGGCAGTGAGGTGGGCACACAGAGGAGAGGTGGCAGTGAGGTGGGCACACAGAGGAGAGGTGGCAGTGAGGTGGCAGTGAGGTGGAGAGGAGAGGTGGCAGTGAGGTGGAGAGGAGAGGTGGCAATGACGTGGGCACACAGAGGAGAGGTGGCAGTGAGGTGGGCACACAGAGGAGAGGTGGCAGTGAGGTGGGCACACAGGAGAGGTGGCAGTGAGGTGGAGAGGAGAGGTGGCAGTGAGGTGGGCATGGAGAAGAGAGGTGGCAGTGAGGTGGGCATGGAGAGGAGAGGTAGCAGTGAGGTGGGCACACAGGAGAGGTGGCAGTGAGGTGGAGAGGAGAGGTGGCAGTGAGGTGGGCATGGAGAAGAGAGGTGGCAGTGAGGTGGGCATGGAGAGGAGAGGTAGCAGTGAGGTGGGCACACAGGAGAGGTGGCAGTGAGGTGGAGAGGAGAGGTGGCAGTGAGGTGGGCATGGAGAAGAGAGGTGGCAGTGAGGTGGGCATGGAGAAGAGAGGTGGCAGTGAGGTGGGCATGGAGAGGAGAGGTAGCAGTGAGGTGGGCATGGAGAGGAGAGGTAGCAGTGAGGTGGGCACACAGGAGAGGTGGCAGTGAGGTGGAGAGGAGAGGTGGCAGTGAGGTGGGCATGGAGAAGAGAGGTGGCAGTGAGGTGGGCATGGAGAGGAGAGGTAGCAGTGAGGTGGGCATGGAGAAGAGAGGTGGCAGTGAGGTGGGCATGGAGAGGAGAGGTAGCAGTGAGGTGGGCACACAGGAGAGGTGGCAGTGAGGTGGAGAGGAGAGGTGGCAGTGAGGTGGGCATGGAGAGGAGAGGTAGCAGTGAGGTGTGTGTGTGTGTCGAGCTGAATAGCAGCCAATACCCACGCAGACCTCACTGGCTGTACCTGAGGAATTTAAAGCTTAAATTGAGAAAGAAAAAAGCTTCAATTGTCCGTCTCTAGATTTGCTTCCTTTCCCACAGCACTGTGTGCAGGTTCTATGGTGTGAATGTGTGCATACTGTACAAGCAACTAGACATGTGCTGTCGGTGGCCAACAGAGGATACAGATATCCTGAGTGGCCCAAAACCTCAATCCACGCCCCTATTCCAAGCCACTGAGGAGTAGTTCATGTTTTTAGTTTCATGAGAATAGCGCCACCATGAGGCAAGATAACTCAGAACTTCACAGGCCTTCTTACTATTGTAATGAAAACACATTTTGTCAAGTTTGGTTGAAGTCAGCATTCGCAAGTAACAAATAATTTCCACATACGGTTTGGTCTATCAATTATCTAAATGACACATTTGAAGACGTTAGTGAAACAAGTATTTTTCCAATCAAGATGGTGGAAATTCTAATACGGTGGACTTCATATGTCCTTATAGCAAAGTTGTTGCATGAGGAGACATATCTCTGGATACCTCATATGACTGTATGACTCATATGAAAATGTAAAGTTTGGCCTGATGGTGGCGCTAGAGGAAAGGTCACATGGTCACCAAAATCAGGCTTCTTCCTCCAGGGGTCATGAATGAGCACAGCAAATTAGAAAAGATTTGGATGAAAGGTCTTTGAGATGCACTGATTCTAATATAGAAGGTTTGGCCTGATGCTGGCACTAAAGGACAGGTAGTTAATCGTATAGGGTACTAAATGTGCTGAAGGTGCTATTAAATCCATCAAATTCGTCAGAATTACATGCAGCAAAAATATCCTGGGCCTATGGCATCAATGTGCTTTTGCAGGATAATTTGAAAGATATATTGGCTATAATTTGCATCGTAACCACACAGCGTCGCAAGTAATGGATCACATTTTTTAGTTTCACTTTCATAGGACGCTAACCTTTCTCTTCCAGTGAGCAGGGTGATTACTGGTTCCTATTGATGGTTTGCGTCCTAAAACAGATCCAACGCGGCGGCGAGATGATTTGATAAAATGCCATTTTAGGTGAGCCGCGCCGCCGTAAGGAACATTACAAGTCTGCAGTCCCGTGCGCCTGTGTGTGTGTCCCGCTTTCAACGTGTGTCATTTGCTCAGTGTTGCGAGTAGAAAAGTAATTTTGTGAGAATTAGAATTGGATTACCCCCCTTGTACACCAGACAAACTACTTTGCTGAAAGGGAAGGCATATTCTCTTTAAAACAGCACTCACACAGTACTTTTTTATGGAGCGTTTTGGCACATTGATTTGGACGTGAAGACTAAACACATTTCTTCTATTTCCCACGACCAGCACCATATCATCTGTTCAAAAGGATAAATATACATTGACAATTGATTAGTTAATCTAAGGCACCAGTAGCATTGTGAAAGTAGGCTCTTCAAAGTACCTCTGAAAGTCATTTAGATAATTATGCAAATTTTTCAATTTAGGACCGCTGGTATCTTGTGTGATAGAGTTCTACTCAATGTACTGTTCTTATAAAGCAATTAAAATAATTATACTTCTAAAACCTTCATATGAGCTGTTCAGGCTTCTTTGAAAAAAATGCTCGACTCGGAACGTTGCTTTTAAGACGGGGGGAAAGCCGTTGTACTGCGTGTGTCGGGTAGTTTTCACTTTTAGTTTTCAAAGTTGAAGTGAATTGATTACTTTCGTGTGAAGCCTTTTTACACTGACTCAGCCATTCAAATGAATGTGTGTGTGTGTGTGTGTATGTGTGTGTGTGTGTGTGTATTTACCATCTTCAGCACATTAATCATGGTCTACTGCAGGTTAACATCCATCTCTCTGCCCGTGGCGCTGTTCAAATTGAGTCAGTGTCAAACTCTGTTGTTTTCACGCTGAGAGAAATGGCCTTCCTCATTTCCACCAGCGCTAAGACGGCTCTGGCTCATTTGACATCATCCATCATACTGAAAAGTTGTTGTTTGCCACAAGGAAAAACTTCTAAGTAATATTGAAACATTTGTAAATGATTTAACTTTGTAATTTTTTTTGCATGCTTTTTTAGAAAGTTGACCGGTACTTTTTTGTGTGCATTGCAGGAGATGGAGGATCGCGTCCAGCACTTCGATACATTCCTGTGAGACGGAGAGAGGAAAGAGCCTTTTGTCGGGTAGATCCTGAACAGACTTGGGACCACAAAGACACACATACACACACACACACACACACACACACACACACACACACGCACGCACACACAGAGACTAAAGCTAGAAGAGGGAGAGCAGCCCCTAAACCCACACAGAGCAAACCCCCCTCCTCTTTCATTGGAGCAAGACGAAGAGGAGAGGAGGAGGAGGAGACATTCTATGGTGCTATTGTCTCAGGAACCTGGCCAGGTCCAGACACAGTCTACACAACCAAACTCAACAAGACTCCAGGTGTCTCGTTGGACACACACACCACACACACACACACACACACACACACACACACACACACACACACACACACACACACTGCACACATGCCAGTATCAACGGGGCGACCCTGGTGCTACTCGGTGCGATCCTGTATCGTTACTCCATGCTGCTCTCGGGATTCTCTAACTCGACAGACGGACAAATCAACTGACCGACTGACCGGGTGATGTCATATCGCAAAACCTGGCCAGCCTCTCAAGAGGAGCTGGCCGTGCACACAAGCACACACACACACACACACACACACACACACATACACACACACACACACACACATACACACACACACATACACATACACATACACTCACACACATACACACACTTACACTCATACTCATACACAATACACCAATACAGGAAAAAAACAGCGCAAGGTTGTGGCACTTGGTGAAGTGCGTGCACACAGGCACACACGCACACACACACACACTTAACACTTCATTGTGAACTCACACATACAGACACACACACACAGACAGACAGACAGACAGACAGACAGACAGACAGACAGACAGACAGACAGACAGACAGACAGACAGACAGACAGACAGACAGGCAGACAGACAGACACACAGACACAGACAGACACAGACAGACAGACAGACAGACACAGACAGACAGACACAGACAGACAGACAGACAGACACACACACACACACACACAGAGGCACAGATCCTCACCAGCAGAAGTGTGAATGTGGTTTGCAGCTACAGTAGAGAGAGATGAGGACAGTGTTCTGAATCATTGAAGCACATTGTTGAGTCCATCTCCGCTCCCAGTGCCGTGTCATCATCAGCCAGTTATCATCGCCATGTTGCTATGTGGCTGCCCCCCCCCCCCCCCCCCACTTGATTATTAGTTCTGTATCTGAGCCGGCCGCCAGAATAGTTTACAAAAGGAACGTTTTTAAAGTGAACATAAACTCCTGCCGTCAGCAGCAGCAGCACATCGAGCAATAGGATGGATTGTATGACTCCTCTATTAGCAAGCATCTGCTTTGGAAATCGCTAATTACCCGACACAATGCTTGATACCGAGATACCGTGTCGATATTATGAACAACAAGGAGGATGTGTGAGTTGAAGGTCGGCTATGAATAGCTTGTTCATTCAGACCCGTTCTCTCTGGCTTACTGTACTTACTGTACACGGCCTCGGCAGCTTGCTGTGGACCACATGGTCTGCGGCGGCGCTGGATGCCCGTGTAAATGTTCTCTCTCCCACACAAGCTGTCCCGCTGCTCCATGGCCTGTTCTATTGACCCCCTAGCTGAAGTAACTGGAAGCGGTACAAATTGAACACATGAAACCGTTTTTTTTTTGTTTTTTTTTGCACTGCCTTAGCATGTGCCTTATTGAAACCTCAAATGAAACCATGTGATGTTTTCAACAGGTGAGCTACTCCTTGTGGTTAGCAGTTGCTTCTGGCGAGAGCGAGTGATGACTGGGCCCTAAGCATTGGCGATCACTTAAAGGACCGTACCGGTTTGATTTCCACTTCTCTCTCTGTCACCAGCGCTTGTTGGTCGTTAGATCTCAGCCTACTTTTTTCACACGGCCACTGATGTTGAAAAGGGGTGGAAATATACTCCATAAAATGGGAAAGTCACTAGGAAGAGGTCATTCATCCTGGTGAAGACCACGGTGCCGTTTACGTTACGGTATTACTCTGCTACACGCCATTCAAATCAACAGGGGAGCACTCGGTTAATAGCAAGCACACCCACATGAATGCTGAAGTTGGACGTGCAGGGCTTTTTGTAGTGTTAGCGAAAGTCTTTACAACTTTCAGGTCTCATGGAGTATTTTACACCCCTTTTCAACATCAGTGGCAGTGTTCACCTCAAACACACCATATACACCTACAAACACAATGGGCAATCTGGTAAGGGGCAAAAAGGGGTAAAAATCCAACTGGTATGGTCCTTTAAAACAACACAATACTGTATCCTAGAAATTTGACCACAAGGTCAGCAACAAATTAATGTGGGCGTAGATATGTAATTGATGACATTTCCTACAGCCTAGGGTAAAACGTGAATTGAATACATTTTGATTACTTGGGAAAACCACATGGTGTGCTTGATTGAACCCCTCTGGCTGTGTGACGTCCCATGTTCTAGGCTTCTCTAGAGGCAGCCGTGATAAATCCAGCTTACCAGTAGCTAACATATTGGAAAATGTTTTCCAATGTATCTTTGTCTGCTCAAATCCTGCACACCAGCTTTTCTTCTGCTTTGGGCTAGGGCTGAACCAACCACAAAAATGTCCAATAGCCATTATTTTGACTGATATTGCAATTGCGATATGATTCACAATAATAGAGGGAATGATCATTTTTGTCATTATTATTATTTTCATTGACAAATATAAAATGGTTATGGTATGATGTTTGCGGGTATCTGTACCAAACAGACCTTTTCTTAAGTCTGTAGAGTACAATGTGTAGGCTGGGACATCTCTGCAGCGCCACAATACTTTACAAAATACAAACATTTAGACAGGTATTTTGGTTTTAACAATGACTGCGCCTCCTGCGATTTGGATATTGCACTGGGCCATATTGCGATTTCGATAACATTTGGATTAATTGTTCAGCCCTACTTTGGGGCGAATGTCACCAGTCAGTCACAGCATTCATTGTGCCAAGTTTTTACCCCTGAGCTCTGATGCAACTGTGCCTGTTTCGAGTCGATACAATTCCACAGGTACACACACTGAACTATGAAAACACATTAAGACGGTCATAACGGTAACCTATGTATTATGTTGTTCATTTATTTGATAATAATTTTCTACTTGTTTATTATTCTTTATATATATATATATATATATATATATATATATATATATATATATATATATATATATATATATACAATGTTTTGGAAACGATTTAAAGGATTTTTTATTTTCTTCTCTGCATGCATTGTTAATCCGATAATGAACAAGGCCATTCTAGGCAGTGCCCATTGTTATGGTGGGGGGAAAAAACAAAACAAAACAAAAAAAAACCACACTACATTACTTCTTTATGCATTTAGATATGCTCAAGTTTTTTTTTTCATTTGTGTTTTCCTGAACATCTTGAGAGAAGCAGGGATTCTTATCTGCTGTGGCCCACACCTACCTGTAGTACATCACTAGTATTTACTACAGCCTTCTGAACTTTATATATGGTATTTCCATGCCCATATTCTGACCAGATGTCCATCCTGTCTCCTCCCTCTCTCCTTGAATTACTGATCCCAAACTCAGACCTCTGGTGTGTCACTAACCACCCCGAAATCACCTCTGCCTTCTCTTGGATTCCAGGTGTTGTTTAAAAAAAGAAGAAAAAAAAGGAAAGAAAAGAATAAAACACAAAAAATACCATATGCAAACTAGCATTTTTTGGACAAAGTTAGCATTGGGACTACTGCAGAGATAGAGAACCAGAAGCTACCTCAGCTTAATTTATTTAGAAAATGCTAGCAAGACGAAAACCGTTTACTGGGTACATGACAGTATTTGTTCCACAAAAAATAAATAAAAATAAACATGCCTGTACTGTTGTTACAACATCTACCAGCTTAAGGTTCCATAATCACCAGTAACCACAGCGCTGCAGTAATCCAAGAGGTTGTTTTGTTTTCCTTTTGAGTTATTATCTTTTTCTTGATTATTGTTTTTGTTAACTTTAAAAAAAAATGCATTTGAGCCGGATGCAAATTATTGCATTTAATTGTAAGGACATTTCATGGACTTGCACGTTTTACTTTTCTGTCCTTCTTTTGTACCTTGACGTGGAGTAGGGATAAAAGTCAGCTTGCTTTTCTTGTCAGATGATTGCAGTACACTTTTCTTACAAGCGTTTCTTGTCGGATGATCGCAGTACACTTTTATTACAAGCGTTTCTTGTCGGATGATCGCAGTACACTTTTCTTACAAGCGTTTCTTGTCCGATGATCGCAGTACACCTTTCTTACAGGCTACCAAGAGAGCCCCGCTCTCTGTATCGTTCACACATGGAACCGCTGTTGTTCTGCCACTACAAGCACTCGTTTATTTGATCAAACTCTGTTGTCTTGACATATTTGATCAATCCCAATTGTGTTGGCAAATTTCTTTCATTTCTTTTGGCAGTGCTCCCAATTGTTTTTACTTTTTATTTATTAATATTATTAAACATGTTTTTACATCTAATTCAGTTAATTGTCTTTTTGTACATTTAAAAATTAGAAGCAAATTGGGGAAAGTTGTTACTTTTTTGTTGAAATAAATGCATAGCGCTTGTGTAGCAGGTTTGTTTTGTGCGCGTGAGGGGGAATAAAGGGTTAACACGTCTCTCAGGTTCAATACGCGACACATGCCCTCTATTTATTCCATTGTGGAATAAATGTTTTTATTCCTGATGTTTTTCCAAGTGGTTATATATTGGACTGTGGCATACTGGATGAGGCTCGACTGAATTTCACATCAAAATTGCATTTAGTCCTAAAAGTGTGTCACCCAGAGGATGTAATGGTTTAATTTCTTCTTTATTATTTTGTTTCATGTTTGTTCACGTTGTGCCCACCTTCTGCCAAAAGACTTAATTTTTTATGAGTTTTAAATATATTTGGGAGTAATACGATATGGGTAGTGAAATGTCATACATTGTTGATCCACATTTTTGCTTATAAATTTGTAGTCAGTTTTTGGACTAACAACCAATTTTTGTCTGGTAGTTGAGGCTAATTAGTCCCAGTATGCAGAGAGAATGGGTATTTTTTTCTTCACTATTTGTTTCCCCCCCTTTTTTTTCTTGACAATTTATTTAGTCAAATGTTTTTTCATAACTTTGTCATGTGTATTTTCTTTTGTTTGTTTTGGTTAATGAGCGTATTTAACTTCCCATTTGTGTTACTTTAGTGTAAGTTATATTTGAGATGAAACATTTACTGTATTTCTAAAAAAAATAATAAAAAAATAAAATAAAACTGCTGTGATATACTTGAATAAAGGTGCAAATTGTAATTTTGTGGAGTGGTGTGGGGTTTATTTTGTGAAGTGCTGTGGAGTGTATTTGGCAGAGGCAGAACTCTTGATCATAACCTGCTAGTAGATGCCTTCCCCAGAACCATGGTAACTACTTTCAAAAGAAAATGCCTAATTGCTGTGCAGCGGTAGAGTAGGTAAAACACTGGAGAGGTATTACTGTTCCACTGTGACTCGTTTACAAGATGATTATTACATTTGTTGATATTATAATGGTTGGAAGAAAGTTACTATTGATATGAGAAATATATCAGAAAAATTATTTTGTGTTTATTACATCATCTGTCGAACAGTAATATCATGCATTTCCAGTATTTTACCTACTCTATTGCTGCACAGGAATTAAGTATTTTGAAAGTGGTTACAGGCAGCCATGTTGGAAGAAATAACTACACAAACTGTCCCTGCAAGGCCTGTATTGAAAAACTGCAATTTTAGCTAAACTATAGATGGATTGTGACCTTGAAAAGAGCATAAGAACATAATTTTAAAATCCATGCTAATATGGTAGAAGAGCTGCTTGGGTTAGATCGCTATGGGTACCCTTTGAGACGAGCATGAACGTTTGAAAAGAAAGTCACTCCTGCACTGCTCTCCTGTATTACATTATGTAAAATATTTGAGGTGCTAGGGAATCATTTTGCCACTTAAGAATGAAAGCATTCAAGAATGTTTCATATATATGGATTTATGTAAAAGTCCTTGTTGTTACATCCCGATGTATGTGCTTCCCCAGTGTGTCTTGTTCTCCATTTTGTTTCCTCCCTCCAGCCAGAACCCGTCCTCCACCATTGGTCCCTGCTAGGCCTGCCCTTCCATTAGCAGCACACCACCGATTGGTGTTTATGTTTGTTTATTTAGGATCCCCATTAGCTTTTGCACAAAAGGATGGGTTTCAAGACTCAATCAGTAACCATCACCCACCACCCAATCATGGATCACCACACACCTGTTAAAACATGGCTTCTCACTTCAGTCACTCTCTGGCATGAGGCTAGGCATGGTGACATTGTACTTTGATAATATCCCGGACGAGCCCCCATTTATGTTACGACCCCTGTGGGTCTAAGGGTAAAGGGCTGTAACATAACAGTTGGTTGAAAGAAATGATGGACACAATGATACATAGCAACTGGTCTTCATGGCTGTACAACAAGGACAATGCTGATTCAGTGTAGATTATCCCTACAATTAGGGATGGGTCAGTGTTGTCATAGCAACTTTTTTGCAAAGGATAAAAAATAATTATATATATACAGTGGTGGCCAAAATTATTAGAACACTTGGCATATTTAAGAGGTTTCAGTTCAATTGGCCATCAAAATACCCATAAAACTAATTAAATATATACAAAGTCATCATTATGCATTAAACCATAGAATAGAGGCGGCATAAGGAGATTTACGTAATTTTCCTTACAAAAAACAATCTAGGCCTATTTCACTGTCAATGCCACACAATCATGTTCCTTCACAGTCCAAGCACTGTAAAGTACACTTTAGACCGCCATGATGATGCCACCAATTCACACCAGAACCGAAAGGGGAGAGGTAGGAAAAAGAAACTTTCAGACAAGTGAAGCATCTCATGAAATGGCTGAAATTTGCTAAATAACATAAGAAATGGACAAAGGAAGATTGGTATAAAGTGTTGTGGATTGATGAGTCCAAGTTTGTTGCCAACAGTTAAACACGGAGGGGGTAGTATTATGGTGTGGGGTGCCATTTCAGCCTCAGGAACAGGTGACCTAGTGAAAATGGATGGCATCATGGATATTAAAGTATACCACAACATTCTGGTGAGGCACAGAGTACCATCTGGGTGTCGTCTTATTGGTCCTGGAAGAGGACAACGACCCTAAACATTCTTCTAACTATTGCCGGAACTACCTGGAACAGAAGGAATCTGTTGGAACATTGAAAATGACGGACTGGCCCCGTCAAAGTCTGGACCTCAACCCTATCGAGCAAATTTGGGGTGAGTTAGACAATAAACTGGACAGATCTATTGTACAGCCTTTGGCTTGAGTTGCAGAAGGCATGGGATAACATTAGTGTTGAAGTTCTCATGAAACATATTGACACAATGCCAGAGATGTGCTGCTGTAATTGCTGCAAAAGGTGGACGTACCAAATATTAAAGTTAAGTGTATAAAAACAGTAGGACTCACCTCATCTGATATTTGTTCTGCTCAGAGCAACCATCTGCATGTTTCATGAACATTAGGAAATTAAATCATGTTTTGGAGGGAAGAAAAGGTCAATGTTTTCAGATATGTCAGGTGTTCTAATAATTTTGTCCACCACTATATATTTTTTGCATTCGACTAAGAGGTTGGCAGTCGACTACAGCTCCTTTCTATTGATTAGTTGACTAATCGGGGTCAGCCCTAGTATGATATGTCATTTGATTGTACTTACTCAGACGCATTCTATATGACCTAAACATAAAATCCAGACCACTTATTTGTCAAACACTTACCCGGAAGTTGTTAAATGTCTGCTTATACTGGGGACTGCCATGATGAATCGAATGGGACTTGGAGTGAAAATAACACACTCATGTCAGCCCCCAGTTTATAACATGTGCACATTGTTGACAATTTGCATATTCATAGAACCTTACATCGTCAGTGAGGGTAAAGTTGTAGAGATGCTGCTATGCCATTTTCAGTAGTTTATTGAACAACTTGGAGGAAAAAACATTTATAGAAACTGTTATTCAATATAGAACATTTTTAAGGGTTTAAAATACAGTGGAGGGGATCTTTAAACCTGCAGTAGGTAACTAATCCTACTTAACATTTTGTTTGAATTCTGACATCGATGAGTAATGTGATGTGAGTGTTTCTGAGATGAATAGTCAGCCAGCAGAGCCCCAGTACTGAGCAATGTGATGCATTCTGCGTGGCTCTGGCTTGTGGCCAATCAGGAAAGCTGTCAGGGAAAGGCTCGTACCACATTAGCGGTACAGCTTTAAAGCGTTACCAAATGTGACAGTTTCCGCCATACCAGGTCAATCTTCATAGTACATCTGTACAAGAAAAAAAAGAAGGCTTGCAACAGTTTGGTTCATATTCTGTTATATGTATTATGTTTCAATAATAACAATTGTTAATTTCTCCTTCTGGGTACAGATTTACAGACGTACCTTATTTTTTTGTCCCAACCTATCAATTTTTTTTCTAAAAACATTTATACATAATCACCTTCAGGTTTTAAAATATACACATTTTCTTCCCATATTTACAGAAATGACAACCCGACTCTGACGTTTCCGTGGGTTGCGATGATGAAATGCATGTATTTTTTTTAATAGTTTTATTTTTTACAAAACAAAAAAAGGATGGGAGCAGGGAAATTATTAATGAAAAGATAAACGAGAACAAAATGGAACAAAAGACAGGTGATAATTTGTGCTTTAGCAGGGAAGAACCCTTACTTCTTTGAACATCTCGCTGATGATGTCATCATCAGAACAGGAAGTCTCCCCCCCCCCCCCCTCATTACCTCACTGCCACACTTTCATCTGATATCCCTTTGAGATTAGACATCAGTTTCTTACCCTACGCGACCTCAGATTTGATGGTTCTCTTGTAATGAAAAGATTAAAATACAGGTCACTTGCAGTTAATAATGTGATTGTTTTTGTTGTTGCCGAGTAAAGCCTTAACGCTTCGCCAAGAGATTTCTTTCCTGATATGTTTCTAATAATACGGTGAACTGAACCCCAAACCCGGCCATCTCCAGGGGACAGACACTTAACTACTCCTGTCCTGTAGAGGTCAGTAATGAGAAGACTCAAAGAAATAAAAGCTCTATCAAATGACAAAAAAAACCAAAACAACCAGAAAGAAACCGAACCGATATCACACGGGAACAGACGAAACCAGGCTTGTGATGTCTTTTCACCGTACATAGTGGGGAAACCATACTTTTTAAAAACAGGGGGATGAGCTTAATCAAATTTGAGAGAGGAAAAAGGGGCAACAAGAACTAAAACAACAACAACTTGATCCAAACAGAACAGGAGCTGATGTACTCAGGACAGTCCCTGTACCCGTTGTATATGAGAGAGAGAGGTGGGGGAACCTACACAACCAGGATACATACAGTACTGGTAGCTTTAGACACCGTTGCCTGACATAGCCGAGTGGTCGAGCGTGTGTACATTCTGCACAGGAACTAGGGCCTTTAGAGGGGGGGAGGGGGGGGGGGGGGGGACAGTTAACAGTTAATGGACGGCCGGATGCTGGCATCGTCAACGTCCAAAAGGGGGTTTGCTGACTGTCCAGTCCCAAAGCTGCACAGAGTGTGTGTCCAAGACGACCGGACCAGACTCGTTAACTGATCCGGTCCAGTTTGAGCCGCTCTCAGCCGCTCTGGATGTACTTCTTGATGACCACACAGCCGTGCCTGAACAGCGGGCAGGGCAGTGATTGGAGCAGAGTCCAGCTGTTGGCACGAGGGTCGTACGTCTCCATGTTGCCTAGCGCCGGGCCCTCGCTGCTCACGATGCCCCCAGTGACATAGATCTTCCCGTCCACGATCACTGCACTGTGTACACACACACAGACAAAATATTTTTATTTATTTTACCTTTATTTTACCAGGTAGTCACTTGAGATCAAATATCTCTTTTTCGAGCAAGACCTGGCCAAAATGGCAGCAAAAACAAAAAACAAACATACACAAAACACAGACAAAGACATAAAAGGCAAAGTGGGGCAAGGGGATACATTTGAGCTGCAGCAAATCAGATTGAATGGGATTGGGGGAGATTGGAGGGTAGGGTAAAAAGGTAGAAAGAGGATGGAAGGTGAGGCCCTGCAGGAGGTTGCTGGGGAGAGAAGGTCAGGTTAAAAACATAAAATATAACAGCACATTATGCAGTGAAGCAGCGACATTCTCCCATCTCATTCTTTAAAATGCCCTTAATTTGAACTTTAAAATCAGATATGGTAGTGAGGGCCTGCAGTTTCAACGTTTTTTGAAGTCCATTCCAGGCAGAGGGAGCAGAGAACATGAAGGCCCTTTTCCCAAACTCTGTGCGGGTTCTGGGTACTGAGGCATATAAATAGTCCTGGGATCGTAAGCTGTAAAATGGGTTTGATGTGATGGTGAGGTATGAACCGAGGTAAAAAGGGAGCTGACCAATAATTGCTTTATAAATGAAGGTGTACCAATGAAGCAGTCTACGGGCAGTCAAGGACGGCCAGTTAACTTTAGCATACAGAGTGCAAAGTTCAATAAATATTTGTTTACAGCATGTGATTGTTCCCATTCACCTTTACCCCTGGAATGATGTCTGTTTAGCGTAATTGCGGTTACTTTCGATTATTAAGTTTGTTGCACATATGAAAACAATGAAATGATGACGTGAAAGGAAAAATGCAGGGTTGCCATGGAGTCCAAATTAACCTTTTTCTCCATGTTTACTGGTACAGGAACATACGGGTGGTTAATTACCCCCAGTCGCCTGTAAACTGTGTGTTATAGCAGAACTGTTTTTGCCATGTGATGCATGGCGGTGAATAATTTGTTGTTATTGGTAAAAGTCATTAAACATCCATATCAGAAAGGAGACGGAGCTTAACAAAGACACATAACCACCACAGCGTGCCAAATAAGACCACTTTCTGAGGTTGTGAAAAATAATTACAATTCCGCCGTTGTGGCAGAGGGAGAGTAAAGTAATGAAAAGAAAATAAACTGTAGGCAAATATCTTTACAAATGTGCTCATTCGATATGAGAAACAGAAACACAAGATTCTGTGCACAGGGAGGATTAAAAGTTGTCTGTAAGCTGATTAGGGCTTTGTAACCTAGTGGGGTTTGGAGCGATTGGTATATTTACATAAGGTGCAGACGACACACACACACTCACAGCGCACGGTCCAACTGCACGGGCACCAAAACACTGATGGGAGCCCAGAAGATTACATAAAACGGATATGTACTCAAAATGTGAGAGGAGGGATAAATAGATAAATAGTCCCTCGAGTGGGGAGGCTGCTACAGTAGCTGCTACTGTACATCTGCTCCTCAGCATAACAAGCTGCTTCATCTACTGGGGACCATGGGAGTGTGTACATTAGGGCTGACCTTCAACTACTGGGGACCATGGGAGTGTGTACATTAGGGCTGACCTTCATCTACTGGGGACCATGGGAGTGTGTACATTAGGGCTGACCTTCATCTACTGGGGACCATGGGAGTGTGTACATCAGCGTTTCCGTTAGCCGGTAATTACCGGTATTTGACTGGCAAAATCTGTTGAAGTCCGACAAATTTAATCTCTCCGGTCATAGTGTCCGGTGAAAATAGTTCCCTCTGGGCACAGTTTGATTATTTGAATTGTATTTGGATGGGCTGGAGTTGGGTGGCCTATGCGATGAACGAAACAATCATTGCGTTTGTTGTCGTTGCTTCGCTCAGCGAGAGCTTGCTGCTGGATTTGCGGAAGGCATGCAGCTGCAGACCCACAGAACCCACCAGCTTTGCTGGCACAGTGCGGTCCCCAGACCTGGAAAGCTGCTCTGCGGGTCTGCAGCTGGATGCTTCTTGCAAACTAACTGCGGCGCTCGCGCTGATATTGTTGGACCGGCTGCTTGGTGGAGCAACGATGAAACGAATGTAATGAATCGTTCGTTGCATGGGCTATTTAATTTTGGCCTGTTTTGGTACGGTTCGGGTGGTCAAGTTGTGCTTGGAGGGAGTTGTTTTCACCGGACATTATGACCAGCACCAAGTCGTTGGGACTAGGTGGAGATATACATCACGCAAACCCACGATAATGTTGCCGTCTCTCTGCCAAATTTCTCAGTTCTTCGCTTGATATAATTAATACAAATGTCCAATATAACGGAATTCGTTAGCTCATAAATGTGATTATAACAGACTACTGTTTATTAATGTCGGGCCGACTGCCCACAGACACAGGTCTATTTGATTTAAAGTCGGCAGCAGCACGGAGTCTCTGGACTTATTTTATTTGGAATATAATGACTGTATACGCAAAAGTAGCCTAGCTTTAAGTTAAAATATTATAAATCTACATGCCTTGAGGATGTCATTCTTTATATAGCCTGTTGTTTTTAAGCTCAATAAACTCTGACCGGAATTTCTCTCATTTGACCGGTAGATAAAAATCTACCGGACCCTGAGACCGGCAACAATTTTTTCTAACGGAAACCCTGGTGTACATTAGGGCTGACCTTCATCTACTGGGGACCATGGGAGTGTGTATATTAGGGCTGACCTTCATCTACTGGGGACCATGGGAGTGTGTACATTAGGGCTGACCTTCATCTACTGGGGACCATGGGAGTGTGTACATTAGGGCTGACCTTCATCTACTGGGGACCATGGGAGTGTGTACATTATGGCTGACCTTCATCTACTGGGGACCATGGGAGTGTGTACATTAGGGCTGACCTTCATCTACTGGGGACCATGGGAGTGTGTACATTAGGGCTGACCTTCATCTACTGGGGACCATGGAGTGTGTACATTAGGGCTGACCTTCATCTACTGGGGACCATGGGAGTGTGTACATTAGGGCTGACCTTCATCTACTGGGGACCATGGGAGTGTGTACAGTAGGGCTGACCTTCATCTACTGGGGACCATGGGAGTGTGTACATTAGGGCTGACCTTCATCTACTGGGGACCATGGGAGTGTGTACATTAGGGCTGACCTTCATCTACTGGGGACCATGGGAGTGTGTACATTAGGGCTGACCTTCATCTACTGGGGACCATGGGAGTGTGTACATTAGGGCTGACCTTCATCTACTGGGGACCATGGAGTGTGTACATTAGGGCTGACCTTCATCTACTGGGGACCATGGGAGTGTGTACATTAGGGCTGACCTTCATCTACTGGGGACCATGGGAGTGTGTACAGTAGGGCTGACCTTCATCTACTGGGGACCATGGGAGTGTGTACATTAGGGCTGACCTTCATCTACTGGGGACCATGGGAGTGTGTACATTAGGGCTGACCTTCATCTACTGGGGACCATGGGAGTGTGTACAGTAGGGCTGACCTTCATCTACTGGGGACCATGGGAGTGTGTACATTAGGGCTGACCTTCATCTACTGGGGACCATGGAGTGTGTATATTAGGGCTGACCATCTACTGGGGACCATGGAGTGTGTACATTAGGGCTGACCTTCGTTTTTTTTTTTTTTGGAAATCGAAGCTTCGGGGCCGAGATAATTTTTCTTTTTTAATGTTGTGGGACTTGTACAGCACTTTGTTCAACTTAGAGAGGCAGAGTTGATTTTGCAAAAGAAAAAAATCATTCTTTTTGTTTTTTAATAATCTAATTTTATTTTCATATTCGAATCCCATGCCCATCGAACAAAGCTTCGAAGTATTTAAGACAGCCCTAGTGTACATGTTCACGAGTGATTGTGTGCGTGTTTTCTTTTGTATATTGGTACAGTATATGTGATTGTGTGGTGTGTGTGTGTGTTTGTGCTGGTTTGTGTGAACGTACATAAGTGCATGTGTATGTGCAAGTTGAATTTATATTGGGTGCGAGTGTGTGTGTATTCCTTTTGTTTGTGTGTGTGTGTATTACCTTTGTGTGTGTGTGTTTGTGTATTACTTTTGTGTGGGTGTATTACTTGTGTGTGAGCGTCTGTCTTGTGTCTGTGTCTTGTGTGTGTGTATTACTTTTGTGTGTGTGTGTGTGAGCGTTTGTGTCTTGTGTGTGTGAGCGTATGTGTCTTGTGTGTGTGTGTATTACTTTTGTGTGTGTGTGTGTGAGCGAGCGTCTGCGTCTTGTGTGTCAGACTTAAGCTAAATGTTGCGGAACAGCTGCCTGCCTGGGAGCAGTTTATCAATAATTCTGACAACTTGATTTATGTTATACATTCTGTACATACAGCTGAGTCTACCATTGCCTCCCGAACGCATTTTGCAAGCGGCTCTTCAAAGTCGATGCTTCTATGAAAAGGGCTGTGGCCTAGAAAAGCAGGGTGTTCATTATCCCGGCCAAACTGCACACTTCACTGGCTCGGCCTGGACTCTGAGACCGGGGTGAGAGGGGCGGGAGCCGGTACACGAGTACCTGCTGCTCGTCTCACATCAACTCCTTTCCCCGTGTTTAACCATCGTCTTTATCCGCTTCATTCACTTCCCTGACATCTTCCATGTTCTTCAAGCGCTTATGAAGGCGCTCCAACGAGCGGATGATTAATTCACTTTCAAAGAGCGAAAACGATAAAGAAAAAGTGGTAAAAAAAAGGAAAAGGAGCCAGGTAATCATGAGTTTGGATCCAATAGTGTGTTTCTACCTGCTGTTGACTATTTCTGTTCTTGATGTGGTGTTTTTATAGTGAGGTTTTAGAACGGGAAGTGAGCGGGCAGCTCTGCGTCTGTATGAGATCGCCCTGGACTCTGGTTCCTTAAAGAATGGGTTGCAAGACTATTACTTGAGTACAAGTATGTTTTAATAAGTCTGTGTCCTGAAACCATTACTTGGGTTACGCCACAAGAGTACAAGTATGTTTAAATGGTAAATGGCTGCTTTTTTATATAGCGCTTTTATCCAAAGCGCTTTACAATTTGTTACTTACATATTACCCATTCACACACCGACGGTGGAGGCAACCATGCAAGGTGCCAACCTGCTCATCGGGAGCAATTAGGGGTTAAGTGTCTTGCTCAAGGACACAACGACACGCTGCCCAGGAGTGGGAATCGAACCGGGAACCTCCGGATTGCCAGACGACTGCTCTACCTCCTGAGCCACTGTCGCCCCTGTTTAATAAGTCTGTGTCCTGAAACCATTACTTGGGTTACGCCACAAGAGTACAAGTATGTTTAATAAGTCTGTGTCCTGAAACCATTAATTGGGTTACGCCACAAGAGTATGTTTAATAAGTCTGTGTCCTGAAACCATTACTTGGGTTACGCCACAAGAGTACAAGTATGTTTTAATAAGTCTGTGTCCTGAGACCAGACCGATTCTATCCTGTTTGGCTCCCCAGGGGGGAAGGAAATGTTTCATAGCTCCTGTCCCATGCGATCATTAATGGAGTACATATTAACACCTACCACACCTCTCTCTCTCCCGTGCTTCAGCAGCTGTGGGCCTATTCAGCTGTGAGACACAGCGGTGGGGCCGTCGTTCAGAGGCTGCAGCTCCGTTTTAAAGTGAGATTTAGAGTGAACACCCTCCTATTCGGGATCAGTATTAACAGCTGAAGATGACTATGTTCAAATACTGCCTGTGGGTCCAGAGCCAGAACGCATGGCGGGGCCCAGAGATTTAAGAGATAACATTTTCTTGATCCCGGGATTTAAAAAAAATAATAATACGTTTGAATAACCTCTCTGATATAGACCTGGGGAGTGGAGTGATGGCTCCGAGACCCGGTAACGGAAGAGGTTTGTCTGTGCTCTCTAGTACGAGGACAACAGAGAGAATACACTATTGTATGAATTACAAACGCATGATTAACCCGACTCCCATTGTTTCTCAACGCCATACTTTTCCGTGTTTTTGAAAGTCGCTGTTCCTAATAACCTATGAAAAGAAAGATGGCGGCAAACGGTGCAATCGTGAACAAGAAGCATCAGGAAGACAAGGGACACAGACTTCAGACTGCGGTCTTGTGATTGGTCAAAGATCAGCGAGGCTTATAGGTATTGTAGTAGATGTCACGGAAACAAGTCAATATTACAATATGAAAATTTTTCTCAGAAATGGAAGTTAAGAAATGAAGAAACATTAACCTTTATTGGTTGTAACAGTAAAGGAATGAAATAATCAAAGATCATGAACCTACAGAACAGATGCAGTTTGGCCAATAATTACGGATAGTTTCGATCTTCACTGGCTACAATGAGGGGAACAAAGTGTGAAGGGCGTTAACCCTTTCCTCACCTGCAGAACTGTCGCGAGTGGTTCATGTTGGGCCCCGCCTTGATGTTGCCTTTGTCGGGGTCGTAGATGGTGGTGGCTCGAGCGTAGGCTCCGCCCAGGATGAAGATAAACCCGTTCAGACTCACCGCCGGGGCATATTTGTTATCTAAATCAGAGAGAGATAGAAAGAGAGAGAGAAATAGAAAGAGAGAGAACAAAGATTTTATACAAGAAAAAAAACATTTACAGCCATTCTCCCACGCAGTAAAAATATTACCATTCCGCATAATGGCATTCTGCTTATCATCTGCTTCTCCTTGTTGGAGGTACAGTATGTGAGGCATGTGGAAGGCGGACGCAACAAAAACGGAGGAAAGAGTCAATAGGGAGCCCATGAAATAGCCAGGTTCATAAATCAGCTCAGCTTTATTGCATTGAGCCTCCAAAATTTATTTGGATTTGGTCGCACTATAAAAGAGTTAAGTCTCCATATTGGATTACGCCTTATGACATAGATCCACAAGGTAAACGAGGAAAAAAATACCTTGTGTGTGGATTGGAATTGCATGAGGGAAGTGTTGGTATATTGCATAGTGTGCATACTGTATAATTCAATCTGATACAGTATGGACCACCGGGAAGGCAGAAAAGCAGCAACGCTGGAGAATTACAGACGATGGGAAGGGAACGAAATGAAAACCGTGTTTCAACGGCGCCGAATGTTTCCGTTCAGGAAATAATAAAACAGCAGGAGCTGCTCGCCCTACTACTGTGTGGGGAGAGGAAGGAGCGCTGGACTTCTGGAGCAATAGCTCCCCGTTCAACAACAGCTGGCCAATTTGCAGTCAACATGAATAATGTAAAAACACACACAAACGTCCACACACACACACACACACACACAAGTCCTTTGTTTTCTTCCATGGCGGATGGACACTTATTTGAGGCAGAGAGCAGACAGGGTACTACAGTATGTGAAGCCATGCAAACCTACTTCTCAAGAGAAATACTCACCTTTTCTCTCTCACCATCTATCTATCCATCCTACAATATCCATCTATCTATCTATCTATCTATCTATCTATCTATCTATCTATCTATCTATCTATCTATCTATCTACAGTGTATCCATCTAGCTACAGTGTATCTATCTATCCATCTATCCATTGATCGATCTAGCTACAGTGTATATCTATCCATCTATCTATCTATCTATCTATCTATCTATCTATCTATCTATCTATCTATCTATCTATCTGTGTCTGTCTATCTGTCCATCCATCTGTGTGTGTCTGTTGGTCTGGTTGTTTGTTTTGTTATGCAGGAGCGTCACCTATATCCTTAACCCCTCGCTCCCTATTACCTGAACCCCTCGCTCCCTATTACCTTAACCCCTCGCTCCCTATTACCTGAACCCCTCACTCCCTATTACCTTAACCCCTCGCTCCCTATTACCTGAACCCCTCGCTCCCTATTACCTTAACCCCTCGCTCCCTATTACATGAACCCCTCGCTCCCTATTACCTGAACCCCTCGCTCCCTATTACCTGAACCCCTCGCTCCCTATTACCTTAACCCATCGCTCCCTATTACCTGAACCCCTTGCTCCCTATTACCTGAACCCCTCGCTCCCTATTACCTGAACCCCTCGCTCCCTATTACCTTAACCCCTCGCTCCCTATTACCTGAACCCCTCGCTCCCTATTACCTGAACCCCTCGCTCCCTATTACCTGAACCCCTCGCTCCCTATTACCTTAACCCCTCACTCCCTATTACCTGAACCCCTCGCTCCCTATTACCTGAACCCCTCGCTCCCTATTACCTTAACCCATCGCTCCCTATTACCTGAACCCCTCGCTCCCTATTACCTGAACCCCTCGCTCCCTATTACCTGAACCCCTCGCTCCCTATTACCTTAACCCCTCGCTCCTTATTACCTGAACCCCTCGCTCCCTATTACCTTAACCCCTCGCTCCCTATTACCTTAACACTTTGGCGACCAGTCTTGCGCGGATTTATAGGCCAGAGGACAGAGGTTTGTTTACAAATCTATGTACTTTCTAAGAGCTATATATATAATTTATAGTATTGCTATCCGTCCATTCTCATTGTCACTTGAGTGCATAAACCGTGCCTTCATAATGGCTTAAAGAAAATAAAAATCCATCGGTTGGTTGTAATTTTATAGCGTTGTGAATATAAGGTTTATCGCACTTTTCGTCTCATCTTTTTTCTGGGGAGCTAGATAATAGGCTAAACGTTGGCGCCGTTATATCAAACGCCATTTCTGCTGTATATATACGAATGAAATAAAACAAACTGCGTAGCATCCGGACTATTACAGAGCATCTATGGATGAAATGGGGGCGGCGGGGAACGCCGATTAGTATTATTGATTAGCAATACAGTGTGCGTTCAGGTAGCCAATGTCAGTGATCGATCACGTTAGGTTTTAAAATAATGTCCAATCCAGCTGTTATTTGGGGGAATAGTATCCTACCGTCAGCCCATGTGATCGCCGGCAGCATTTCGTCATTAGTCATCGGAATCTGGTAGATCGATATGTCCATTGGCTAATCATAAATCCCATTATTCCAGGCTGAAATATGCGTTCGGTAACGGTATCAAAGATGGAGGGTCTTCGTTTGGAACCGAGGGTCATATGATCCGCCCACAGACAGTGAAAAGATTTTTTTTTTCAATCCCCTCAATGATACTGCAGTGGAGCGATGGCGCCCCTAAGCGGATCTGGCCGGTATTGCATGTTTAGAAAATCAAATATGTGGGTAGGTCCTGCATGTCGATCGCCGACGTTAATAGCGTTATAAATATGGAATAAAACAAAAACAACTCGCCACGAGTTAACTCGTGGCTCTGGTCCTCAATGGGTGGAATCGAATCACAAGTTAACTCGTGGACGGTCCACATAGTGTTAACCCCTCGCTCCCTATTACCTTAACCCCTCGCTCCCTATTACCTTAACCCCTCGCTCCCTATTACCTGAACCCCTCGCTCCCTATTACCTTAACCCCTCGCTCCCTATTACCTTAACCCCTCGCTCCCTATTACCTGAACCCCTCGCTCCCTATTACCTTAACCCCTCGCTCCCTATTACCTGAACCCCTCGCTCCCTATTACCTTAACCCCTCGCTCCCTATTACCTGAACCCCTCGCTCCCTATTACCTTAACCCCTCGCTCCCTATTACCTTAACCCCTCGCTCCCTATTACCTTAACCCCTCGCTCCCTATTACCTTAACCCCTCGCTCCCTATTACCTTAACCCCTCGCTCCCTATTACCTGAACCCCTCGCTCCCTATTACCTGAACCCCTCGCTCCCTATTATGAAGTGTCTTCTGCGTTCATGTTTTGGTGCTCGCTGCCGAGATGACCTCATTATAGAGAATACAAGACAGGCCATGGAAACTGATTTGAGGTCTCCTTGCCTACACTTCGGCTGAGAGAGCGTGGGAGGGAGGGGGAGGGAGACGGCAAGAGAGAGAGAGAGAGAAAGAAATAGAATACAGGAAATGGACTTCTTTAATGGTTGCTGTTTGTGTTTGTTTGGACATGGTTTTAGTACTAGAATCCGTTTTCTGTTAAAAAAAATATGTTGTTTGCGACAGTATTACTGAGCATCTGTGAGTGTCTTTTAGAAAACGTTTTTTTGTCGCTACAGTAGTGATTCACAATTAAATTGTGAAATTCAACATCCCAAGGGGACAGAACCACATTCTATTCCTCCTACTGACCCTTCTCCTTTAGTTTAGCTGGTTGTTGGACTCGCTCTGGTCTCCTCTAGAGGGACACTGTGTTGGATTTAGCCTGGCAGCGTGTGGCAGCAGTCTCCCGTGCAGCGCGTGCTGCTGTGTTTAACTAGCCTCTCACCTCCGGAGGTGTGAAGGATTCATTCTCCACCACCTCCACCTATTCCAGCTCGCCAAGCTGTGGACTGGCAAGGACGAGCACACACACACACACACACACGGCATCATAGCACTCACATGCCGTGTGTGTGTGAGATGTGTGATGTATGGTGTGTGTGTGTGTGTGTGTGTGGATGGGTGGGTGGGTGTGATGTATGGTGTGTGTGTGTGTGTGTGTGTGTGTGTGTGTGTGTGTGTGTGTGTGTGTGTGTGTGTGTGTGTGCGTGCGTGCGTGTGTGGATGGGTGGGTGTGATGTATGGTGTGTGTGTGTATGTGGATGGATGGGTGGGTGTGATGAGATTTGTGATGTGTGTGATGCGTGTGTGTGTGTGTGAGAGACATGTGATATGTGTGTGTGTGTGTGTCCATGTAGCTTGATGTTGTCGCCGCTGAAGGTTCTGTATTTTTTGTCCGTTAGGTCTCCTGAGGTATATAATGAAAGGATATTCTCAAAGGACACCGAGCCATTCTCCTCTTTCCCAATGAAACCATCCTCCCCGCTCTCTGTCTGTACACATCTACCCTCGGCTCTGAGTGCTTGGAACAGCGCTATACAAGCGGATCTCATTTGTGTAACTGGCGAGCCTCAAAGGACCATCGCCAGCAACGAAAGCATCTGTCCACCATTTTGTCGACTTCGTCATGCAGACGTCTTTCTCCGGCTTCTCTCAAGCCACACAACTATACTGTGCTGGTGGTGTGGGACACGAGAGAGGAGGACACTGATGCACACACATCCATGCCTAATTTGCGTATATACCCGTCTGTACCATCACATGCGTTTACAACAGATTTGCCTGCAGGCCTTCACATGCTGACATACACCCTACCTAGAGACTGAGACACCCTACCTAGAGACTGAGACACCCTACCTAGAGACTGAGACACCCTACCTAGAGACTGAGACACCCTACCTAGAGACTGAGACACCCTACCTAGAGACTGAGACACCCTACCTAGAGACTGAGACACCCTACCTAGAGACTGAGACACCCTACCTAGAGACTGAGACACCCTACCTAGAGACTGAGACACCCTACCTAGAGACTGAGACACCCTACCTAGAGACTGAGACACCCTACCTAGAGACTGAGACACCCTACCTAGAGACTGAGATACCCTACCTAGACTGACATACACCCTACCCAAGTCCAAATCAAGGTCAATAAACAAGTGCAGAAACAACACACACACACACACACACACACACACACACACACAATGTGGTGTGGTATATGTGTGGTGTTGTGTGGTATATGTGTGCTGTGGTATGTGTGGGGTGTGGTGTGGTATGTGTGTTGTGGTATACTGTATGTGTGGTGTGGTATACGTGTGTTGTGGTATGGTATATGTGTGGTGTGGTATACGTGTGGTGTGGTATACGTGTGGTGTGGTATATGTGTGGTGAGGTATATGTGTGGTGTGGTATATGTGTGGTGAGGTATATGTGTGGTGTGGTATATGTGTGGTGTGGTATGTGTGTTGTGGTATACTGTATGTGTGGTGTGGTATATGTGTGGTGTGGTATATGTGTGGTGTGGGTATATGTGTGGTGAGGTATATGTGTGGTGTGGTATATGTGTGGTGTGGTATATGTGTGGTGTGGTATATGTGTGGTGTGGTGTGGAAATCAGTGTTTCCTGTGCAAACAAACAGCTTGTTGATTTGTGACATTATTTGCTGACTGCCTCCTGCATCAACAAGAGCACATATCTGATTTAGTCAACCTCTACCAGAGTGATCTCTCTCACACAGACAGACTGTGTGTTGTATACTCAAGCCAAAAAAAAACATCGACTCGCACAAACAAACAATAGTACATCTACCGGCCCATGTTGGAAAGACATGCACATGCTCATTGCTCACACAAACACACTCTGCAGCCCAGATAAGATCGTCCTCTGATAAGGCCTCCAAAACATCACTAGTCATCATGAAAGCCAACAACAAGCATTTGTGGGGAAAGCAGGCAGAGAATGTGTCACCATCCGGACACTGCAGACAGACAGACAGACAGACAGACAGACAGACAGACAAATAGAGGGAGGGAGGGAGGGAGGGAGGGAGGGAGGGGAATAATAAACAGGGCAGCCTCGTCACCAAAGACGCCAGATTGAAGCCAAGCCATTTTTTCCCTCATCGGCTTTCAGAACACTTGCCAAGTTATAAATGGGACAATGGAAGAAAAAACATGTGGTCTAGGCTGCCAGCAGTTCCCATACAATTGCACCAAGGGAATTAAAAAAACCAACTAAAAAATTTTTGGGGGACTTGTATGATCTTCCTGGCGTTGCACAGTGCCAAGAGAAGAAAATATCAATACCACATAGAACATCTTTAATTAGCTCTCTCTCTCTCTCTCTCTCTCTCTCTCTCTCTCTCTCTCTCTCTCTCTCTCTCTCTCTCTCTCCTGTGTCATTTGCACAAGTAATTGTTTTCAGTCAATTCCTTGATAGAGCAATCTGGGTCCGGGCGCGGCTCCCCTCTGCTCCCAGGGGCCCAGTCAATGGCAGCCTGTCTGTCAGTGGGGCGAACGCACACACATACTACAGTACACACACAACATACACACACACATGCACACACACACATACATACAAACAGGATTAATGCCAGAGAGCTGGTGTGTGTCAGTATAGCTCACATGTGCTTGTAGTGACTTGTGTGTGTATGTGTACAGAATGTTTGTCTCTATACTTTGTGTTCAAGTGTGTGTGTGTGTGTGTGTGTGTGTGTGTGTGTGTGTGTGTGTGTGTGTGTGTGTGTGTGTGTATGAATGCACTACACATTTCAGCAGATTAATAAAGAATATGGAGATCTATAAAGATACTGGAGATAGTGAAGTCTATCCAACTCTTCTAACATGATCTGTGGTTGGGATGAGCATAGTAGTGTGTGTGTGCGTGTGTAGGTGTGTAGGTGTGTGTGTGTGTGTGTGTGTGTGTGTGTGTGTGTGTGTGTGTGTGTGTGTGTGTGAGGGAGAGTCAGTGTCGATAAATGTTGAGAAACCTATTTGTAGTCTATGCAGGAGCTGGAAACAGCCTCCCTCACACACACACCTACCTAATGTACACACAGCTATATTTGTATCAATCGATAAGCCAGTGCTGAGAGAGAGGGGACAGAGAGAGAGAGAGAGAGAGGGAGGGAGGGGGATCGAAATAGAGGGGGGGGTAGAGATAGAGAGAGAGAGGGGTAGAGATAGAGAGAGAAGTGGGGACAGAACAAGAGAGAGATAGAGAGAGGGAGGTGCATCGAAATAGAGAGGGGGGGTAGAGATAGAGGTAGAGATAGAGAGAGAAGTGGGGACAGAACGAGAGAGATAGAGAGGGAGGGGCATCGAAATAGAGGGGGGGGGTAGAGATAGAGAGAGAGAGAGCGGTAGAGATAGAGAGAGAAGTGGGGACAGAACGAGAGAGAGAGGGGCAGGGAGAGAGAGAGAGTGAATATGAGGAGTGAGAGAAATGGAGAGAGACAGCGGGTTGATAGAGAATCGCTCCCCAACGGCACCGGCTAAATCATCGGCGGCCCAATTTCAGAGGAAGCACTAAACCCTCCCATTATGCCCCCCCCCCCCGCACACCACCTGTCAGGACGGGGCTCTCTGCTACCTGACTGATGATCTCTGTCACACACACACACACACACACACACACACACACACACACACACACACACACACACACACACACACACACACACACACACACACACACACAGGTACAGTACACTACACACACGCTCCCCCACTGAATGTAGAGCCCATTACATCATCAAACCCTACCCCGGAGGCATGCCTTCTGCATGTCTGCACCCTAGGCAATAGAGAGGGGTGAAATGAGGTAGAGACGAGAGGGTGTGTATGTGTGTGTGTGTGTGTGTTTGAGCACCTCTGAAATCCAGGCACTGCTAGAAGAGAAGCGCAGAGCACTTAAGGCTCATCTCTCCAGCCCTCACTCTCCAGCCCTCTCACAGAGGAAAGCTGTCCGCACTCAGACACAGTCGAAAGTGAGGCTCGTACAAAATTATTGGTGGCTCCGAAAAAAAAAAAGCTATGCAGACACAAACAACGTGGGCGCTTTCTACTCCGCTGTTGGAAACCTCTACGGCCCTCAGGAATGCGACGTCACTCCCATTCGTTCAGTCAAACGGAGAAGACTCTGATCGTGGAGCATTGCAGCAGCCAAAATAACCCTTCCAAACCATCAGTCGTCGATTCACTCCTGGGCCTCTCACTGCATGAACCGACACAGTTCACAGAAATTCTGTCAGCTCCAAGAAGCCTCAAAAACAACAAGAGCACTGGTCCTGATTCCTTCTAAAGAGCTGCTTTATCTCAGAGCCTGCATCTCGAGGGTCTGGCAGCCGGGAAAGATCCCCCATGAATGGAAGGACGGCAACATCGTCACAGTATATAAAAAGGTGTGACAATTCGGTGTGCAGTAACAGCCGCGGTTATCTCTCTCCGTGTCGAGCGCGTGTGTCACACTGTTACACCTCACTGCGACGCCTCACAACACACATTACCGAGAACATCCATCCAGAGTTTCAGGCAAGGTTTAGAGAAGACAGAAGCACACATCCAGGAGAAGTGCAGGGAACAACACAAGGACCTATACCTTCATGGATCTGGCAAAGGCCTTTGATACAGTGGATCAAAAAATCCTGTGGATACTGGTGAACAAATTTGGAGTGACATCCTTAACCTCTTAAGCCCTAGCCATATTTTCAGAAATATATTCGCCTAAAAATACATACCTAAGTATTGCTCCACATCTACAAGGTCCATTTGCATGTTCTTGGTACTGTATCTAGGGACATCTATGGACCTCAGGGAATGTAGTCCCAGTGTCAGAAATATTGTGTCTGTTGCTAAGCTTGAGTAAATTGTAATGAACCAAATGAGAATACCAATTTTCTTTTATTTATATTTTTTATTTCATCGTTGACGGTGAATAACACCATGCTAACATTGACCAGACGTGAGACTCTGGTCTCGTGAAACTCATATGATGCCACTGAGCTCATTCAGCACCTTCTTGAGATCAAGTGTACAACAATCTAATGAAATGAATAAAGGGCAGATGATTTACAGTGGGTTTTGTAGATACAGTATTGAATTTTGCCATCCGGACACATGCAATTGGAAATATGAATATAGAATATCAGGCCTATAAATTACTTTATTATGGCCAAGTCACACATATGGATCGGGCCAAATCTCCTCTTTCCAATGGCAGAGTTCAACCTGGTTTTGTACCACCTGGTGCCCTTGACAGGGCAGCACAAACCGTGAATGAAATCTACTGTAAGTACAGTAACCTTTTTGTAATGCAAAATGCCCTGCCATTTTTCATCTGATTGAGCCACCGTTTTTTGCTAGATGTCTACAGAAAGGTAAAGTAATTAACTACATTCTATTTTATGGCAATAGCGTTCAGGTTTGTTCGACCCGTGAGACATAATCATGAAAAATAACGATGAAAAATTATTACACGTCAGACGGCTCCAAGTTTGACAGGGGCCGGGACAGTCAGCTGGGTAGTGTCGTTTTTTGGAATTCAAAAGCCCATCGAAAGCCCTGGGTCTCTTCTTTCAAAGACTAGACCCACTTTTGGCTGCACCACTTCCTCGCGTCAATATGTGCCAGTTTCCGACTCAATGCGCTGAGTTTTTTCATATTTCACTAATAACACTTAAAATCATTGGTAAACAAACGTAGTGCTGAACATATACACTTTGACTGCTGTTTTGACAGGGTTATGGTATTTACTCTTGACTACATTTGAAAAAGAAACACAACATTAATGAATACGTTCTGTATTAATCGATTTATGGCGTGATATGAATCTCGGGCTTAAAGGGTTAATTAAGCAGTTCCATGATGACATGTTCTTGCCAGTGGGATGCAATCACCATGTTTCCCAGGGAAGGTGGGAGGTACAGGGCTGCCTACTAACCCCTATACTATTCAACGTGTTCCTTGCTGCAGTCGCACTCCTCTCCCACAAACACTTTCCTCTCAAAGATGGCATTCAGCTACAGTTCCATTCTGATGGCAGTCTGTTCAATATCACACTACTGTAACATCTCCACGATCCATGTGCTGCAGTGTGCAGATGACTGTGTCCTCCTTGCCCACTCTCCCTCAGCCACACAAAAAGCACATTGTGGCTGCAGTGTACGTAACACGTAACATTATTGTCCAGCAGCAGTATCTATCCACTCACCCCCCCCCCCCGGTTCACCATAGATTGCACATCTCTCAAGGTTGTAAGTTTAGTTACCATGGCAGCATGCTGACTCCATCCTACCTGGTTGATGCGGACATCCATCAATAAAGCCTCAACGGCTTTTGGCAAGACTGCAGGGTCTTTGGAAACAACAACGTTTGGCTACTATGTAGCCTGGGTTTTCTGACAATTTTCCACAAGATTAGTCCTGGAATACATTCAGGATTCATCAAACCTTGGTGCCATCTAGCAAACCGGCCCGCGTTTCCACCTGCTTTGAGCCGAACCACTGTAAGTACAGAATGCACCATTAACGGAGGGCGGTACTCAATGTATTTTCTGAAAGCATAAGGAACACATACTTGTTTGAAAATGTTTGTTAATGCTAAGTGGCTCTGGTGGCGTGTCTGAAGAACGTTTTGTTCCCTCACTCCGGTGTACTCAAATAGTTGTGGGCAGTCTGGTAACTTTACTCTGGAGGTCCATCCAGTGTGGATTATTTGACAATCATGCCTCGTTTCTGTTCCAAGATTGTGAATTGCCTTGTTGCAGGCCGCAACCCCCAAAATAACGGTGTCAGAGAGCCACGACCCCCACTATTATAGGAGGTAAAAAAGAATTCTAAAAAGATAATAATTTACAAAATTTATAAATGGAAATGTATGGTTGAAACATGCAAACGTTCAAACGCACACACACTAATACGCATTGGAGGCTTTTAACCAGGGCCGGACTTGGGAAATCATTCAGGCCAGGAAATATAGTGCAAAATATAGCCCCAGTCAGGCCACTTTTTTAAGCAGGGGGTCCCCACCAGGACATTTTGTTACAAAGACTTCATTTCCTGCATTCTGGTGCAGGAATTTTTTTATTTGTACCCTTTAAATGCCAGTGTTTGTGATGACATCAGAAATTATTGTTAAAAAACAGGCTAGCATATGTATGATTAGCAACAACACTGCTTTTGATGGATTTTCAGTTTTTTTGTAATGTCAGATTGAAAACAATACAATATTTTATTCAACTTCAGCCCTGATCATGACACCACATATTTTATAATTCTAACCCTTTAAATGCCAGTGTGTGTGATGGCATATATTTGCAATATATCAAATGCAAAGTAGATTTTTCTGGGGGGCATTATTACAGGCTAGCATGTGTCAATGATTAGCAACAACACTGATTTTGATGGATTTTTTGTTTTTTGTAAGGGTCCCGCCTCCACCAATCACATGCGGCTCCCTTTGTGTGTGTGTGTGTGAGCAAAAAGAGATAGTTCTCTTGCAGTGATCTCCTGGTTGTTCCCCACCTAGGTTATCTAACTATTGCGCCGCTGCAACTAGAAACACTGGCCTGGCCTGCTTCTAAGTTCAGTGGCCTGACTGCATAAAAAAAAATAATAATAATAATAATTGGGATTATAAATGTCACATACAAGAAGTAATGAATGTGTCCCATAAGACCGTCCGGCACTGAAAACACAAGACTCGTCTTTAGGCATTGAAGTGAACATAATGCAGTGGCAGCACAGAAATGACTAAATCTACAATTCAGCTTCTACCAACGAGTGCACATGTGAGTTATTCAGATCACAAGGATATTGAAAATGGCCTTCGGCATGAAAAGGCTGCATTACACAACCAACTGACGAGTAAATGATAATGACTTCTCCATCAACAGCAAGTGATCAGCAAGTTTGGTTTAAGGGAAAGTAATCCTTTCATCTTATCGGAATGAAAAATTGCACATTAAATGTGGATACAAAATATTTTGGATTATGGCTCGTCTATTTTTTATTAACATACCCAGGCTTTTTCTCAGTGGATTAAGTCAAGAGTTAATTGTTCAGTTTCAATGTGATAATAACTAGAGTTGGTCATTTACAGAGGGGTTTTTCCAAAATGTTGTTTCTATCAGAGTTATTAAAAATAAATATACAGTACTATGTCGCTATTTAAATAAATATATATATATATATATATATATATATATACATATTTTTTTTTACATAAAATACACTGATAGAATATATAAAAAAATTCCTCTAAATGTTCTGCTAAATTAACAACAATTTATGTTAGGCATATAGTTGCTTTTGATGATAGTTTTACTGTACCGTATATGTTTTCTGAAACTACAGTAGTAGTAGAGGCAAAATATGATAATCTCTCAAAATGTGCCAATTTAGCCAAAACCACCATTTTCAGTGGTAATGCCTCACCTTAACATTGTTATTGTTTGAATTGAAAGTGAATTTATCCTGACCCTGATGCAGGTGTGTGTGTGTGTGTGTGTGTGTGTCTCCCTCTCACCTATCATGGGCGACTCGATGAAGCTCCAGGTGTTGCTCTGCGGTACGTACGACTGCAGCACGCCTGCTGCGCGGCCGGCCTCGTTCACCCCTCCGAACACGTAGACCTTCCCCCTGCAGACGGTCGCTGCGGCCGAGTGGACTGGCTTGGGCAGCGGAGACACAGTCTCCCACTGGTTGGTGATGGTGTCGTACCTGGAGGCACAGAAGGAGGGGGAAACGGTGAGGAGCGTTTTTAAACAAGACATTTATATTATATTATAGCCTCTGCGTTGTAACATTACCGCAGGGTTCACCGAGGTTTATTCACATATATTACACACATACATTCACGTACATATCCTTACAATAACTACGCTTCAACCAAGCTGAAAAGTGCATATTCATGAATGGCATGGCAAAAAACGTGCATTATGGCTCGATATAGAGTGCAAGAAACAAAGAAGAAACTAAGGGCTAAGAACACGAGGGGAAACGATCACAGGATCACGGGTCGTTTCCATCGCCTGAAGTTGTATGTACTGTACTGTGCTGTGGCACTGCGCTGCCTCTTTATCCAACTAGCTGTGCAGTGTATTGTATGTGACCGTGTCTGTAAAGAGGATAACTACAGTATGTGCAGGCAGGTAGAGTGGGTGGAGTGAATGTGCCGTAACGGACACCGACATCACACACAGCCACCTTGATGCTCAGAGAAATGGAGAGATTGTGGTAGAAAGAGAAACAGGAAGAAAAAAAGGCTGGGAGGCTGGGAGGCTGGGGGGGTCGGTGGAGGTCATCAGACTGAGGGGAATATTGTTGGAAGAGACTAAAGCCTTGGACTCACCTTGCACTGTACATACTTCAAGATGACCCGAGTGGAATGTGACTCTATAATACATACAATTATATACATGGTGCCTAGTAAAGCTAACAGATATGTAAATCTTGATCATATTTAATAATGCTTTGTTAGCCGAGGCCACGGATATGACTGTAGAGTGCGACCAAGGTCTTTGTAAAGGTGGCAGTAAAGTCCAGAGACTTAGTGCATTGCCGTCAGTATGGCCTTTCAGAATGCCCTGCTACTATAACTGCTGCCAGTCATATTCCCCATCATCAACAAGTCATGCTAGTAGGTGGCGCAGTGGGCAAGGCGCTCGCCACTAATGCAGGAGATGCTGGGTTTGAGCCCAGCTCTCGCCGTTGCTACCAGCTTGGCTGGTCGTTCATACTAATACAATTGGCAGTATTAGGGGGTGGGAAGCTGGTGGGTGGGGATCGGACGTTGTGGACAGCGACTCCTACAGGTCGTTGGTGCGCCTGCGTAGTAGAATCAGGAAGCGACGGGGGCGGCGTGTGCCTCCCACGCAGACCCCCGCCGCTGAGAGATTGCGCTGTGCAGGTGAAAAGATGCGACGGCTGCCTCCTCGAGTACCGGAGGGGACACGTGATGCAAGGCTTGGTCCACATTGCAGCCGGCTTGTGGGAGGCATGGTCTAGCAACGTTCGAGACAGGGGAGCGTAGAATTGGACAATACGAAATTGGGGACGGGAGAAAAATTGAAAAATGGGGAGAAAAAGTAGATAAAAAAAACAAGTCATGCTAGTGAGGGAGAGGGTTCTCCTTCCTACAATATCTTATTACAAATCCTAGCTGACTTGCTGCGGGCTGTTAGTAAGTCTGAGACCACTTATCGATGTATTGATCATTATCGATAACTGTGTGATATCGATAAGTGGCGTCACATGTCAAGATATTTGCATATGTAAATATTTTTTGTTTTAAATACTTTATACTATACTAAAATACTAGGTCTTGTGGATTTCTTTTGTTAAAACATCCCCATTTCATGTAAATTCAGTTGAATTGCAACTCTGCACTGTGCATTCAATATGCAGTGCACTCCTCCGAGACCACCGACTATAAAATGAGAAGGATCACTGTGGTAGTTTTGAATGGGGAAATCTGTAACACTAAATATGGCGGCAACAACAAAGAATTGCTGCAAAAGAAACATAAATTTGTTGTTTAAATAATAATTAATATTATTATACATTGTTTTTGTACTAATAAAAAATATCGATAATTTGGTCGCGATTTATCGATTCTTCCAAATGGCATATGGTCTCAGCCTTAGCCGTTAGTGAGTCTAAAAGAGTGGAGTGAGGCTGCTCCACTCTTCTCTTGAGACCCTGTCTGTGTCCCGTCTTCATCTCCATATATTTCATAGTGAATATGTTGGAAACTCGTCGCCCACGAAATGCAATCTTAAGAGGATCATGGTCTTGTGCGTACATCACATACAGTACAGTCCAGACACAGACACACACCCACACACACACCCACCCACACCCACAGTGTGAGGAAAGCACTTGACAGCACAGAAAGCACTTGATCTTGATATGCTGTTGCATCTCTTTTCTCCTCACGTCTCTCTTCACAGCAACTATAACAAAAAAAAAGATGTACAGTATCTCACATCATACATCCATTATTCATAAAGCCTTTATAGGTCTAGTAGCTCATGGGCTTGCCTGACTTTTCTCTGCTGTTCTTCCACTGTTCAATAAGCACAGCGTGTTCCTGAAGTGTGGCCAGGCCAGGGAGCCAGCAGTCCAACAGACAGGAACGCTTACTTCCCGTCCAATCTGATGTTGGAGGGAAAAAACTGATTGGAAACTTCCAACTGCAATGGATCTACTACTTTTCCACATGCTTCCTTTCTGACTGCAGGGCAGGGTAATGTGTCAGGAGTCTCTACACAACCACTTGAAGATGAAAGAAGCAATCGTGCATATGTATAATGACAGCAATTAAAGCAATTACACCAACCAACATATGTTGGGCGCTACAAGCCATTAGTCTCTGGAGTTGGGGCAGTGTATGTGTGTTGTTTGTTTTGCCTTTGTGTGTATGTGTTTGTGTGTGTGTGTGTGTGTGTGTGTGTGTGTGTGTGTGTGTGTGTGTGTGTGTGTGTGTGTGTGTGTGTGTGTGTGTGTGTGCGTGTGTTGTGTCAGCTCTGAGCGTTGGACTTCACTGAAGCCTGGCACTGACTTCAAGACCTTGAAGGCAACGGACCAAACAGCACCAGCAGTGATGACAGGGTGTGTGTGTGTGCATGCATTTGTGTGTCTGTGTGTGTTTGCACACCGGCTACTTGGCAACATTTTGTTGTGGGAGTGTGTACGCGCGCGCGTGTGTGTGTATTTGTGTCGTCTACTTGTCAAGAATGCGGTTGCGTATGTGTGAGTGTGTACAGTATGTGTGTGTGTGTGTGTGTCATCTACTTGTCAAGAATGTGGTTGCGTGTGTGTCATCTACTTGAAGAGAATGAGATTGAGTGTGTGTGTGTAGTGTGCATATATACAGTGTGTATGTTTGATGTATTAACACAGCATATTTACATGTGTGTGTTTGTGCTTCTGTCTTGCGTCCGTGCGTATTTGCCCGCCTGGCTCACTGTGTCTGCTGCAGCGTAACCCAGAGTCCAACAGGAGCCAGCCTCCCAGCTGGAACAGGCCCCGTTCGTTAAGACGACCACAGACGGAGCTCAGATCAGCGATTAAAACTCACGTCCGCTCGGACTAGCGTGCGCCTTTTTCCTTGGAACGGTTATTAACAGACGCTTTGAGTGAACATCTCCTGACGCCTGGGCGGCTGACCAAACATGGCCAACTTGTTGTGAACCAGCCCAGACACAGTTTGGGGGGAGGGGGGGTGCGTTGCAATTCCAGCAACTCAGGGCAGACAGATGGGGCGTTAATGAGTCAGAAAAGATTCCGTGGGCTCTCTCTCTCCTATTAGGGAAATGCCAGCAGAGGTTGGTTTGTTCCCCTTTTCAGGAATACATATATATCATTGTTGTTCTCGCAGGGGCGGAGGAGTATCTTATCTAACCGGTGCTGAGGAGGAGGAGGCGACAGTACTCCAGAGGAAGGTGCAGGAGGAAGGCGTGCTGCCAGTGGCTGACAGGTGATTAGCTGGTTTAGACACACAAACTCAAGACGCACTCCAGAGCAGCAGCAGGTTAAACTAATCAGGGCAGCGGAGCTGGAATGACTGACACTCGGGCTGCTGATGTAATTACCCGGCGCACTGCGTCAGAGGAGGGAAACGGGGAAGCAGCATTAAGGGCCGATAGGGGGCAAAGGTCACAAGTCACAAAACACTGCAGGAGAAACAAGAGGCGCTAATACATTTACCCTGGGAGGCGGAAAAAACAACACCTGTGCGTTATGAAATGGTATATGCACACGTGATGAAAGATTCCCTGGAAACGCATCCCACTCCAACCCGCTCCCATCTTTCACGCAGGCTTATTAGCCTAATCCTCCGACGTGCTCGAACATAAACACGAGTGTGGCTCGTCAGTCAGGGGGGGGGGGGGGGGGGGGTGGCGTGCTGCTCGGGGTTAAGTGAGGATAAAGGAGGAACACGGGGAGGTCAGGCCAGACGCGCGGCCTCAGCCGTCCGCAGAGGTCGCGCCACTGATCAAGTCCATTACGCGCGCGCCTGATTTGCCGTCACACATTTAATGTGAACCGTGAAATTATGACTGATGCCCAGACGAATCCCGCCACGAGGGCGCATATGGTCTGATTACATCTCAGAGGGAGGTGGAGGTAGGAAGGAGGGACGATTGTGTGTGCGTGTGCGTGTGCATGTGCATGTGTGTGTGTGTGTCTTTAGGGGGGACATACAATTTTCATGCCATTTCACCCCAGGGGTTGCGGTCTTGCAGGATGTATAGCACATGACTATGACATCTTTTCATCTTTAGTTGAGGTTATGGATTAGCATGAGGTCTCCCAGTAAGGGGGTTAGGGTTAACGTGAGTTAGGTCCGTGAACAACTACGACGACCACAACCAAATGGCTTTGCCTGCCTTAGCAGAGGTTTGAGCTCAAGTAATTATCAAACAATGCTCACTGCCAATCTTAAATGTACATGTCTGTTGAATTTATGCTGTGCCATTGTTACTGTAAAAATGTAATGATTGTGTTGTTGTTAATATCATTAATGAGACGTTGAGCTGTATGTGTGTGTCACGAATTTCCCCAAGGGGATTAATAAAGGAATATCTTATCTTATCTTATCTTATCTTAACTCATTGGGCGCCACCCTCTTTCCCCATCTGTACTCAATGGCGCCAGCGTTATTGACCATTTTAGCGATTTTTGCAGACCCATCGTGTGTTCTGTATTATAGCTATGAAGACAATAGTATGGCTCAGAGGTTTTACCGTCTGTCACTACAGCACTCTTTTTCATCAGAGCGTTGCAGTCCCATTGCACAGCAGTCGCTTTTCATGAACGCAACAAAAAAACAACTGTCCACTGCTTGAAGTGGTGTAATCATCTCTGTAATGAGTCTCTGAGGAGGACGTCATCACGTCAGGGAGAAACATTTTGAGAATAGCGCTCCACGACACTGATTATCCTCCGTGCTGCTGCTAATTCCAAAAATACAACAGGGAGAGGTCACTTGTGGTAAACCCAGAAAAGCTCCATCAGCAACTCTCACAAAGGAGGAGAGTTCTGAGAAGGTCAGTGTCGGCCAAGGGTGTACGTACACACACACACACACACACACACACACACACACACACACACACACACACACACACACACACACACACACACACACACACACACACACACACACACACACACACACACACACACACACACACACACACACACACACACACACACACACACACACACACACACACACACACACACACACACACACACACACACACACACACACACACACACACACACACACACACACACACACACACACACACACACACACACACACCACCCATTGCAATTTCATAGATTAACAAGGACACGTTAGCCCCATTAGCATGGGTACACAATGGTTGAGTTCACAGGGTGTGGTGGTGGTTGAAGGAGGATAATACTGGCCAGGGTTTGTTAGCCAGACAACAAAAATCCATGTGTTTTGGATTTGAACAGGTAAAAAGGCACTTGAACATTCAGCTTAGGCGTGCAATTCAGGAGGTGACCTCCAGGTACTGCGTTATCCAACCATCCAATATACACCCCACTGGTAATTAGACTGAGTGGACTCTAAATACCCAGAGAGCGAGAGAGTGCGAGAGAGAGCGAGAAGAGAGAAAGCAAGAGCGAGAGAAAGGGGGAGGGGGGTAGAGGGAGATGCACGGGAGAGAGAGAGAGAGGGAGAGAGAGAGAGAGAGAGAGAGAGAGAGAGAGAGAGAGAGAGAGAGAGAGAGAGAGAGAGAGAGAGAGAGAGAGAGAGAGTTCAATAAATGCCTCCATTTGATAACACTCACAGCAAGACACTCGCAGCAAGGCACGGCACACCGTCACTGCTGACACGAAACCCATTAATGGACACAGAACAGCCCGGCTCTGCTGCCATTGGAAACCGCACGGCGGAATAGAGCGCAGACACTAACTAACATCACCCCGTCCTCACCCTCCGGGCTCGTGGGGAGCGCGGGGTATGAACCGCTCCACAGCGAAGGCGGGAGAAAGTGTGGCAAATGCAGCCTAATGGAGTCTGGGTCAGAGGAGGCACGATGTAACATCTAGTGCTTCAAGAGAGGGCAACACAGACCCACAACCCCGGAGGAAAACATAACCTTTCTTTACAAGTCGACACAAATTACACCTTGGTAACGTCTGAGCTGTTTACTCACCGGCCTAGCGGTGCCTGTGTGTGTGTGTGTGTGTGTGTGTGTGTGTGTGTGTGTGTGTGTGTGTGTGTGTGTGTGTGTGTGTGTGTGTGTGTCACAGAGGGAGAAAGAGAGAAACGGAGAGAGAAGGCAGCAAGCGTTATTGAGTCTAAAGAGGGCTTGTGAGAGAGAGATACTGAAGAGACTGAATATGTGAGACAGCAGAGAGATTAGGCTTGGGCGGAATGACTTTTTTCATACCGTTATACCTTGATTACCTAATACCCCGGTATACGGTATGACTTTCATTATCATCAGCGGGGGGGGGGGGACCCGTGTTACCAAGTAAACAAATCACGGAGATGGCCAGTTCGCCCGCAGCATCTAGTGCTAACGTTAAGCTCTCAGAATGGTAGCAGTTCGCCCGCAGCATCTAGTGCTAACGTTAAGCTCTCAGAATGGTAGCAGTCCTCCCGCAGCATCTAGTGCTAACGTTAAGCTCTCAGAATGGTAGCAGTTAGCCCGCAGCATCTAGTGATAACGTTAAGCTCTCAGAATGGTAGCAGTTAGCCCGCAGCATCTAGTGCTAACGTTAAGCTCTCAGAATGGTAGCAGTTAGCCCGCAGCATCTAGTGCTAACGTTAAGCTCTCAGAATGGTAGCAGTTAGCCCGCAGCATCTAGTGCTAACGTTAAGCTCTCAGAATGGTAGCAGTTCGCCCGCAGCATCTAGTGCTAACGTTAAGCTCTCAGAATGGTAGCAGTTCGCCCGCAGCATCCTACACACAACAACACACACTCTCGTTACCACAACGATTTACGGTATTTTCACAGCACTGTCGCAACATTACCGTAAAGCGTGAACACCGTTGTGATCATACACAACACTACAGTTGGCTCTCAGAATAGCCAGTTAGCCCGCAGCACCAGCAACGGTAAGCATGTCTCATTTAATTTCACTCACTGAAGCGGGGTTCCCCTCCTCCTCCTCCTCCTCCTGTGTGTAGACAACCAGCTCTGCATGGCTCGCCCCACTAGTGAGGACTAGTCTCGCCCTCTGCTGGCGCGTGTGTGCACTACAACAAAACTCCGTTTAGACGGTCGGTATTTCGAAATACCCCGGTATACCGTAATACCGTCATACTACCCAAGCCTAAGAGAGATACACTTCGATTCAACCCCTCACACCTCAAGAGAAGAGATGAAAAGAGAGATAATGTGCATCACATTTTTTAAAGCAGCAATGTGTCATTTTCCTGTTGTTTAATTAAGTCCTGGAGCGTCTACAGCACAAATTGAGACCAACGTCTGCTTCACCACATCACTCACTTTAGCTGCTCTAGCCTCAAACGGTCTGGTGTGACCGGCTCGGTCAGCCTTCTCGCGATACCAGACGCAATTCCTGGAACAAACGAGATGTGATTTGCGCATAGAACGTGGGGTAATTTCATGCAACAATGGGAAAAAATATATGCAGTCACCTCGACGACCAACAATTCTCTCTGCGCAAAGTCTACATAAAGAAACGAAAGAAAGAAAATAAAGACGCTCTTAGGAAATGTATTGAAAACCCAGAGGCAGTACCGCCCGCAGCCAGTAGGTGCCACGATTACACATTATGGTAAATGGTGCATTTATATATAACTATTTTATCCAAAGCGCTTTACAATTTTGTTCCTCACATTCACCAATTCACTCACACACCGATGGCAGAGGCGACCAGCGGGAGCAGTTAGGGGTTAAGTGTCTCGCTCAAGGACACTTCGACACGCTGCCTGGGAGGAGCGGGAATCGAACCAGGAACCTCCAGATTACCAGACAACTGCTCTACCTCCCAAGCCACTGCCCCTTATCAAGTAGTGAATGTTAGTAAACAAGCAAGTACCGCTAAACTGCCCCAATGGGATTTTTTTTTTTTTCTTTTTTTTTTAATAAGCTTTGTGTAACTTTCTTAATCCATTGTATCTGAATGCAAGTATCTCACTCCAGTGTTTACAAACATTACCAACATAAACAAACCTTTTACAGACACAGAATACAGCAGACAACATCCCTGTTGTTGCCTGTCCATCCTCGAGTCAAGAGCTCCATGTATATACTAGAAAATTAAACATGCCGTTTGTTTAGGGATTTGGACAGATTGGGCATTTAAAGTGTAATGATTATAATTGCTTGGCCACAAGACCAAATATTGCTGACGACATGCCACCATATTGTTATGATAATTCAGCTGCAAAGAGTGGTAATTGTCCAGGAAATGTTCAAAATGATTGGACTGTGACTTCCTATTGGAACCATTATGTCCCAACGAGGTGCCGTGTCTGGAACAGAGTGACCCGACTGAGACATGAAGGACACAATGGAAGATAAGAGAGAGGGAGAGAGAGGGAGAGCCAAGCCATCTGAGGGGAAGAAGAAGAAAAGGATGAATAGTGAGAGAGAGGAGACGAGATGAGAGGAAATGAGATGAAAAGAGGAGACGAGGAGATGAGATGAGGAGAGATGGGATGGGAGGAAAGGTGTGACACAAGGAGCCTGTTCTCAGTCAAGTCAGAGAGGAGAGAGAGAGAGAGAGAGACAATGGGAAGCAGATGAGTGAGAGACAGGGGGCCAGGGGGCGAGAGAGTTGAGTAAGCAAAGAGAGAGAGTCTATCTCTGTTGTGTCAGCCGCTGTCTGCGTGTCAAGAGTGTGTCAAAGGGACTGTGATCCCAGTACCCATACCTCCACCCTGTCATCCTGATGATGAACACACACATGCGCACGCACGCACACACACACGCACACTTAGCCGATGCTTTTATCTAAAGTGACTTACAAGTTCTGTACAACAAGTCAGCAGGAAGGGCACAACTCTGGTAGCTGAGGGTAACATTGTTCGTCAAACAGTGTTGAACTTGAATGCTACAGCCTTGAGTGCATAGTAGTATAGACCTAATTTAGGACAGTAGGTACTGTAGTAGTATTAGTAAAGTAGATTCCTTAGTAGCAGCGTGCATAATAGTAGAAGACAGTACGAAGGTTAGTAGTTTACAGCATGGATATCTAACAAAAATCTAAATAAATTCAAACAAAAATCTAACAATTATATTTCTAAAAAAGCTGAAATCCATTTGAGGAAATCTCCTTGAGATTGGCCCTGGACCAATCCTTGTTCGAGCAACCATTGTGTACCAATTCAAACACTGACCTTACAATGCTCCTGTGCACAAATACAACACAACACAAACTCACCACGCAGAGGCTTCGCACAAACAAGCACAAACCAGAGAAAAGAGCAATGTTTATGGAAAACAAGGTAACACATCCTTGTTGGTTTGTAAAGCAGTACTTAAACTAACCTAGGAAAACACATCAGTAACCGTGAGAGATGTGAGAGAGAAGATAACAGAGAGGTTGGCTGTCGCGGTAACCGCATCACCGCAATCCCGCGGTGTGTCAAGGATGGAGAACAGACAACCGCGACAAACGTGGTAAAAAAAAAAAGATATATATATATCCAGTTGACATTACAGATCATAATATCTATGATAACGTTAACGAAGTGAGAGTAGGGATTAGGGAAACGTTGATGTAGTCAGAGTGTAGCGGAAACGGTATAGAGAGGCAGCACTTAATTTGCGTGTAACGTTAGTCAATAACATTAAGAATAGAGAGCTGCAAACGGAAATTAATGCCCAGTCCTTGAGAAAACGGTTTTCTGGTCTACTGTCACCACCTTACAGAGGGAATTACCCCGAAGTCCGGCTAGTTATAACAAGCAAGTTACATGACCGGCACTTCGGCCTGGGAGTGTTGAGAGAACGCTCCCCTGTACTCTACTGTGGTTCAGATGAATACAGGAAAAGGTATACATTGCATGGGGGCTCGAGTCCGGGATTTGAAAATAAATCCTAATTTCATCTGTGAGTTGTAAACTGTATGGAAACGTGAAGTGAGCTCATGCTACTGGAAAACGGTGGCAAGAGGCAATCTCGTCATCAACACTTCCTGTGCCGTTCACGTAGTTCTACGTTTCTGTGGCCCGACGGTTGAGTGGCGTTAAGGCAGATCTACGTTATTGCAGTGGCGTCGCGTGGGTAAAATAACAGGGGATGACAAAAAAAAAGTTAAAAAGAAAAAATATATATAAATGTTATTTTTTTATTAAATTATTTTTTTTATATTTAAGCCAAGCAGTCACCATGTACACCACCACTCTGTCAGGATCTATGGGTAACAGTACTGTATATTTGGATACCGCATATGTCACAAATGTATCAGTACTAAATACCTATATGTCCCTATGCCATAAATGTCATGTATGTTGTGTACTGTATGTCATAAATGTCAATATGAATTGAAAATGGGGGACCCTGATGTAAATAAGACGAACGTCTTTCTCTGGTCTGCATCCCCTTAACAATTGTGTGTATTGAGCCGTACTGTATTGTACCCATTCTGCAATCTGTTAAATAAAGTTTTCATTCATTCATTAATTTGCTGTCTCGTTGTAACACAAACAGCTCACGTTAGTCACCATGAACCATGACCAGCTTACGTTAGTTAGCATCCAAGCTAGCCTGATAATGTTAGTAGTTTAGCTAGACTGCTTACCTGGCCAATAATGTGGTCCTCCTCGCTCCTCCTGGACAGATAGATCATAATATCCACAGTGGTGTGCTGGTCCTCAGTAAATGTCCCGCCGGCGAAAAATAAGTGGCTAATAAAGTGCTAAATGTTTGATACACTAATAGAGGATTCGAACGTGCCTGCTCTGTTAATAAAATGTTCAATCAATCAATCAATCCCGCGAGGGGATGACGTTCAGACGTTGTCACGTGACTCACGTTAGATGCCAGTATGTGGATGCTAGAGTACTTTTCTGTCAGACGCACCCGTGTTATCATGTGGAAAGTGCTTTATTAAGCTTGAATCCTATTGGCTAATAATTGGTTTTGGACTCCACACCCATGAATCACGTGGTGGAAGCTAGGGAAAGACACCTCCCTCCTCCCCTCCTGCCTGAGCTGCAGTGACTGACTGAGCACAGTGACTGCCAGCCTGCCTCAGTGAGTCTGACAGTGTAGAGAGTGAGAAAATTCAAAAAAAATTATAACAGATGAAAAATATTTTTATTATCATTGTAAAATATATAAAAAAATATATATATTATTTTTATTTTTTATTTTTCATATTTCATAATCATATTTTAATGGGGAAGCCTGGCTTCCCTTGGCTTCCAGGAGGATTCGCCACTGCGTTATTGTCTCGTTATTTCTTTTATTTGCTATTGCCATTCATAATTTATCGAGGCACCTTGTGCATGCTGTTCTGAGTGTGTCTATTTTTCTCCCATCCCAATTTTGTGTTTTTTCCAATTCTCCTCTCCCTTGTCTTGAACGTTGCTCGACTATGCCCCCCACTGGTCGGTTGTAGGGAGGATAGAAGCCTTGCATCACATGTCCCCTCCGGTACACGAGGAGGCAGCCCGTCACATCTTTTCACCTGCCAGCGCGGACTCTCAGTGGCGAGGTGTAACGCATGGGAGGCTCACACTACCCCCGCTACTTCCCGTCTCTGCTGTGCAGGCGTCACCCAACCGACCTGTAGGAGTCGCTGTCCACAACGTTCAAATCCCCACCCATCGACTTCCACCCGCTGGCTCTGCCAATTGAGCCAGTATGACGGCCGGCCCAAGCCGGAGGCAATGCTGACACCCGGATTCGAGACCGGAGTCTCTTGCATTGGTGACGAACACAATATCCACTGCGCCACCCAGCCGCCCCAGTACTGGTTTTCTCAAGAGAGGGGCAAAACTCCTTCCAACAACAAAGACTGAGCGGCTCCCTTATCCCTTAGAATAGGAATTGGGAAAGGCTTCTCTGACTCAGAGATGGATACTGAACCATCCATAAAGGAATGGTGCAAAGGTTTCGGGCTTGTGGCCGTCTTTAGTGGACCGACTGGGACCATTTTGCACACCAGGCAGCTGGCATGATACTGAAGCTACTGTATCAGCATCAGCACTACTGGCTTAGCGGGCTTTACTGAGAGCACGACAGTCTGCTATGACGTCACCGGGCTTTTTACAAGAGAAACACGTTCTCAGAGTTTCCATTGCTAGAACTAGCAGCCTTTGTAGCGAAAGCAGAAAAACCAGGGCCATTGCTGACAGTTCTAAACAAGCGAGGAGTGCAAAGACTAGACACTGTTTCTAGAAACTACTTCATGACGCACTCTGCAGCAAGTACAGCAGCCTCCTACACCTCAGATACTCTGCTCACTCAGGCACATCAGGGACAGTTTCCAAACTCCTCTGGAAGAGTCAACTGTTGGAAGTTGCTCTTTAGTCTCTCAACCTTTTGAGATGTGCACCACCTGTTAAACAGGATTTCCTTCTCTCTAGAAGATTCCACAAATGTTTGCTTCTCAACCTTTTCAACAACTTAAAAAACTCTGCCTATAGGAATCTGGGACAGGATGGCTGATTTAACAACCTCTCAGTGTTAATTAGAAATAGGCCTCCTGAGCCTTACTTGCGAGTACACACTGTGACAATAATGTATTTTTTCCACATCCTTCAGAAATGAGGAACTAAACTACCAACATCAAATCGAGGAGGGGAGACAGAAGATGTATGAGAATTAGCAGTGCTAGTTTCAGGTATTGACCTAAACTCCCAATTCTTTCATCTTCTCTTTATGAATAATAATTTTCTTTATTCATGTACAGTATTAACAGCAATCTCTCACTTTCTAGCTTCCTCACCTCTTCCTCTTTCCTTTGCCTCCAACTCGTACAGACTGATCATCTTGAGTCTGCAACTTTACCTGCTCTGTCTTGCTGCCAAGCAACTTAACAGACCCACTTAAAGTCGGGCTCTTCATCGGAGTGTCTATTGGCTATCTTAGTTCTAAGTTAATCTTTCTTATGAGAACTCGGAGCAATTTCAACATGGCCATGCTCTGCAATGGACACAAGCTGTGCTTTGGTACAACACAATATTTTCTCTGTCGTAGGAGCTTCACTCATTTCCACTGCAAATCAAACTCCATAGAGAAATTATCGAGATGACTTGATGTGGAACAAAGGTTTGCAGCAAATATTACAATAAAGTACTACTGGAGGCAGCTCAAACAATAAGAAAGTAAGACGACCACACAGAACTACACAGAAGTGGTACAAAACAAGCTACAAACAAACCAGCACAACACAAAGTAACACTACCACACAGAACTAAAGTGTTACAAAACAAAAGTGAATGTTACCGTAGGCCTACACAAAACCAAAAGTAAGCCATCAAACTTACAAAGCACTGATAATAGTAGCAGTTACTCTAAAACTTCAGGTATATAAATACCATTATTTCTCAGGTATAGAAACTGCTACCTTTGCATGAGTCAATGCAACTCAAGCGCTAAACACTACTAATCTTACCCCACTGAGAAAAAAGTAGGTCCCTGCAAATAAGCATGCGACTACACTAGGGCTGCAACTAATGACTAATTTGGTAGTCGACTAATCTGCCGATTATTTTTTCGATTAGTCGACTAATCGAAAACCAATGTAAACAACAACAAAAAAAATGATTTTTTTTTTTAATAAATTACCTATCTTTGTGAAAGTGGCTTCTCAGCTCTGGTCCAGCTGAAGACAGAGCAGAGGAACAGATTGGACATTGAGCATGACCTCAGAGTTGCTTGTCTACCATCACCCCAGACTTTGAGACTCTTGTCAGGACCAAACAACAACATCATAACATGATGATCCCATAGCAAATTAAAATAATGACTCATGAAACATTTGAATTTGGATCTTTAAGCCACTTTAAATGAAAATGTATTTGAAGAACAATACAGCAATCACTCATAACAAGATAAATAAATTAAATAATACAAATTAAAGTGGAAGTGTACTTTAAATAACTTTTGTTTGCTGTGTGTGAGAGGAGTCCGTGTGTGTGTGTATGTGTGTGTGTCTTACTCTGATCGCTGTGTGAGTGAGAGGAGTGTGTGTACTGTGTAATTTGTGTGTGTGTCTTACTCTGATCGCTGTGTGAGTGAGAGGTGTGTACTGTGTAATTTGTGTATGTGTGTGTGTCTTACTCTGATCGCTGTGTGTGAGTGAGAGGAGTGTGAATGTGTGTGTGTCTTACTCTGATCGCTGTGTGTGAGAGAGAGGAGTGTGAATGTGTGTGTGTGTCTTACTCTGATCGCTGTGTGTGAGTGAGAGGAGTGTGTATGTGTGTGTCTTACTCTGATCGCTGTGTGTGAGTGAGAGGAGTGCGTGTGTAATGTATTGTGTGTCTAGTCTGATCATCATCTCCTGCAGGGGAACAATGTTTTCAATGTCCAAAATTTGCTATGGGATCATCATGTTATGATGTTGTCTGGAACCCTGAGAAGCCACTCTCACAAAGATAGGTAGTGCACAAAAAAAATATATATATATTTTTTTTTTTTTTAATGACTAATCGACGCAACAATTTCTCGTCGACGATTTTTTTATAATCGACGTCGTCGATTATGTCGACTAATCGTTGCAGCCCTAGACTACACAACAGACACAATGAAAGCATGAGCACTGGCACTTCTTACTTACACTGCCAGTCTAATCAGGGTAAGAAATGTTCTAGATTCTAGAAGAACACAACTACAGCCTAGCACTCGACAGAAACTACTGTGCATAACAAAATAAAATGCTCTTAAACTCCCTACATTCACACAGATAACGGGACAGCCAGCAAATGCCACCACATCACATGCTATCACTAGATTAGACATTGGCGTTTTTTTTAACTAACATACTCTGGAACTTACCTGGTTTCCTCTCTACCCAAGATACTTAAATTCTATCTAACTAGAACTCAACTAATCTTCTTTGTATTTCCTGGACACACCAGGAACCACCGCTCTAAAAATTTACCTCATGTCTTGTCGACATCACCTCGGCATGGACCTACTAACAAATAGAAACAAAATAGAAAACAGCTCCAGGGGTACGAAGATGAACTCACTCATAAATTTGCTTTGGACGAGCCCCCGGTTATGTCAGGGCTGTACACTGCGACGAGATGGTTGCGAATTGCCCCTTTAATTGGCCGTTGCGATTGGTAAATATTATCTGGGGGCGGGCTTGCGAGTAGTGCTTTCAAGCCTTGCATTCGCATTTCACTCCTAAATTATCCAAGGCGTGTGATGACGCCACTCACGCGAGCTGAGCAGTGAGCACTCAGCAGGTATGATCAGCGGGAACAATCGACTGAGCACTCACTCTGATAGACTGGCTGACTGTCTGATTTAGCTATGAAGAAAAGTAAAGTTAGTATTGCTTCATATTTTCGACAAGTTCGACCTCCTATAGTGAGCCGAACTGAACTGAACTCTGACACACTGAGAGAGCTGCGGCGTCTGCTGCTCCTCCCGCACCCGTGGCTGTTGTAAACACTAGTCTCTAGTGGGACACTGGGACCTCGGTGAGCCTGCCAGCCGGCTAGCTACTGATATCAACAAATGCTCCAGCAAGTCTAGTAGTGCATGATAGCTCGCGTTAGCTTACTGTTCAAAACGAAACGTCCCATTAAACTAAATAGTTCAGATAGCTCCTGATATCAATGTCTTATAACACTGAGTCGATGCGTATTCGAGCTGAGGGCACGCTGAATATAGTCAATAGGGTCCAGCTGCAGCGCCGGAGAATCCTGGCCGTAGCTGGAGGCTACAGTATAGGGTCCAGCTGCAGCTCCGGAGAATCCTGGCCGTAGCTGGAGGCTACTCGAGTACACACAGACAGTGGAGCTGGTTGCATATAGCAAGCATTTTGACTTGTTGCGTGGTGGCGATGTCTCGCAGATAATACAACTACAAGTATGATTATATAATATATATATTTTATTAAAAAAAAATATAAAATAATTTTTCCCTAAAAAATATTTTTTGCCCCTAAATGTGTGCCCCTAGTGAAAAAGCTTAGCGTACAGCCCTGTATGTTATGACCGTCTCAAGAAGCTACAACTTAAGGTGGGACACGACACTAGTTTAGATGCAAAAACAGAAGAAAAAAAGAAGAAATAAACAAAATAACATAAAACAAAAAGGTTCATTCACCTTTCTTTTCTCTCCGTATTTCAGTCACACAAATTATGGTGTCATGGGCCTCACCAATTCACACCATCTCCTCCACCTTTCCTGAAACCTTTCCCTCTGTAGTCTCAGTGCGTACGTCAACCTTTCTATCACAGAGATCTCATGGATCATGTAGTAGAAACTAGTAAATATTATGAATAACTTACTCAGTCAGGTGGGTCCGGGTAATAACAATTTATTAACCAGAGAAGATCAAATGTTACAACAAGGTAGAGAATATGGCTGGAGACCTTTCTGAGACCGATCAGCTTCATCAGTCGGGGAAAAGGCCCTGATCGCCCACTCAGGGGTCGATTATATACAGAGGGGTAGGGGACAAAGACATGGGGGAGGGGATGAAGACGATGCCCTTATGAGAAGGCATCGTCTTTGTATATCCCACAATCACTTCCATCCATTCTCCCTCCGTCGGTACCATCCGACTCATCCACCTCCTTGTGAGAGCCTTTTTGGTTGCCACGTTTAATATGGTAAAAATATACTCCTCGTCGTTATCCCTTATTATCAATATCTATCTAAGAAAAGAAGAAAAAAATAACCTGACCGATAAAGAAAACCCATGGATCAAATTACCACTTGAGATATTGAATGAAATATTAAAAACACAAGACATTAGGGAAGCGTATTAAGATGGTGTGCACGCCATCGGGACCATCTGGAGAATCTAACGATCTCACAACGTTAACGATCTGCTCTTTAAAATAAATGAAGAAAAGAAACTCGTCTTCATATAAACGATGAATGAGAATATTTTTTTCCCTTTATTTTTATATAAATGTGGCCAATATCAAATTCCAGTGTGAATGGGTCACACTCCTGAACTGATCCACATGTGCAGATGAACAACAAAGAAGGTGGATGTACTGTAAACGGTTTGTGCCAAATGTCAATCTCTAGAGTGATGTAAAAGTTGCATGAATGTCGCATGACTGTTCAGACTGAGGTCGCATTGCAAAAGATCAGACCTGTATCTGATTTAGGACCACATTATTATGAAAGTAGTCAGAATGGAAAAGATTCCATGTGATTTGTGCTGTTCACACTGAAAACAGATTTGGGCCACTTTTGCCTGCAGTCTGAAAGTAGCCTTTGAGTCAGGGGTTCTAACCCCACCGGGCCCATCCACACAGTACTGTACAGAACATGAGTCAGGGGTTCTAACCCCACCGGGCCCATCCACACAGTACTGTACAGAACATGAGTCAGGGGTTCTAACCCCACCGGGCCCATCCACTCATAGGCCTTTCACACCGGGAATAATTGGTTCGGAACATGACAGAGGCTTTAGCTCTAAGAAAACACTGAGCACCGATTTTTCATGTTCCGAACCAATTATTCCCGGTGTGAACGCGCCGGCCGGTTCAAGATTACGTTCGGGAACCGGCTCCGGCTTGGAGCCCAGCCGGTGTGAAAGGCCTAACAGTACTGTACAGAAAATTTGTCAGGGGTTCTAACCCCACAGGGCCCATCCACACAGTACTGTACAGAAAATTAGTCAGGGGTTCACAGTACTGTACAGAACATGGTACAATAAGGCACTTTGAGCAATGGCACAAGTCATAGCAACTTTGACTTTGAGTCAACTAATTTCCACTCATTCTCCTCCTCAAGAGACAAATAAAAGTCTTACACTGAGGTTTTGCCTGTGAGCGTGTGTACGCTGGTGTGCATATTTACTTTGGAATGTGTCTGCATATGACAGCCCATAATTAATTACCACACACATACACTCACTCCGGTCTGCTAATTGGCTCATCACCATGTCTGACAGATAATTCTACAGAGTCTCACCTTGGAAATCCAAAAGACCCTTCAGTGTGGCTAGGAAACCTAACGAACACCACGGTAACAGTGCCTTGCAGGCAACAGAGCATCATTCTCCCCTTAAAGCTTCATCAGACAGCCCCCAGGGTGGGGTGGGGGGGTGCATACGGAAGATACTGCATCAATTCATGCTCAATTTACTGTGTGACATGGATGTTCATTCTCCTAATCGATTTAACCAGGATCATCTACGGATGTACAACTGAGCCGGTATATCCAGAATTTCCTTGGGGTCCTTCTAGTGTCTACATTTATTTTCTTATACCGTTCTTCCCACTCCCTGTCTTCTCTTAAGTATATATATTATTACTGAGATGGTACAGTAGGAAGGCTGACAGGGAGACATAGGGGAGAAGGCCATTTCATTCCAAAGGCGGATTATACAGTATTCACAGTATTTGATCGCAGACATCTTGGTCACAAACAACAGGTGATAGTAATCAATCAGCAGTTGATTATTATAAAAATGACCATCTGTGGCCAATGGCTATGGCTCTGTGAGAATACTATGAACACAGTGTATTTCGGTTTTTAAAAGACACATTGAGGCACAGGGGCAACTACGACATGCTTAGTAATTCTTGGTTAATCACAATGAATGTTTTTGGTTTTGCCAGGATTCAATCGTGCCATTTATTTAGCGCTCCTATGGCGTTACTTGCTGATGTCTGTATGTCTATTGCCAGGAGACCGAACGATGCATTCATGTTTGACGTGGTCTAAAGATGCTATACTACTTGCATTACTCAATAGGGGCGTTGGCCTCAATACAGTGTTGACATTTAAACCAGTGTTGACGATTCTCCTGCTTTTCCCACCACTGTCTATACCAGGCACCTGCCTGCATCCTGTCAGCGTAGGGTGGGAGGGAGGATGTGAGTACGTTGTGCGTTGTATCTACAGCACGTTGTGTGCACACACAAACACACACATTTTTCAGAGCCATACCAAGTTGTGTTTACACTGTAAAAGAAAAAATATATATATATTATATACACTGTATATAATATATATAGTTAGAGTTCTGTAGTGTGAATAGCCTACATTTTATTTGAACACAAATAATCAAAATTGTGACCTCAAAATTCGTATTGAATCTGAAAATGTGTCATTAAACTACTTAAACTGCTACTTAAACTAATACAGGCACAAAAAAAGTCACGTCAATTAAATCCCTTTTGACCCCTTCACCACTGCCACAGCATTGGCCCAATTAACCGCAACCCCCCCCCCCCTCTCGCTCTCCTTCAGAAATGGGATTTCCGGGGGCGGCCGGGTAGCGCAGCGGACTAAGCGTCTGTCTACCACCACAGAGCCAGTGGGATCGAATCCGGCTGTGGTGCCCCCGGGTTGTGTTGTGCAGTGGAAGGGCATCGCTGATTGCTCCTCGTTTGTAGCTAGTAAACAATGTCTGACAGATTGTTTAGGAGACAACTGGAGAGGATGGAGCCTTGCTCTGTGTAAGGAGGTCTCCATGCAGCTCTCTCTACCTGGCAGGCTGGAGACAAGGTCAGCCTGTGCACACACACGCATGCACACACACACACACACCCACCACTGCCATCAATGTAGCGGAACACCCACACACCTCATTAAACTGGTGTAAATCCTCTCTGAAGGATCATCGCACATTTCAGGCTGTAATAACACACATGGACACACACACATGGACACACACACACACACACACACACAGAGACCTCTCACCTTTGTGTCACCTTCATATAATCCTGAGAGACTCATCTGTCCACTACGGGCCGCACAGATTTACCCCATAATCCCTGTGAATAAACTCATTTACAGCAAAGGCCTGCATCCTCATGTGTGTGTGTGTGTGTGTGTGTGTGTGTGTGTGTGTGTGTGTGACGTGAGTGAGCATGTGTATGTATACTGTATGTGTGTGTGTCTGTGGACTTACATGCTGCCTGAGATATGAAGCTGTTCTGAATCATCATATATGTGCCACTCAACACTAAACCTTAAAAGGCACCTTGAAACACTGTCAAGAATCAGACAGAAATGAAAATGGCAAATAGGCAGTTAAGAGACAGGTGTGGCTTGTGGCGTGTGTGTGTGTGTGTGTGTGGGGGGGGGGGGGGGGGGGGGGGGGGGTACGTGTGTGTGTGTGTGTGTGTGTGTGTGCGCGTGTGAGGTGCATGTGAGGTGTGTATGTGTGTGTCACAGGTGTGGTGAGCGGATGTGTGTGTGGTACGTGTGTGGTGTGCATATGTGTGTATGGGGTACGTGTGTGTTTGTGTGTGTGCGTGTGGGGAGGGGGTACATGTGTGGTGTGTGTGTGGGGGGGGGGGGGTACGTGTGTGTGTGGGGGGGGGGGACGTGTGTATGCGTGTGTCTATGTGCGTGTGTCTCAGGGATATACTTTAATTGGATAGGAATGTCACTTAGGATGAGGGATATCAGAGCTGTCGGTTGTGTAGGTCATGGAGCAATTACTGCTCAACCACTTTACCAAGACGACTCAGTGGAGGCGGAGAGTAGGACCTCACTTCATTACCAACCGCCCCCCCCCACCCCCCCTGCATCAGTACAGACCCTGTATGGATATAGTCTGGGCCTGCAGCACACACATAGTATGTATACTGTATGTCCACTGAACATGAATTTGAGCAGATATGGCAGTCCAGGGCTTGTTGTGTACGATGCAGTAATTTAACAGGGTCAGCGAACACACAGGGTTAAATGCAGTCTCTGTGCAGGTGCAGCGTGTAGAGAACACTGGTTTACTGGTTTGTAAAGCTAGTAAAACATTAAACATAAAACATAAATGCTGTTTTCAAGAGCCAGAAACCTTGAATACGATGGTGTACCAGGCGCGGACTGGCCATCGGGAAATTCTGGAGTATTCCCGGTGGGCCGGCCGGTCCATCACCACTTGCGAGGGCCGCCCAACCTCTCGTGTTTTCTAATTATTTTTATTATATATATTTTTTTAACAGACATATTATTTATTGGGGGTTTCTATGTGTTCTATAGGCGGCCCGCTGGGCACATCATACACCATATTTGGCTTTCAGACCAATCAAATCGCATTAAAAGCTAAACGTCATCATAGCCTTTGTTCTAGCTAGTTAAACTATGGATGGTGACAGGGATGTACTGATGTACAGTTTCTGATAAAAGTTCATAAAGTTAAGATTTTGAACAACAATTGAAAATGGAAGAAAATGGAAGGCCGACACCGCAATTGTGTATTGTTCAGACGAGAGGGAGTAAGGGACAACGTTCTACAAACAGAATGGCTAACTGGATCGGCTAAGCCAGGGAAGCTATTTTGATATTTTGAAAGAGAGAAGGATGTCATTCCTTCTTAGTAGGATGGGGTGAGTGATTTTATTAAAACAAATTATTAAAAACACACACACACACACACACACACACACACACACACACACACACACACACACACACACACACACACACACACACACACACACACACACACACACACACACACACACACACACACACACACACACACACACACACACACACACACACACACACACACACACACACACACACACACACACACACCTGTGTGCTTTAGCTCGGTTTATTTGATGTTTTCTTCCATATTCGCTGAAACTGATGGTTATATGCATGGTGGGATAGGAAGGATATTTATCTAGCCTCGACTGGGGGGCATATTCTGCAGATTCATTAAGGCTTGTGATTTGTAACTTTAATCCAAAAACATTACCTTGTATTTGATTGCATTATTTGTCAAACCGAGAGGAGTTACACTGTGACTGTCATGTAACGTTTGTTGTTACATGCAATATGATATGTGGACTTTTTTTTATTTATTTTTTTATTATCTTTTCCCCCCCATCTTTTAACGTGTGGAAGGTCACACTACCTCCCTCCAGATCCTACCCTCGCTGTGCAGGCCCCCCGACCGAACTGTAGGGGTCGCTGTCCACAACGCCCAGGACCCACCCTTCAGCTTTCCCACCCCTAACACTGCCAATTGTGTTAGTATGAACGACCAGCCAAGCTGATAGCAACGCCGAGAGCTGGATTCGAACCCAGCGTCTCCAGCGTTGATGGCGAGCGCCTTGCCCACTACACCACCTAGCCGCCCATGATATGTGGACTTTAACACTTTCTTTTGTAACACATAACGGTCCGTATTGCAACGGGTTATAGATCTAATAATGAATTATATAAAAAAATATATATTATGCAATTTAGACAAACAGGTGAACCAGAGGCAGAGAAAAACAGGGAAAGGTTGGAGGAGGGAGAAGCCTTTGCAGGGACTAGTATGGAAACAGGTGTGTGTGACGACCAACCAGTGCCACTGCACAACAGAGTTTAAAAGTCCTTCCTGCTGACTTGTTATACAAAACTTGTAAGTCGCTTTGGATAAAAGCGTCAGCTAAATGACTAAATGTAAAAAGTAATTGCAAATTACTTGTAAATTGTAAATATGAAAGAAAAACATTTGAAAATGAGACCCATTGTTTTGCATATTAACTTGACACAAAGGTAAATTAGCGGATTGTGTTGTTATTTGATGATTCGTTGATTGATTGATTGATTGATTAGCTTGAGATATGTTATTTCGGACAAATGAGGGCCGCTTGACCGCAAATTCCTGGGCTGCTTTTTGTTGCCAGTCCGCCCCTGTGGTGTACCCATATCAACCATAAGTGGTTCTAGCATTTAGAGTCACTGAATCTCAATCGTATCTTGGTGTGGTCGATGAAAAATATAAATTCAACCTTGCCTCCAAGTTGTGACAGAAAATTGTCTTTCTGTACAGAAACAGAACCAGCTTTCCTTTGATTAGTAGGAAGAGAGTTGTCCAAGAAGTTATGTTTTGTCTTGGAATATGGTGATTTATTTATTTTTTGTATCTCTCTTTCTCAGATTTTTTCTGTTTTCCTCCCGTGCCAATTTAGTCGTTGTGCCAATTCCCCCCCCTCCCCTACCTGGTTGTTGTGCGCATGTTCTCCTACTGGTCGGTACAAGGGAACCCTGAAGTATCCGCACGCTTCCTCCGACACTGGCAGCGAGGGCTCTCATTGGTGAAGTGTAACGCGTGGGAGGTCACGCTGCCTTCCTCAAGTCCTGCCTCCGCTGAGCAAGCGCCCAGACCTGACCTGTAGGCGTCGCTGTCCATAACGCCAGTTTCCCACCCACGGCTTCCCTCCCCCTAACCCAGCCAAACGAGTTAGTATAGCGATCAGCCCAAGGAATATGGTGATTTATAGGCATGCTGCGGCATCAACCCTTAAATCCTTGGACTCTGTCTATCACTCTGCACTCAGATTCATCACTAATGATAGATACGACACTCATCACTGTGTCCTTTATGAGAAGGCGCCTGTTCATAGCTCCGGCATTTTTCACTGGATTGCGATGCGCTTTTTTTTCTAGATGTTTGTTCGACCCGTGAGATATAAACACAAAAAGTCCATGAAAAATGGTTGGACTTCAATGGTGTGAGCTGGGTAGTGTAGTTTTATGGAATTCCTATGTCCATCGAAAGCCCCGGGTCTCCTCTTTCTTAGGACTACAACAATTTCATGAGTGCTTCTTCTTCTCACGTCTAAATCGTCCATTTTCCGTTGCAATGCGCAGAGATTTGTATAAGCTCATATTTTGCTCATGACACTTAAAAGCATTGGTAAACAAACGTAGTGCTGAAAATATACACTTTGACTGCTGTTTTGATAGGGTTAGGGTCTTTTTACTCTTGGCTACATTTGAAAAAGAAACGCAACATTACTTAATACAGACTGTATTGATCTATTTATGATGTGAAATTAATCTCGTACCAGTACCGGGCCGATCAGGGTTAAGAGGTTAAAACCTTGATCTCCAACCTTTCTCAACCAAGTTGTATGTGTTTTAATTTATTTGTTATCCTTGCCTTTTGCCTCATCTTGTTGTCTTAAACTCTTAATGTTATGATTTTATATGCTTTTCTTTTGCTCATTTCTGTATGTGTACACTCTGCGTGACTGTAAATGAGGGAAACCTCAGTTGCCTTTCCAGCTTAAATAAAGGTTTGAAATTAAATACATTTTTAAAACACACACTATTGCCAGTGCAGTAGCCGTGGTGTAATCCAGATTCCTGCCTGGGCACCAGAGTACAGTATGTATGGAACAGTGCAGCAGGGTGAGAGCTAACATGTATACAGAAAGGTAGGACTTTTATAATGCTTCCATCTGTCCAACCAGACAAACGCTTGGCAAGGACTCAATATACATGAAAGTCCAGATGCCATTCCAATTGCTGATCTCACACACACACACACACACACACACACACACACACACACACACACACACCTCCCTCCTCGTGTTGTCCTCCCAGGGAGCCTGTGTGACACGGTGCCTGTATATTAAGATGGTTTGGCAGAGCTTTTCTTTCTAAAGGTCAGTTGTTGTTGCTTCCTCCTGTGGGGGTCAGCTGACTGTCGACTGTCCCAGCAGCATCCATCACATCCCAGGCCCCTGGTAATTAACCACACCGCACTGCTGAACCTGGCTGGCTGGCTGCCTGCCTGGCAGGGTGGATAGATAGCTGACTGACTGGCAGGTCGGCTGGCTGACTGGCTGACTGACTGACTGACTGACTGGCTGACTGACTGAGAATGAGAGAAATGAAAAGCAGAAAGATAAAAGAAAGAATGAAGGGGGAGAGAAAAATGACATGCCTGCTGGAAAGAGTCTGGAGATGGTCCAAGGTGTCAGCTAGTCGTTTATCAAGGGGCTGGGATGTCAGACACATTGTACCTGGAGCCGCTCTGTCTACAGCCTCTAATACCCACCTCAGATACATTATATATACAGCCTCTAATACCCACCTCAGATACATTATATATACAGCCTCTAATACCCACCTCAGATACATTATATATACAGCCTCTAATACCCACCTCAGATACATTATACATACAGCCTCTAATACCCACCTCAGATACATTATATATACAGCCTCTAATACCCACCTCAGATACATTATACAGCCTCTCTCTGTCTACAGCCTCTAATACCCACCTCAGATACATTATATATACAGCCTCTAATACCCACCTCAGATACATTATATATACAGCCTCTAATACCCACCTCAGATACATTATATATACAGCCTCTAATACCCACCTCAGATACATTATACATACAGCCTCTAATACCCACCTCAGATACATTATATATACAGCCTCTAATACCCACCTCAGATACATTATACAGCCTCTCTCTGTCTACAGCTTCTAATACCCTTCAGACACCTGATGTACCATGCTGCCTCCCTCACTGTCACACACACATCCAGACTCTCTCTCTAGAGATGTATGAGAGGTAGAAACTAGAGGGATGAGAGGTAGAGAGGGATGGGAGGTAGATAGGGATGAGATGGATGAGAGGGCGATGATCATCTGTCAGATTTCAGGGCCTACACGCCTTCAACCCACAAAGCTCAAGTCATAGTGATAGATAGCTACCCCACAGTGCTGGCAAAGCACTCCCTAAAGAGCACTCCCTAAAGAGCCCACACTAAAGAGCACTCCCTAAAGAGCCCACACTAAAGAGCACTCCCTAAAGAGCCCACACTAAAGAGCACTCCCTAAAGAGCCCACACTAAAGAGCACTCCCTAAAGAGCACTCCCTAAAGAGCCCACACTAAAGAGCACTCCCTAAAGAGCCCACACTAAAGAGCACCCTAAAGAGCACACCCTGGTGTGCCGTGATAACTGGGGTGCCGCCACAATCTGCTCATTTCCCATTCTAAGTCTACATAATAAATTGAACCACACAGCTTGTAAAAATTGATTTAATTAACACATCAAAACTAGATTAAATATTTTTAAATGGCATATCCCATTTATTTATATATTTATTTAGGCTATACTCGCTACTGAATGCGTATCCACGTTGCAAAAAATATTTGATAAACTTTCGTCAAGCGCAAACGGACAATAGTGTCTTCCTCATTTGGCCCAGCAATTTAGTCTACACAGATACAGCCCCACACATACATCACCACACATACATCACCACACATACAGCCCCACACATACAGCCCCACACATACAGCCCCACACATACATCACCACACATACAGCCCACACATACAGCCCCACACATACATCACCACACATACAGCCCCACACACACAGCCCCACACATACAGCCCCACACATACAGCCCCACAGATACAGCACCACACATACATCACCACACATACAGCACCACACATACAGCCCCACACATACAGCCCCTCACATACAGCCCCACACATACAGCACCACACATACAGCACCACACATACATCACCACACATACAGCACCACACATACAGCCCCACACATACAGCCCCTCACATACAGCCCCACACATACAGCCCCACACATACATCACCACACATACATCACCACACATACAGCCCACACATACAGCCCCACAGATACAGCCCCACACATACAGCACCACACATACAGCCCCACAGATACAGCCCCACACATACAGCACCACACATACAGCCCCACACACACAGCCCCACACATACAGCCCCACACACACAGCCCCACACATACAGCCCCACACACAGCCCCACACATACAGCCCCACACACACAGCCCCACACATACAGCCCCACACACACAGCCCCACACATACAGCCCCACACATACAGCCCCACACATACAGCCCCACACATACAGCCCCACACATACAGCCCCACACATACACATACAGCCCCACACATACAGCCCCACACATACATCACCACACATACAGCCCCACACATACAGCCCCATACATACAGCCCCACACATACAGCCCCACACATACAGCCCCACACATACAGCCCCACAGATACAGCCCCACACATACAGCCCCACACATACAGCACCACACATACAGCCCCACACATACAGCCCCACACATACAGCCCCACAGATACAGCCCCACACATACAGCCCCACAGATACAGCCCCACAAATACAGCCCCACAGATACAGCACCACACATACAGCCCCACAGATACAGCCCCACACATACAGCCCCACAGATACAGCACCACACATACAGCCCCACAGATACAGCCCCACACATACAGCCCCACACATACAGCACCACACATACAGCCCCACACATACAGCCCCACACATACAGCACCACACATACAGCCCCACACATACAGCCCCACACATACAGCCCCATACATACAGCCCCACACATACAGCCCCACACATACAGCCCCACACATACAGCCCCACAGATACAGCCCCACACATACAGCCCCACACATACAGCACCACACATACAGCCCCACACATACAGCCCCACACATACAGCCCCACAGATACAGCCCCACACATACAGCCCCACAGATACAGCCCCACAGATACAGCCCCACAGATACAGCCCCACAGATACAGCCCCACACATACAGCACCACACATACAGCCCCACAGATACAGCCCCACACATACAGCCCCACAGATACAGCCCCACAGATACAGCACCACACACACAGCCCCACAGATACAGCCCCACACATACAGCCCCACACATACAGCACCACACATACAGCCCCACAGATACAGCCCCACAGATACAGCCCCACACATACATCACCACACATACAGCCCCACACATACAGCCCCACAGATACAGCCCCACAGATACAGCCCCACACATACATCACCACACATACAGCCCCACACATACAGCCCCACACATACAGCCCCACACATACAGCCCCACACATACAGCCCACACATACAGCCCCACACATACAGCCCCACACATACAGCCCCACACATACAGCCCCACACATACAGCCCCACACATACAGCCCCACACATACAGCCCCACAGATACAGCCCCACAGATACAGCCCCACACATACAGCCCCACACATACAGCCCCACACATACTGTACAACACCACGTCAGTCGTCCACACAGCACAGGCGAGGGAGGACTTATGATAAGTGGTTGATAATTAGTGAGGGGGCTGGTTGGACTGATTTGGTCATCAAAGTCATCTGCGGAATGGAAGCGGATAGGCGGTGGGAGAGATGAGAGGGAGAGGAAGGGTTGGTGTGAAGAGTCCAGGTGGCCTGGAGATTTGAGGAGGGGGGGAGGGGGCTCAGCTAGGGTGGGTTGAAGATGGCGTGGAAACGGGTGGACAAATTTGAAAGGAAAAGTCATACGTTTGTTTAACTAATTGTTGTCTTCAATTTGATTGTACATGTACAGTGGTGAAAATAAGTATTTCACCCACTGCTGATTTTGTGAGTCTATAATTTTCATGGTAAATTCATTTTAACAGTGAGAGACGGAATATAAAAAAAAGAATCCCAAAAAATCACATTACAATAAATTCTAAACATTTATTTGTGTTTTATTTAGTAAAATAAGTATTTCACCCCCTACCAAACAGCAAGAATTCTGGCTCCCACAGACCAGTTATGTGACCAGTAGGCACACAGATTAGTCCTCTTACTTAATTAGTACACCTAATTAAGTACTTGTTACCTGTATAAAAGACACCTGTCCACAGAATCAATCAATCAGATTCCAACCTCTCCACCATGGGCAAAACCAAATAATTGTCTAAGGACATCAGGGACAAAATCGTAGACCTGCACAAGACTGGAATGGGCTACAAGACGATTGCCAAGCAGCTTGATGAGAAGGAGTCAACTGTTGGTGCGATAATTCGAAAATGGAAGAAACACAAAATGACCATTAATCTCCCTCAGTCTGGGGCTCCACGCAAGATCTCACCTCGTGGGGTGAACTTGATCATGAGAAAGGTGAGGGAACAACCCAGAACTACATGGGGGAGCTTGTTAATGATCCCAAGGCAGTTGGGACCACAGTCACCAAGATGACCATTGGTAACTATACTATGCCATAATGGATTGAAATCCTGTAGTGCCCGCAAGTTCCCCCTGCTCAAGAAGGTACATGTACAGGCCCGTCTGACGTTTGCCAATGAGCACCTGAATGATTCAGAGGAGGCTTGGGAGAAGGTGATGTGGTCAGATGAGACTAAAATTGAGCTCTTTGGCATCAACTCGATTCGCCGTGTTTGGAGGAAGAAAAATGCTAACGTTGACCCCAAGAACACCATCCCCACTAGGGGTGTAATGGTACGTGTATTCGTCCCGCGAATTTACGGTACAGCCGTCACGGTGAGGTAACGGGATATGACTATGTGCTGCCAACTCTCACCTTGTTTGCAGGGCTATAACTATTTAAATATTATAGCTATATATGCAATACTATGGCCCATTTGACATTGAGTATCTATCGTTCAAGATGTGAAAAAGGAATATTTTTTCCATCCACACATTCCCGTTTTTATACCGTGGTGAATTTAAGTATGGTTTTAGAGCGGTTTAGGGTAATTCCTGGGAGGCTAGTAATAGCCCGCAACGTATATTATACTTAATCCATTGGCATTTCGTCCCTATACACGCTACAATAAAAAATACAAATGCATATGATTGGTATATTATGTTCCATCATGCATGCATGAAAGGGGGGGGGGTCGTTTCTGATTAATTGATTGTCAATAACGGCATTCGTTAGAGTCAAGAGTCAAGAGTCACTTTATTGTCCCATCAGCTGCGAAATGTGTCTTGGGCTTACACCCACTACAGCCACAGATACATACATACAGACATGACACAACACAACTGACTCCAAACATAACACACGTTAAAAAAAAGATGTCCAAGAGTATTTTTGTTATGAATAAAGTAAAGAATGTGTTAGAGTATGAGGCAATGAGAACACTCTACTGTTCACTCATCTCACCTTATATCAGTTATTGTGTTGAAATATGGGGGAATACTTATGGGACCAATATAAAACAATTATATATACTACAGAAGAGGGCCATAAGAATCACACAGTGAGTTATCGAGAACACACAAATACATTATTTATTAAATCTAGAATAATTAAACTTGAAGACATGGTTAAGTTTCAAACAATGTTAATTATGTTTAGGGCAAGAAATAATACACTGCCAGAAAAACTACAAAATCTTTTTCATTTAGAAAGTGAGTTTAGTAGGAGAAAATACAATTTTAAACATCAGTTTGCACATACCACACTTAAACAGATGTGTCCTTCAGTTATTGGTGTAAAGTTGTGGACTTCTCTCCATAGCGAGCTTAAGGGATGTAATAGTGTTTATCAATTCAAAAAAAATTATAAAAAAAAAAATTTAGTCAGTATGAAAATCAAATGTGATCTGAATAGTGAGATCTTTTCTTTTCTTCTCTATTTCTTTTATTCTTTATTATTATTATTATTATTATTATTATTATTATTATTATTATTATTATTATTATTATTATTATTATTATTATTATTATTATTATTATTATTTAATTTTTTTCTTGTTTAACACTTTGGTTGCCTAAGGTTAAATTAATGATATACCATAGATTGCCAGCGCTATTTGTCTATGGAGAAAGTCCCCTTCTTTGCAGGGCTATAACTTTTTAAATTCTATTGCTACATTGCCATTATTAGGGCCCATTCAAAGTCCTATATGTATTGTTCATTGTGTAGCAACGTTAAACTTTTTCATTCACATATTCATAGTAAAGTATGGTCTAATGTATAAGTATGTTTTCATCTCTTTCTGCAGCTTTCTCCAGAACGTGATATATAGCCCCAAATGCATTATATTGATGATGAAATACAGTTTGATGGCAATCAGCGCGATATAAAAAATTCCAACTAGACGTACTTCTAGAAGTTACTACACGTCATCTGATGTTGACCGGATGGGCGAGGGGGCGTTTATAATTCCGTGGGCAGCGTTATACCAATCATCTAATGTGGGTCAAATGTTGATAATATCAGTTATTATCGAAGAAGGTAACGTTACACGCTGAAACTCACCCCAGTCTCCGCGCGCCGTTGGGCGATCATCGTCGAGTAGAAATTTTATCATTATGGGATATATTTTTACCCGGTCCATCTCCAGCTTGTATAATGGTATATACGTCCAAATCATGTTGTTTATCGAGTTATTGGCAATCGATCACTGTGTAGCGTGACGAGCCAGAGTCACATGAACCATAGCGAGCGCCCGGAAGTACTACGGTCGTCATGACAACCTCTATTCAACATCCTGTTTTGGCGATTGCGCCGATCGGCCACCAGATGGCGCTCCTGAACCGCCAGAGAGCTCAGTGGGTCCTGCTGGTGGATCTCAGGCCAGCGGAGGGACATTATGAATCCGATCGCAGATTTTTGAAATATTGATATAAGGACGCTGTACAGCGTCCCCCGGCAACTTTAGCATGGCCAGCAAAGACGTGAAAAGACGTGTCCCGGCACAGATACAGCCCCACACATACATCACCACACATACAGCCCCACACATACAGCCCCACACATACAGCCCCACACATACAGCCCCACACATACAGCCCCACACATACAGCCCCACACATACAGCCCCACACATACAGCCCCACACATACAGCCCCACAGATACAGCCCCACACATACAGCCCCACACATACAGCCCCACACATACTGTACAACACCACGTCAGTCGTCCACACAGCACAGGCGAGGGAGGACTTATGATAAGTGGTTGATAATTAGTGAGGGGGCTGGTTGGACTGATTTGGTCATCAAAGTCATCTGCGGAATGGAAGCGGATAGGCGGTGGGAGAGATGAGAGGGAGAGGAAGGGTTGGTGTGAAGAGTCCAGGTGGCCTGGAGATTTGAGGAGGGGGGGAGGGGGCTCAGCTAGGGTGGGTTGAAGATGGCGTGGAAACGGGTGGACAAATTTGAAAGGAAAAGTCATACGTTTGTTTAACTAATTGTTGTCTTCAATTTGATTGTACATGTACAGTGGTGAAAATAAGTATTTCACCCACTGCTGATTTTGTGAGTCTATAATTTTCATGGTAAATTCATTTTAACAGTGAGAGACGGAATATAAAAAAAAGAATCCCAAAAAATCACATTACAATAAATTCTAAACATTTATTTGTGTTTTATTTAGTAAAATAAGTATTTCACCCCCTACCAAACAGCAAGAATTCTGGCTCCCACAGACCAGTTATGTGACCAGTAGGCACACAGATTAGTCCTCTTACTTAATTAGTACACCTAATTAAGTACTTGTTACCTGTATAAAAGACACCTGTCCACAGAATCAATCAATCAGATTCCAACCTCTCCACCATGGGCAAAACCAAATAATTGTCTAAGGACATCAGGGACAAAATCGTAGACCTGCACAAGACTGGAATGGGCTACAAGACGATTGCCAAGCAGCTTGATGAGAAGGAGTCAACTGTTGGTGCGATAATTCGAAAATGGAAGAAACACAAAATGACCATTAATCTCCCTCAGTCTGGGGCTCCACGCAAGATCTCACCTCGTGGGGTGAACTTGATCATGAGAAAGGTGAGGGAACAACCCAGAACTACATGGGGGAGCTTGTTAATGATCCCAAGGCAGTTGGGACCACAGTCACCAAGATGACCATTGGTAACTATACTATGCCATAATGGATTGAAATCCTGTAGTGCCCGCAAGTTCCCCCTGCTCAAGAAGGTACATGTACAGGCCCGTCTGACGTTTGCCAATGAGCACCTGAATGATTCAGAGGAGGCTTGGGAGAAGGTGATGTGGTCAGATGAGACTAAAATTGAGCTCTTTGGCATCAACTCGATTCGCCGTGTTTGGAGGAAGAAAAATGCTAACGTTGACCCCAAGAACACCATCCCCACTAGGGGTGTAATGGTACGTGTATTCGTCCCGCGAATTTACGGTACAGCCGTCACGGTGAGGTAACGGGATATGACTATGTGCTGCCAACTCTCACCTTGTTTGCAGGGCTATAACTATTTAAATATTATAGCTATATATGCAATACTATGGCCCATTTGACATTGAGTATCTATCGTTCAAGATGTGAAAAAGGAATATTTTTTCCATCCACACATTCCCGTTTTTATACCGTGGTGAATTTAAGTATGGTTTTAGAGCGGTTTAGGGTAATTCCTGGGAGGCTAGTAATAGCCCGCAACGTATATTATACTTAATCCATTGGCATTTCGTCCCTATACACGCTACAATAAAAAATACAAATGCATATGATTGGTATATTATGTTCCATCATGCATGCATGAAAGGGGGGGGGGTCGTTTCTGATTAATTGATTGTCAATAACGGCATTCGTTAGAGTCAAGAGTCAAGAGTCACTTTATTGTCCCATCAGCTGCGAAATGTGTCTTGGGCTTACACCCACTACAGCCACAGATACATACATACAGACATGACACAACACAACTGACTCCAAACATAACACACGTTAAAAAAAAGATGTCCAAGAGTATTTTTGTTATGAATAAAGTAAAGAATGTGTTAGAGTATGAGGCAATGAGAACACTCTACTGTTCACTCATCTCACCTTATATCAGTTATTGTGTTGAAATATGGGGGAATACTTATGGGACCAATATAAAACAATTATATATACTACAGAAGAGGGCCATAAGAATCACACAGTGAGTTATCGAGAACACACAAATACATTATTTATTAAATCTAGAATAATTAAACTTGAAGACATGGTTAAGTTTCAAACAATGTTAATTATGTTTAGGGCAAGAAATAATACACTGCCAGAAAAACTACAAAATCTTTTTCATTTAGAAAGTGAGTTTAGTAGGAGAAAATACAATTTTAAACATCAGTTTGCACATACCACACTTAAACAGATGTGTCCTTCAGTTATTGGTGTAAAGTTGTGGACTTCTCTCCATAGCGAGCTTAAGGGATGTAATAGTGTTTATCAATTCAAAAAAAATTATAAAAAAAAAAATTTAGTCAGTATGAAAATCAAATGTGATCTGAATAGTGAGATCTTTTCTTTTCTTCTCTATTTCTTTTATTCTTTATTATTATTATTATTATTATTATTATTATTATTATTATTATTATTATTATTATTATTATTATTATTATTATTATTATTATTATTATTATTATTATTATTATTATTTAATTTTTTTCTTGTTTAACACTTTGGTTGCCTAAGGTTAAATTAATGATATACCATAGATTGCCAGCGCTATTTGTCTATGGAGAAAGTCCCCTTCTTTGCAGGGCTATAACTTTTTAAATTCTATTGCTACATTGCCATTATTAGGGCCCATTCAAAGTCCTATATGTATTGTTCATTGTGTAGCAACGTTAAACTTTTTCATTCACATATTCATAGTAAAGTATGGTCTAATGTATAAGTATGTTTTCATCTCTTTCTGCAGCTTTCTCCAGAACGTGATATATAGCCCCAAATGCATTATATTGATGATGAAATACAGTTTGATGGCAATCAGCGCGATATAAAAAATTCCAACTAGACGTACTTCTAGAAGTTACTACACGTCATCTGATGTTGACCGGATGGGCGAGGGGGCGTTTATAATTCCGTGGGCAGCGTTATACCAATCATCTAATGTGGGTCAAATGTTGATAATATCAGTTATTATCGAAGAAGGTAACGTTACACGCTGAAACTCACCCCAGTCTCCGCGCGCCGTTGGGCGATCATCGTCGAGTAGAAATTTTATCATTATGGGATATATTTTTACCCGGTCCATCTCCAGCTTGTATAATGGTATATACGTCCAAATCATGTTGTTTATCGAGTTATTGGCAATCGATCACTGTGTAGCGTGACGAGCCAGAGTCACATGAACCATAGCGAGCGCCCGGAAGTACTACGGTCGTCATGACAACCTCTATTCAACATCCTGTTTTGGCGATTGCGCCGATCGGCCACCAGATGGCGCTCCTGAACCGCCAGAGAGCTCAGTGGGTCCTGCTGGTGGATCTCAGGCCAGCGGAGGGACATTATGAATCCGATCGCAGATTTTTGAAATATTGATATAAGGACGCTGTACAGCGTCCCCCGGCAACTTTAGCATGGCCAGCAAAGACGTGAAAAGACGTGTCCCGGCACAGATACAGCCCCACACATACATCACCACACATACAGCCCCACACATACAGCCCCACACATACAGCCCCACACATACAGCCCCACACATACAGCCCCACACATACAGCCCCACACATACAGCCCCACACATACAGCCCCACACATACAGCCCCACAGATACAGCCCCACACATACAGCCCCACACATACAGCCCCACACATACTGTACAACACCACGTCAGTCGTCCACACAGCACAGGCGAGGGAGGACTTATGATAAGTGGTTGATAATTAGTGAGGGGGCTGGTTGGACTGATTTGGTCATCAAAGTCATCTGCGGAATGGAAGCGGATAGGCGGTGGGAGAGATGAGAGGGAGAGGAAGGGTTGGTGTGAAGAGTCCAGGTGGCCTGGAGATTTGAGGAGGGGGGGAGGGGGCTCAGCTAGGGTGGGTTGAAGATGGCGTGGAAACGGGTGGACAAATTTGAAAGGAAAAGTCATACGTTTGTTTAACTAATTGTTGTCTTCAATTTGATTGTACATGTACAGTGGTGAAAATAAGTATTTCACCCACTGCTGATTTTGTGAGTCTATAATTTTCATGGTAAATTCATTTTAACAGTGAGAGACGGAATATAAAAAAAAGAATCCCAAAAAATCACATTACAATAAATTCTAAACATTTATTTGTGTTTTATTTAGTAAAATAAGTATTTCACCCCCTACCAAACAGCAAGAATTCTGGCTCCCACAGACCAGTTATGTGACCAGTAGGCACACAGATTAGTCCTCTTACTTAATTAGTACACCTAATTAAGTACTTGTTACCTGTATAAAAGACACCTGTCCACAGAATCAATCAATCAGATTCCAACCTCTCCACCATGGGCAAAACCAAATAATTGTCTAAGGACATCAGGGACAAAATTGTAGACCTGCACAAGACTGGAATGGGCTACAAGACGATTGCCAAGCAGCTTGATGAGAAGGAGTCAACTGTTGGTGCGATAATTCGAAAATGGAAGAAACACAAAATGACCATTAATCTCCCTCAGTCTGGGGCTCCACGCAAGATCTCACCTCGTGGGGTGAACTTGATCATGAGAAAGGTGAGGGAACAACCCAGAACTACATGGGGGAGCTTGTTAATGATCCCAAGGCAGTTGGGACCACAGTCACCAAGATGACCATTGGTAACTATACTATGCCATAATGGATTGAAATCCTGTAGTGCCCGCAAGTTCCCCCTGCTCAAGAAGGTACATGTACAGGCCCGTCTGACGTTTGCCAATGAGCACCTGAATGATTCAGAGGAGGCTTGGGAGAAGGTGATGTGGTCAGATGAGACTAAAATTGAGCTCTTTGGCATCAACTCGATTCGCCGTGTTTGGAGGAAGAAAAATGCTAACGTTGACCCCAAGAACACCATCCCCACTAGGGGTGTAATGGTACGTGTATTCGTCCCGCGAATTTACGGTACAGCCGTCACGGTGAGGTAACGGGATATGACTATGTGCTGCCAACTCTCACCTTGTTTGCAGGGCTATAACTATTTAAATATTATAGCTATATATGCAATACTATGGCCCATTTGACATTGAGTATCTATCGTTCAAGATGTGAAAAAGGAATATTTTTTCCATCCACACATTCCCGTTTTTATACCGTGGTGAATTTAAGTATGGTTTTAGAGCGGTTTAGGGTAATTCCTGGGAGGCTAGTAATAGCCCGCAACGTATATTATACTTAATCCATTGGCATTTCGTCCCTATACACGCTACAATAAAAAATACAAATGCATATGATTGGTATATTATGTTCCATCATGCATGCATGAAAGGGGGGGGGGTCGTTTCTGATTAATTGATTGTCAATAACGGCATTCGTTAGAGTCAAGAGTCAAGAGTCACTTTATTGTCCCATCAGCTGCGAAATGTGTCTTGGGCTTACACCCACTACAGCCACAGATACATACATACAGACATGACACAACACAACTGACTCCAAACATAACACACGTTAAAAAAAAGATGTCCAAGAGTATTTTTGTTATGAATAAAGTAAAGAATGTGTTAGAGTATGAGGCAATGAGAACACTCTACTGTTCACTCATCTCACCTTATATCAGTTATTGTGTTGAAATATGGGGGAATACTTATGGGACCAATATAAAACAATTATATATACTACAGAAGAGGGCCATAAGAATCACACAGTGAGTTATCGAGAACACACAAATACATTATTTATTAAATCTAGAATAATTAAACTTGAAGACATGGTTAAGTTTCAAACAATGTTAATTATGTTTAGGGCAAGAAATAATACACTGCCAGAAAAACTACAAAATCTTTTTCATTTAGAAAGTGAGTTTAGTAGGAGAAAATACAATTTTAAACATCAGTTTGCACATACCACACTTAAACAGATGTGTCCTTCAGTTATTGGTGTAAAGTTGTGGACTTCTCTCCATAGCGAGCTTAAGGGATGTAATAGTGTTTATCAATTCAAAAAAAATTATAAAAAAAAAAATTTAGTCAGTATGAAAATCAAATGTGATCTGAATAGTGAGATCTTTTCTTTTCTTCTCTATTTCTTTATTATTATTATTATTATTATTATTATTATTATTATTATTATTATTATTATTATTATTATTATTATTATTATTATTATTATTATTATTATTATTATTTAATTTTTTTCTTGTTTAACACTTTGGTTGCCTAAGGTTAAATTAATGATATACCATAGATTGCCAGCGCTATTTGTCTATGGAGAAAGTCCCCTTCTTTGCAGGGCTATAACTTTTTAAATTCTATTGCTACATTGCCATTATTAGGGCCCATTCAAAGTCCTATATGTATTGTTCATTGTGTAGCAACGTTAAACTTTTTCATTCACATATTCATAGTAAAGTATGGTCTAATGTATAAGTATGTTTTCATCTCTTTCTGCAGCTTTCTCCAGAACGTGATATATAGCCCCAAATGCATTATATTGATGATGAAATACAGTTTGATGGCAATCAGCGCGATATAAAAAATTCCAACTAGACGTACTTCTAGAAGTTACTACACGTCATCTGATGTTGACCGGATGGGCGAGGGGGCGTTTATAATTCCGTGGGCAGCGTTATACCAATCATCTAATGTGGGTCAAATGTTGATAATATCAGTTATTATCGAAGAAGGTAACGTTACACGCTGAAACTCACCCCAGTCTCCGCGCGCCGTTGGGCGATCATCGTCGAGTAGAAATTTTATCATTATGGGATATATTTTTACCCGGTCCATCTCCAGCTTGTATAATGGTATATACGTCCAAATCATGTTGTTTATCGAGTTATTGGCAATCGATCACTGTGTAGCGTGACGAGCCAGAGTCACATGAACCATAGCGAGCGCCCGGAAGTACTACGGTCGTCATGACAACCTCTATTCAACATCCTGTTTTGGCGATTGCGCCGATCGGCCACCAGATGGCGCTCCTGAACCGCCAGAGAGCTCAGTGGGTCCTGCTGGTGGATCTCAGGCCAGCGGAGGGACATTATGAATCCGATCGCAGATTTTTGAAATATTGATATAAGGACGCTGTACAGCGTCCCCCGGCAACTTTAGCATGGCCAGCAAAGACGTGAAAAGACGTGTCCCGGCACTCAAACTGTTAACTGTGGATTGTGAGTTTCTTGTATAATGGTATAAATGATTATTTGTGTAAATTAGGTTGTATGCCGACCATTAAGTAAATACTTCTTTAGTTTAGGAATAAGGGGCAGGTAACTATACGATTTATTCTTCTTCCTGCTCCTTTTGTCCATGGAATGTTATTTATGATTGTGTAATGAAGAAACTCTGATTGTATGATTCCATGTGGCAAATAAAAACTCTGAACTGAACTGAACTGAAACAATACACAGTATAAAATATATAGTAAAGTACCTGCACAGCAGGATGTCTGGCAACACCACATTAGAATAGTATACACAAATAATATAGTATTAATATTATAATATTATAGTATATACGATAATATAACAAACAAATATCCGTTATTCGATAGTTGCCCTTTATCTTTACAACAGCATACGCTGATCAGGGCGATGGCTATGAAAACAATGCACAACCAAGCTGAAATTGATGTTAAATTGCTCTTACCTGTGGCCGATAAGATTCCAAAAACAATATTCCAATTATTTGATTGCCATCTGCTAGATCGTATGTCCATTTGGGCCATGACATAACCTCCCACAGCATAATGAATCGGGCGTCCCGAAAACTATTCAATGCGATTGGGTGATGGTCTTGATCCACGTTACTAGAAATGTCCGCCCGGAGGAATTTCAATGACGCACAGAGAGATACACAGAGTCTCAAAGGAAGTGCAACATCGGCCGCATACCACTAGGCGGCGGTATTGGACCGTTGCGATCTCAGACACATTGCTTATGATACCACAGCCTTCCTGGATGATTTATGAATGGAAATAGCGAATAAAAGAAATAACGATCAAATAACGAGTATACTCGTTGTTGGCGTTATTCGATTGGCGGCCAATAACGAGTATACTCGTTGTTGGCGGGGAATGAGTTAAGAGGACCATACCATGAAAATTATAGACCAATAATTTCTTTGTAAGGGGCAAACTCACAAAATCAGCAGGGGGTGAAATACTTATTTTCCCCACTGTATGTGTTAAAAAAAATTAAGGAAAAGGCAAAGATATTGTGTATATAAAGGTTTGCGGCATGATATTCAGGACATTCAGAGTTGTTGACATTATGGTATTAACCAACATTAAAACATATGGTCTCATTAGCAATAACTACAGTATAATTCGGAACCTATGTTGTTAAAAGTAAAAGATCCTTACATGCAGGTACATTATTAGCATTAGCCATAGAAACAGGCAGTCAGTGGTGCCCCAGAGGAAATACTTTGTTATATGATTTGGGAGAGACTGAAAACGAGATCCCTTTCATGTTTTATTGTCCCTTATGATGATTTAAGAAGCGTGCTCTGTAGTCAAATGTATTCCATCTCTGTAAAGATGGCTGGATGATTATAAAGAAAATAAAACCCAGAGTTGTGTTTTACAAGGGGTGCTTTTTAGGGCATGGGAGAGGAGACAAAGCATTTGGTTTATGATAAGCGTTTGTGTGGTCATTATTGTTTCTGTAATAATCTATGTTTCAACTTTATGTGTGGTGTCTTATATAAGCCCACATGGGCTGGGCTGGGCACATTGAGTGCATGACACAGACATCTAAAATAATATATAAAAGGGAGATGGTGCATTCCAAGCTGTGCTCCTAGCGGAGGATACCATGGACCCTGAGAGCCGGACGCATCTCAAACCAAATCCTTTTTCTCTGGATCCAAAAGTCAGGAAAAGCAGTCAGAATGATTGGAACACTTTCACCTCCTGATTTCACTCATTCTGATTCTGACCGTGGTCCACTGTTTACTAGGGAGGGGGGGGGGGGGGGGGGAATCAATCATTTGCGTGCCAATATTATATAAATACAGTGATGCAAATATAATAAAAAAAATATTTGTATCATTAAAAAGAAAATGCTTGACAATCCCATTTTGCTGCAATAAAAATGATTGGCATGAGGTGAACAGAAAAACAAAACGTTCTCATTAGATAAAACAGATTATGTATCTCTTTTTATTGCAGACGTATGTATTCAGACTGAGTTCTCCATTGGGGACATCATTTGCAGTTGAAAAAAGGTAATAAATCACAGAATATTGTGACTCTTGTATCGTGAGGATGTCGTGTCGCGGTGCCTCTGGTGATTCACACCTCTACTTGTTTACCTCGATTTCGATGACGCAAAAAGAACGATGCCAATGTTTTTATCCAAACCTCTCCATCTCCCACTGGTGTGAATGGGACCCCTGCTCGTTCCAGTATCCTCAGGTGGGCCTGAAAAGCCACATGATGCATTCCAGGGAGTTTAAAGCAAGTTCAAACGTCTCCCTTCCTTTAAGAAAGCCTCTGGAGAGCTGCAGGGCTAAATCATGGAGAGAGGAGAGGAGGTGGGGATAAGGAAGAGGCAGGCTGGGGCCTGGACCGCAGCGCAGTAGGGGTCAGGGCTGTGAAGCTGCTTAATCCTGGAGACCAGCGGATTAGCTCAGTGGGGGGTGTGGAGCATGTCAGCAGGGGGTCCGCTGGCACCTGGGCGTCCGCGCTATGGTCCTCCACTGCGGGGCAACCACAACCTAGATCCTCACCCCTCCCCCTCCCCCTCCGCTAGAACCAGGGCCAGTCTGACATGGAAATAGATATTCACACCCAGACACAAAGACATATGTCTCTCTCTCTCCCTCCCCCTCTCTCTCTCTATCTCTCTCTCTCTCTCGCACATGCACACACAAACCACAGCTCATCAGCAAGGTTCATTATTCTGTGAGAGAGAGAGAGCGAGCGAGAGAGCGCGCGCGAGAGAGAGAGAGAGAGAAAGCGAGAGAGAAGCTGCAGGGTGCTCCTCTGTGACTGATTGCACTGCGCTGGGTGCCTCACCAGGGAGCCACTACATTGAGCCCCTCTCCTCTCTCATATTCGCTACTCCTCCTCCCAACTCCTCACTCGTTCCATCCGCTTCCTGTCCTTGTCTTCTCTTCACCTCCTCCTTCCCGCCCCTCTTCCTCTCCTCCCAACTACTCATTCCTTCCATCCGTGAACCCCTGGGAGGGATGGGATGGGATGCGAGGGGGGGGGGGGGGGGGTATTATAGTTACTGTTGATTATGTTTCTGCTGCCTCCGAGAGAGAGTGCTGGTGGATAGGAACAGAGAGCTCAGACTGGGGGGCACTGCTTTGTGGCATGGGAAGGTGTCTGTGGGAGAGAATGTGTATGTGTACGTGTGTGTGTGTGTGTGTGTAGTTTGGTGTGTGAATAGTACATGTGGGAACGTCTGTGTGTATATACGTGTGTGTGTGTGTGTGTGTGTGTGTGTGCATGTGCACATAATCGCCTGTCCATACTTTTATATGTGCATGCTTATGTGTGGTTGTGTACTTGTGTGTGCACGTTGTAGTCTGTGTGTTCTACAAGGAGAAGATGGTAGCAGGGGGAGCAGAGTGACTAGAATGCGGCCTGCGAGAGCAGGATAGGGTTAAACGGGGGCGTGTGCTCCACACTGGGGCCGCTTGACAGCTTCCTTTGGCCCGCAGACAGAGGCAACAGATTACTGTCGGCCAGCTCTCAGACCAGCAGCCAGCGCCTCCCCGGCACAAAATGAGATCCCTCTGAGCAGGAGAGAGAAAGGACAAGGGACCCTGAGGGCCGGGGGCTCTCCCCCACTCTCCTGGCGTCCCACAGATGTGGGGGTCTTTCTCTGGGTGACTGGCAGGCCCGGCGTGTGCCCCCCCCTGCCCCCCCCCCCCCTCCACGGGGCTAAGTGCTCAGTAGTGAGTTCATAGAGTTGCCCACGTTAGACATCAACTGTGTCCAACTCACATTGAAGAATAGAAGAAGAAGAGCCCCCCTCCCCCCTCCCAGCTGGAGGCCTTTAAACACCAGTGTGTGCTCTGGTCTCTCTGAAATGGCTCTCGCAAAATGTCTTCCGGGTATAAAAAAAATTGGGTCAAGTCAACCGTTTATAGCAGAAGTTAAGTAAAAGCCACACATATACTGTATATATATATATATATATATATATATATATATATATATATATATATAAATATAAAAAATATAAATCACTTATTGGCAAAACTGCATATTTTTACATGAAAAATTAAACGGTTGGGTGGGTGGCTGTGTTGTGTGTGTGTGTGTGTGTGTACTCAAGACCACACAAGAAATAAGAAGAAGGACAATAACTCTCTTTCTGCTGAAGTGTTTACAGCGTGATGAAGGCAAGAGTGGGTCTGAGAAGAGCAGGTTTTCTTTTCAACATAAACAATGGTGGCAATCAATTCAGAGAGAGAAGAGAAGAGAAGAGAAGAGAAGAGAAGAGAAGAGAAGAGAAGAGAAGAGAAGAGAAGAGAAGAGAAGAGAAGAGAAGAGAAGAGAGAGAGAGAGAGAGAGAGAGAGAGAGAGAGAGAGAGAGAGAGAGAGAGAGAGAAGGAAGGCTTTTGTCACATGTATCGTATATACAGTGAAAAGGTTGCACAAGGTCTTTCAAAAGGTCTTGACCTGTATTCACCAGGCGTCCTAGCACTGACAAAAGAGACACAGCACAAAAGCTGAGACTTGGTCACAAAGCATCATGTATCCTTCAGAGAAACTGTTCAGACATCAGAGGACTCCTATTGATCAAGAGTTTTCTCTCCTGAAACTTTCAAGCGTTGAGCAGTGCAGAAGTTACACACTGCGCCGGCTAGCCTGTCGATCAGGTTGAGAGAATGTCCTCACGTGTCTCGTCACACATTAGAGCTCACAATATGAATGATATTTGGCAACTGGATAACGTGGATCAGTACCGAGCTCCGTGTCCATCACAACCTTCCATTAGCGAGGGCATCATCAACAACAACAACAACAACAACAACGGCTCTATTACAGCCCCATATTGTAAGGGAATTTATTGTGCATGCTATAAAACAACAAAACAGCTTTTATGGCTATAGCAGGCTTCCCTGGTGCTGTTTGGGTAATTGATGGGACCCATTCAGATAATAATGCTGCAGGTCATGAGTTTGCACTGCACTATAAAAGTTTCATCAGTCAGAGGAATGGAGAATAATATATACTGTGTGTGTAAGTATATATATATATATATATGTGTGTGTGTGTGTGTGTGTGTGTGTGTGTGTGTGTTTTGCTATAGGTTGCTATGCTACAATTTACCTCTTGCTAGTAAAACCTATTTTAAGCTGAAAGTATGTTCTAGGAATTTTAGGGCTAAGTTACGATGTCTCTTACTAGTATTGTCAGAAGGCTTGTGAATATGGGTCCTGGTCCAGACATAATGACACCATGGGACCAACATTTTATCTGACTATGTTCTATGTTAGACCAAGCAGTGTAGCACACTGATATCATGGCCACTAAGGATGGGTACCGATTCCGGTACTTTTAAGGGTATTTATTGACCGAATCACGTCGGTACTACAGAGTACCGATTCACGTGAGATCCACCGGTGCCACATTTCGGTACTGCAAAAAAAACACAACAACAACAACAACAAAGCAGTCGGGGCAATGGCAAGCCAAAAACGGTCGCAACTGTGGTTACTGGTTGCGGATTCTGATTGTAGTTATTTCTATTGTCTTGCATGGTTTGTTTAATCGTTTAAACTTGTTATTTTGTAAAATACAATACCTTTATTTATTTATTTAAATATATAGATATGTACTTTTTTATTCCGCAGAATAGTTCATTGCTGCTAGACTGGTTTGTTTAACACTATGGTCGCCAAAAACGCCGTACCACGTAATTCCCCGCCATGCTCATTCTGCCAAAGACGCCGTACCATGTCTTTGATATCAATATTTCAAAAATCTGTGATCGAAATCATATTTCTCCCCCGGAGACTTGAGATCTACTGTTGATCCCCTCTCAACTCTCCAACGGTTCAAGAGCGCCATCTGGTGGCCGATCGGCGGATCGCCCAGAGCGGAAACAGGAAATGGAAGCTGGTGCTCATTCCAATTCGGTCCGATCACTCGGTAATAGTCCCAGGACTCGAGGTAGACACAACGGATAGCAATCCGTTACCAATAACTCGATAAACAACATGATTTGGACGTATATACTATTATACAACCTGGAAATGGATCGCATATTTCTACATCCCATAATAGGAATATTTCTGTTCCACGCTCATCGCCCAACGCTATGAGGAAGCTACGGTAAGATTCAGCGTTATTTTTTAACGTGTTCGATACTAACTGCTCTAATGATCATATCACCCACACTAGATGAATCATCTAACGTTGGCCACGGAATTATAAACAACCCCCCCCCCCCCCCCATCCGGTCAACATCAGATGATCAGTAGTAACTTCTAGAAGCACGTCCATTTGACATTTTTTATCTCGCGCAGATTCCTATCAAACTGTATTTGATCATCAATATAATGCATTTGGGGCTATAAATCACGATCTGGAGAAAGCTGCAGAAAACGATAAAAACATACTTATACTTTAGACCGTATTTTAGTATGAATATGTGAATGAAAAAGTATAACGTTGCTACACCCTGAACAATAGATACTTGATGTTGAATGGGCCATAGTAATGTCAATTTAGCAATACAATTTAAAAAGTTATAGCCCTGCAAAGAAGGGGAACTTCTCCAGAGACAAATAGAGCTGGCAGAGGATGGTATATTAAGAATATAAGCCTGGCGACCAAAGTGTTAATTGTTTTATACTTGTTATTTTGTAAAACATTATTTTTTATTTAAAGGGGACATGCATTATAAATGGCTTTTTCAGTGTTTAGCATTGTTTTATAGTAATAGGGGTTAGTATCAATGGGTCTGTGTCTCCTTTTTACCTTGGCTGATTCCTCTAAGTTGAGACCATTTTCTCCTCCATTGAATTAGGTCATTCTGATTTGATTCGCAAGGTGACTTAACAAGGAGCTGGTGGAGCTGATTGTGATCCGATTGGCTCTGTGGTTGTAGTCACCGCCCACAATTCGCTCAACAGAGCGAGTGGATTACTTCCTCAAACAGGGTGCCGCCGAGTCCGACAGACCCGAGCGAGAGAGGAGAGGGAGAGAGGGGACTTTGCAGGAGAGGGAGAGAGAGAGGGGACTTTGCAGGAGTGTGTGTAAAAATTTGTGTGCGGCGGGGACTCTCTCTCTCTCTCTCTCTCTCTCTCTCTCAATGAACAGCATATCACTGTCAAACATCTCTGCGCACGCCCGTATTCAGATCCGTACAATAATAATCACAGAGGTATATATTGTCATTTGAAACAAGTTACAAATGCATTGTCCCGTGGGATTATGCCCCCCGAGGCAAAATTTATTATTATCCCCCTCAATGTCTCTATATCTCTTGCAGACTGTGTGGGCGCTTATGGGCGGAGCCCATCCAATAACAGCCTGAAATCCTGAGGCTGGAAACTTAGGCTTTTTTCAATTTAATTTTTTTTACATTTCTATAACCTTTATTTACCCAGGCAAGCAAGTAAGAACAAATTCTGATTTCTTTATTGTCAAAAGTATGCATAATGTTGTGTTAATTCCACAACAAGAGATATGTAATGTTAAGTACCTGAAATTATTCCATTTTTTGGGGGGGGGGGAACCCTGCATATATCGTATCGGAAATTAAGAGTTGGACAATATCGGTATATCGGTATCGGTAAAAAAGCCAATATCGAGCATCCCTACTTTTGAGTACTCCATTAGAAATATAAAACAAAGATTTTTTGGAGAGAAGAAACTTACAGATGTGTTCAATAGACTCACAGGAATTGTGTAAAGTTGCCCAAATAGTGCTAGGAATAGCAATGTCCCCTTTAACACATTGAGTGCCAGCCACGAGAAATCTTGTTAGTTCATGCCATGCGTTGAGTGCCAAGAACGAGAAATCTCGCTATTTAATCGTTATTTCTTTTATTAGCGATTTCCATAAATTTTTCATCAATCTAGCCTCACGTTACCATTGGAGATCTATCTGAGCTCGAACAGGAAAAATACCGCCCCCTACCATCTCTCCGGATGGTATTGCACCCATTGAGAGAAGTATTCTGTACGTCTGTATAACAACTATTAAAGAAACTTGAAACTTGAACTTGAAACTTGATTGGATTGGACTGACTGAAATGGATGGGAAAAAAAGTCCGGAATCCAAATTTTACTTGTCAGGCATGTAACCGGAGACGATCCCATTCATTGCCGAGCCGCAGAACAGCGTGGCATATGTGTTTCCAGTACCCAGCGTTGGATCAATAAACACGATCGATATTTGGAATGGCGATCAGGAATTGGAATAATCTTTTTGGAGAACATCTGATTTGAGGTAAGGAATCTATTTTACCAGTCTTGGGATAATCAGAGTTTTTTTCACCTATATCTCAGCGTGTCCCATATGTGTGTGTTGCGTGTGTGTGCGTGTGTGCTGATCAGGAAATAAGATAATATTTGTCAGCCCGCTTCTCTAGCGTGCATAAGTACACATATGCTATCGATAATCTAGCGTTTATTTGAAAACGATTCATAAATAGGCCGAAAAATTACAACGTGTTTTGTGTATTCCACTAAAGCGCGATTCCTGCAGAATCACCTTTTTTGTCTGGACGTTTAAAAAAAACTAGCGTTTTTCAAAATGGTATAAAGCGGAAATGTACAGATTAAAAAACTATCCGTTTAGACAATGTTGACTGCAAACAAGTCATTGATAAGCGACGGGCGTATTAGACACATAGCCATAATTTAAGATATAGTTTATACGTTCGCAAATGTGATCGCCCTCCCATTGACTACAGCGCCGGCACTCAAGCGCTAAATCGTGCGCCCCCTGCTGGCACTCAAAGTGTTAAAGATATGCGTGTGTGTGTGTGTGTGTGTGTGTGTATATATATATATTAACAAATTGTTCTAAATAAATAATAATGATAATAAATTATTAGAAGTTTGGACACATTTTTTACAACTGAGGTAGGTAGATTACATTTTTAGAGAGTAAAGTACCGGAAAAAGGTACCATTGGGTACCCAACACTAATGGCCGCACACAAGCTCTCTACACCCACAATCCCACGACTAAACCTCCTTTCAAAATTAAGGTTAAAAGGTCCACAGACACCAACAGTCTGTCTCAATCACTCCCATCTACAAGAACAACGGAGCCTCGCCCATGACATCATAAATAGAGACTGTGCATTGGGACACGTGAAAGGACTTGCAAAACAACATGTTGAAATGTATCGATTTTGTCAATCTCTCGTCTAACCAAGCGGTTAAACATCCTTGATATGGAGGACTGACTGCAATACTTCGGGAGTCATGTTGCCAACAATCTTCATGCATTATTAACTTGCAATAGAGCCTGGCCAAGAAACCAACCTGTGCCTAGTGTGCGATAAATAAAACAAAACCATGGGTGATTGACACATCATTAGACAGCCATGAATTATTCAATATCTGCAATCATATTGTGTTGCTTCTGGATCACCATACTGCGGCGTGCCTGGTCCCATTGTAGCCAACCTGATGAGTTAAAAGACTCATAACACCGTATGCTCCCATCTCTGCCAGTCATTAGAGAGGGAGAGAGAGGGACAGGACTGAGGCTCGCTCGCCCTCCCAAGTGCTAATGCAGACCCCCCCCTGGGCCCAGAGAAAGGCGACGTCTAGCCGCTTTGAGGTGGCTGCATTTCATGGTTTTAGTCGCGTGAAAACCCACTGCAAGACGGATTGATGGACAGAAGGATAGATGGATAGAGGGAGCGAGCGAGGGAGGGGGGTCTGCAAAGTAGGAGCCATGGCATGAGGCCAAGAGCTACCAATAGGACACACACACACAAATCCACAAACAAACATAAACTGTGCATACAACACAGACACACACAGACACACACACACCAGAGGCAGGTTGGGTTGCTTGTGTGTGTGTAAACAACCCCCACCATCAGTCTCGTCAATCAGGGCGTGAGTGGAGCAAATCAGCCCTGACTGTTGGGCCTGCTCTGCATGGTGCTACTAGCCTCAGAGCCAATCCCCCCAAGCAGCCATCCACATATCAAACAAGACAGCAGCCTCACGCACTGACTAATGACTGAATACCATTCTATAGCGCTCATTAATATTGCACCTCAACACTGTGCAGAGAAACACCTCATCTCCTCTGGCCCCGGTTTAGCTGTGCTGTGTGGACTACTGGCTGGCTCACAGCAGGTGTCTCCACCGTCTCTCAGAAGCTGGGACTGAACCGGGCCAGATGCTTTTCAGAACCTGGCCAAACCCAAGCCACATCTGGCTGCTGCCTGTGACGGAATAGAGGATTAGCGCTTAATGGGACTAATTTGTCTAGCGAGATGAGAGTGAATTTTGTTTGGAAATACACCCGGTAAAAGGTTTTGTAGCAAGTTGTATAAAATACAGAGTAGCTTTCAAGGATCTTAACATCCTTTCAAGACATAACACTTGACATTTAGCCGTTGTAAAATATGTTTTCCAGAGATCAGCAGCAGTATTTCCATATTGGTAACCCTACAGATGACATCTTCTTGACACTTTTATAGTACAAGCCTCTATAAATCCTCTACTATATGCGTAGTCCCTCATGTCCGTCATCAGCCGTATGGAATTGCAATGTACTCATCTAAGAATAGCACTGACCCTGTAAGGTGTCCGTTATTTGTTTCACTGTTATCTAGTAGCGATATTACTACTAATAATAATAATAATAACATTAACATTATGATCGTTATGCCGTAACTCGTCTTTGATGTCAATATTTCAAAAATCTGTCATCGAAATCATATTTCCTTTCCGGAGCCCTGAGACACAAGTGTGATCTCCTCTCAACTCTCTAGCGGTTCAAGAGCGCCATCTGGTGGCCGATCGGCAGATCGCCAACCGGATATTAACCTTTGAACCGGTAGTGCTTATCCATATGTGGTCCGGCCACTCGCTATAGCTCCCGCGACTCCATCTTGAAACACTGGATAATAGATCGCTCGCCCTAACTCAATAAACAACATTATTTGGACGTATATACTATTATACAACCTGGAAATGGATCGGGCATTTCTACATCCCATAATAGAAAAAAATATGTTCCACGCTCATCTGCCAGCGGCGCGAGGAAGCTACGGTAAGATTCAGCGTTATTTTCAAACTTTTTCTATACTAACTGATCTGATGAACATATGACCCACTCTGGATGAATCATCTAACGCTGCCCACGGAATTATAAACGATCCCCCGCCCATCCGGTCATCATCAGATGATGCGTAGAAACTTCTAGAAGTACGTGCAGTTGAACGTTTTTATCTCGCACAGATTCCTACCAAACTGTATTTGATCATCAATATAATGCATTTGGGGCTATAAATCACGTTCTGAAGAAAGCTGCAGAAAACGATAAAAACATACTTATACTTTAGACCATATTTTAGTATGAATATGTGAATGAAAAAGTTTAACGTTGCTACACCCTGAACAATACATATAGGACATTGAATGGGCCATAATAATGGCAGTTTAGCAATAGAATTTAAAAAGTTATAGCCCTGCAAAGAAGGGGAACTTCTCCATAGACAAATAGAGCTGGCGAGGGATGGTAAATTATGAATTTAACCCATGGCGATTAAAGTGTTAATAATAATAGTGATGATAATAATAATAATAATAGTAAGCCAGTAGTTTATAGGTGTGCAATTCTATATTGCAAGTTGATATTATGTTAGATATTATGCCGATATACTGATCGGTTGTGCATGTGCTAATGTGGCTGAGAGGCGTGTGTGTGTGTGTGCGTGTGCGTGTGTGTGTGTGTGTGTGTACGCACCCAAATGCATCCCCCGTTGACCTCAGGGAGAGGGAGAAAACACTCAAAACTCCAGGTATTAAAAGGTTTTCTTTATTCTCACAGCGAATAAATAGATGTGTTATTTCATGGATATTCGGAGTTGAGCGTATTCTGTGCGCAGTGTGTAGACTATTCTTCCCCGGTCAGCCTGTCCTCCTGACTGAAGCACTATAAAGCAGCTAATGGAGGTGACGTATAGTATTATATATAGTATACATATTGAAGTTGTATGTATGCTAATTGAGGCAAGTAGCTGAGGGCCTCTGATTGGCTCAATGATTGCAAAGCACAAGGACAAACACACAGATGCATGTGCGATTCACACACACAGAAGCACAAACAACCACACACACAAACACACTTAAGAGCAGACCATTTTGCCGCTTGCTTTGGGGCAGCGCAAGCATCTACTTGACACACTGGTAGCTCTCCAATTAAGCCATCCAGGAGCAGGGAGAATCAAATGGATTTCGTCTATGGGGCAAATGCTACACTTAGCAGGCATCATAATGATACTGCATGGAAGCATTACGGGGGACATATCAAATGAGTCTGTTTCATTGTGGAAGACTGTTGTGGCATCGCGGACGGCTTCGGAGAACCATTCGGAGGGTAGGTAATGAGCGGCAGCGGCCCGGGCTCAGTAATGTTCTTTTGATTGCTCCGGTTAATCTCTGCCTTCCCGTGTGAAGGCGCCGATCGGCTCCATTCGCCTAAAAACTCACTCCTCAGCATATTCCCTGTTCCCCAGCGAGGAGGAGAGCAAACTTTTCTTGATCCTCCAATCACAACTGATGCTTTGAGGAAAGAAACGTTTGTGATTGGAGGATCAAGAAAAGAGGGCATGGTTTGAGATGGGTCAATTAGCTGTATGACATTGTTTGAATAAAAAAAATGCATCGATTTAAAAAAAAAACAATCTTTGTACTAAGCAGTGTTAATTTAGTCAACAAAAATGATGACTAAATATGGTCGTCAACGAAGCTTTTCCCCCTAACGACAACGAGTTAGAGTTGTTTCATTTGCATGCATTGCACACAGTATTCCATAACAGCTCATAATATTATCCCCATCTAGGTCTTAGTCAGGATAAGCTGTTTATATGAATATTTCACTGTCCTTGAATGAACATAATATTTGGAATATTACCATGGAAACCTGGCTTTCAGAGACAGCGATACAAGAAAAAACAACAACTCAACAATACCCATAGATGCCATGAGATAGTCTGGTTAATACTGGTAAAACCTGGGTATATTATTCAGGTTTATCATAATCGGGATGATATTATGGGTTATTGTGAAAATAGACATGATGTTTACGAAGGGGCCAATACTTCAGTATCAAATAGTAGTGGAATATTGGCCAACATGTAAATGTATGCAGATTAATCACACCGTGTAACTCAGATACTCAAGAATTCCATTTTGTATGTACTGACTGAGTATTAGTATATGCTGGCTGTGTAAATTATGTTTCCATGGTCATTTTGAAAACAGTCTGTTTACGACCGGCACAGCAAGACGCCTAGTAAACCCATTACTCCATTATTACACTTTAACCAGCATACGGGGTGGCATCCAGAAGTCTGTGTGGATGTAAAACACTCATCAATTAAGTTAAACTCTTATTATTAGGTGTCTTTTCTGGCTCCAGTGCCTCGTCAAAGCGGTTAAGTAAGTGTGTCTCACCTCTCCACGTGGTCCAGATTCCCGGACACGCCCAGTCCTCCGATGGTGTACAGTTTGCCGTCGTACACCAGGCTGTTGTGCCGACAGCGGGTCACGGTCATCCGAGACACCAGGTTCCAGTTGTCCAGCAGGGACATGTAGCACCACACGTCAGCCACCGTCAGACCCGACTCCGTACCACCTGCCACATGCAAGAGGGGAGGAGCCGTTATTAGCCTAGGCTGAGGTTCATGGCCTTGATATAGCTTTTTTCTTTTAGCCTAGTGCTTTAGTGCAATATCCAAATTGCAGGAGTTGCAATATTTGTCAAAGGCAAAATGTGTATCAATATACCATTTCTAAATTAAGAATTGTAGAGACTCCCCGAACTACAAATCATATTCCACAGACTTAGGAAAACATCTTTGTTTGGTACATATCAGCCTCAAGAATCACACCGGGATAATTTTCACATGTTTTTCAATTGCAATGCCAGTTGAAATAATAGCAATTAGATATTTTTTATTACCAGGCTGAATACTTATATATATTTTTTTAATCCTCTCTTTCTCAGATTTTTCTCCGTTTTCTCCCAGTCCCGATTTAGTCGTTGTGCCAATTCCCCCCCTCCCCTACCTGGTTGTTGTGCGCATGTTCTCCTACTGGTCGGTACAAGGGAACCCTGAAGTCATCCGCACGCTTCCTCCGACACGCGCAGCGACAGCCAGTGACTTTTTTCACCTGGCAGCGAGGACTCTCATTGGTGAGGTGTAACGTGTGGGAGGCCATGCTGCCTTTCATCAAGTCCTGCCTCCGCTGAGCAAGCGCCCAGACCTGACCTGTAGGCGTCGCTGTCCACAACGCCAGATTCCCACCCATGACTTGCCCTCCCCCTAACTCAGCCAAACGGGTTAGTATAGCGATCAGCCCAAGCCTCAAGCAATGCTGACTCCGGGAGTCGAGACCGTAGCCTCTTGCATTGGTGACAAGCGCAGTTTCCGCTACGCCACCTGACCGCCCTACCAGGCTGAATACCGACTGAGAAATACAGAAAAATACTTCCTGGAATATGTGAAATCATAATGACATCACTCAAACCAACTCTTTAACTAAATAACTCTCAAACTAAAATGAGAATAGTTCATGTGTGATTATGGGCCTTATAAATCCACTTTATTTGTTTGATGGAGTCTTCCTTTAACTGTAAAGTGAACTGAAACGGTGCAGACGGAGATCCTCTGATAGTACCACAAATGATGAGGTTATTCAACCGCTGTCGGATAATGTTAGCTGACTGGAAGCTGCTTTGATGCAGCTGTATAAAACGGTCAACCAACCAAATTAAAGGCCTTGCACGTAATGTGTGTGTAGTTATCTTTCTTCCAGTATGGTTGCCTGTAACCAAACCACTTCCAACGGAAAATGCTCTCATTTCTGTGCAGTGGTAGAGTAAGTAAAACACTGGAAAAGCATGACATTACATTCTACTGTGACTGGCCCGTTTACAAGATCCACTAATAAGAAGTAGGGCCGGGGCGATCATGGCCAAAAATGATATCGCGATAACGATAGATAACAATATCATATCACTCGATATTCGATATTATCGATATTGTTATAAACAGATGTATGTTTATTTTGCAGCAATTCTTTGTTGTTGCCGCCATCTTTAGTGTTACATCCCCTCACACTCCAGTTATCAGGCTGCAGCTGGTTTGAAAGCTAAAGTAAACCGGCTTCTCTGCTGGCTGTGGCTCCAGGGGAGTTGAACAGTTCTGGCTCTGCTAGTTTCTTTTCTTTATTTTTTGGATCCACTTTTTTTTCTATTTTTCTCCCATCCCAATTTCGCCTCGCCAATTCTCCATTCAATTCTCCCCTCCCCTGTCTCGAACGTTGCTAGACTATGCCTCCCACTGGTCGGCTGCAGTGAGGACCAAGCCTTGCATCACGTGTCCCCTCCTTTATTTAGAATACTGTTTGAGTAAAACAATTTGTATTTTTTTGGTAAGAATATAGGACAGGCACATATAAGCACTATGCTTCAGTCTGTACCTTTTTCAGTCACTGTAAATAATCAAATATTGATAAATGATGATGTATATTATACTGTGTGTTACAAAGGGTCAGATTAAACCGAATATATATATTTGTTACTTGAGATATATTGTATAATATTTGTATATCGTCTGATATCCCTTGTATATTCTTTGTACATATACACGGAATATCCCTTTACCTGGTACAGGACAGACCATAATATTCGTTCTCCTATTGGAAGCGATCCCCTAGGCGCCACGGCCATACCCCCAATGCCGAGTTCAAAGCCACCGCCAAGGCTTGTCTCATGCCCAGTTTTGCGCAGGAATACGAGACAGAAATGAGGTTGGCACTAGATTATTCATCTTACGTATAAATACGTCGCAGGTGGATACAGAAGCACTTAGTCTTAGTTACCCTCAAACGTAAAAGCCTTCATCACGAGTCAACGACCAAGTGAAGTGAGCAACTTTGCGTCTAAATAGAGCACTTATAACCGCGTGCGAATAGGATAGTAAAAGTGTCAGAGCTTAGTGAAATAACGTCAAGTTCGACCTAGTTAATGTGAAGTACCGTGCACAGGAGAATCTACACCGGTGAATGCAGAGCCTTTTCCGGCTGGATTATATTGATTTTGGTACTGTGGCTGCTGGAGCAGAGAACCGTCTACCCCGCTGCTGTGTGGGATTTACCCGTGAGGAGCATCACTCGAGCCCGTCTCTAGGAGGAGGCTGGCTGGCCTTCATCCATGCTGCACGCATACTTGGATTATAGCTGCTGCTTTCGTCTGCCGATCAAGGGAGTAATGTACCGCCTCCCGTAGCTGGAGCTTATTGATTCCCCGTTGATCCAGACTTTTGCATTCGAGCATTCCTCCCCCCTGCTGGCTTACAACCGGAGGGAACCCCCTTAGTATCTCCAGCTGACCTACTAGTGTACCATATATAATTCTTATGCTACGGGTGGTATTAATTATCCCCTGCGTAATATGCTCATGGACTTACGCTCTTGACCTATTCGTGCACATTCTTCGCCTTACAAGCGCAACTCTCAATCTTGATCAATAATGTAAGATAATCTTGGTGCTCTTCTAATAAATATTATTATAAACAGTATTTCTTGTGAAGCTGTGTTATTGTGGGGGTGTTCATCACATATACCTGTGTACTGTATGGCCAGTAGTAATGTACATAACTCAGTAGTGGTTTAATGATACCATACTTATTCAATACAGTCAGGGAATTGTACCCCTCAGTTACACTGTGTGTGATGATGACTGAAAAGAAATAAACTACTACTACTACTACTACAACCTGTAGGAGTCGCTGTCAACGACCAATCCCCACCCACCGGCTTTCCCACCCTCTAACACTGCCAATTGTGTTAGTATGACGACCGGCCAAGCCGGTAGCAACGCCGAGAGCTGGGCTCGATACCAGCATCTCCTGCGTTAGTGGTGAGCGCCTTGCCCACTGTGCCACTCAGCCGCCCTTCTAGTATATTTTCTATCTTTTGGCGCTTTTTTGGTGGACAAACCACCGCACATGTGCACCGTGACTCGTGACTGGAGACTAGCTCTGCTAGCACACATAGCCTACTGTGTACAGACGGTTTCAAAGTGTATTTTAAATTAGAAAGCAAACTAAATAAATGGACAAGAGAAAAATATATCTCAATTTGGTCAGTTTTTGCAGGGACGTGCACAGGACTTTAGAGGGGCAGGTGCTCAACGGCTGAAAAGGGCATTATACCTGTGTATGTTTTAACCAAACGCACGCGGTGCGCAAGCCCAATTTTTTGGGCGGGGGGCCCCCTTTTTATGCTTTTTGGTGATCAAATATTGAATATTGAACTATAATAATCAGTGCAAGAGCTCACTTATCCTTGAAAGACACTTTTATCACTGACTTAAAAGGCCCATACATCTCCATAAATGTTCAGGGGGGAGGGAATAAGTGCTTACCCTACAGACCCCAAGAAGTGCTGTATATTCTGTATTGTTTAATATAAATGCATTTTTGATTCCAATCCCGATTTGTATTTGAGATTCCCAAATCCCATCGGACTTGACTTCTTCGTGTCCCTCAGTGAGTGTAATACCAGCATTCAACTGTATGCACCTCAGCAGTTTCTATCATCATCATCATCACCACCCACGCTATGCATAAAATATATAGGTCCGCGGAGAGGCACGCTGAGGAGGCCGTGCAAACGGCAATGGAATACGGGGCATCTCTCTCTCTCTTTACCTAATATTTTGATTGTATCCTGAAATGTTTCAGTTGGAAGGGCAGTCTATATAGTCTATATGTGCAGCGTTAATTTTTTTTTATTTTTTTTTAATTTTAAATGGCACTTTTTTACGAGGCTCAAAAGGGCAGGTGCTCAAGCACCCCTTGGGCTCTATGTGTGCACGTGCCTGGTCATTTGGACAAGCAAAGCCATTACTTTAAGTTGCAAGAAAGACAAGTCTGTCCACTGTCTCTGGTTTTAAAACTGCCCTGTTGCAGGTCACAAAAAAAAGTATATATTTTTTTAATATCGATTATTAAAATATATCGCGATAATTATCGTTATCGTTATATCGCCCAGCCCTAAAAGAAGACACCAAATTATGTTTTTGTTGATATATTTCTCGTATATTAACACATAGCAAGCAATGTTTGGCGCATAGCATCCGTCGTCTCTTCCACTGCCGTGTACAAAAACAATGGTTTGCGACCATGTTGGAAGACGGAGAACGACGCAAACATTCCATGCAAAAGGCCTCTTGTTGTTTCAGAACGAGAGCCTCGTGTTCAAGGTGTCCCTGCAAGCTGTGTAGCTCCCAACGTGCAGCACCGGCAGGTTATCCAGTGACCCCGTTGCAAGTGTGAGGGGACGGCAACAGACCAGAGCCTGTTGGTTGTCTAGCTAGCAGCACGCCATTGATTTCCCCAATGGCTGCCCCGAACTCCCCACAGACACACACAAACACACACACACACACACACACACGATACCAGCTCAAATTCCCAAACACACATTTACATTTATATGAAAAGAGGGAGAGGGAGGGAGGGGACGGCAGGGTTTTTTGGTACATGCAGCAGGACCGATCCTGTTGCGTATTTTCCCCCACCGTGCCAATGTTGAGGCCTGAACCAGCGTGCAGAATTCCTGCATAAATGAACTGCGTAGAGAGAGATGTACACACACACCTCTGGAAGAGGAATTGAAGAAGGGCAGCTCGCGGAAGAAAAATAAATGCACAGAGTACACAGTGTGCCACCGTGGAATGGAACAAAATGAACGATGACAAAACGGCATTGGTAAAATATGCAGTTGGAGGGAGAAAGGGAAAGAACTGAGGCCTTTTGCTAAGAAGCTCTGTGTGCAGACGCTGGTAACTATGGCATAATGTGTAGAGTTATGTACAAAAGCTGCCACTGGACTGAGAAGAATGTCTAAAAAGGTGTTGGATGTGAAAGGATTTCACCAAGGACACAGCTCCTGACATTTTCCAAAAATGTGCTGTTCTTCAACCCCTTGACTCCTCGTTGACAGCCCTACGAGTACAATTAGTTACTGCAGTGCACACTACATCACCCCTGAGTGGAACATGGAAAGCCAAACTTTCCCCCACCTTCAACTCCTTCATATTGCTCACAGTTCCCTTGGTGGGGGGAAAGGTGATGGTGAACAGCCACTAAGCGGCAACAAGGACACTTGAAATTATTTTAGGGGTGGTGGCCAATCCCTCCTATTCAATGCCAGGGGCAGTGTTGGAGCACCCAGTTTAAAACGGTATATCACAATGAAACTGTAGTTTACAAAGCTGTTCATTGGTCTATCACAATGAAACTGTAGTTTACAAAGCTGTTCATTGGTCTATCACAATGAAACTGTAGTTTACAAAGTTGTTCATTGGTATATCACAATGAAACTGTAGTTTACAAAGCTGTTCATTGGTATATCACAATGAAACTGTAGTTTACAAAGTTGTTCATTGGTATATCACAATGAAACTGTAGTTTACAAAGCTGTTCATTGGTATATCATTCACAATGAAACTGTAGTTTACAAAGTTGTGCATTGATATATCACAATGAAACTGTAGTTTACAAAGCTGTTCATTGGTATATCACAATGAAACTGTAGTTTACAAAGCTGTTCATTGGTCTATCACAATGAAACTGTAGTTTACAAAGCTGTTCATTGGTCTATCACAATGAAACTGTAGTTTACAAAGCTGTTCATTGGTACAGTATATCACAAAAAACTGTAGTTGACAAAGCTGTTCATTGGTATATCACAATGAAACTGTAGTTTACAAAGCTGTTCATTGGTATATCATTCACAATGAAACTGTAGTTTACAAAGCTGTTCATTGGTATATCATTCACAATGAAACTGTAGTTTACAAAGCTGTTCATTGGTATATCATTCACAATGAAACTGTAGTTTACAAAGTTGTTTATTGGTATATCATTCACAATGAAACTGTAGTTTACAAAGCTGTTCATATCACAATGAAACTGTAGTTTACAAACTGTTCATTGGTATATCACAATGAAACTGTAGTTTACAAAGTTGTTCATTGGTATATCATTCACAATGAAACTGTAGTTTACAAAGCTGTTCATTTGTATATCACAATGAAACTGTAGTTTACAAAGCTGTTCAATGGTATATCACAATGAAACTGTAGTTTACAAAGTTGTTCATTGGTATATCACAATGAAACTGTAGTTTACAAAGCTGTTCATTGGTATATCATTCACAATGAAACTGTAGTTTACAAAGCTGTTCATTGGTATATCACAATGAAACTGTAGTTTACAAAGTTGTTCATTGGTATATCATTCACAATGAAACTGTAGTTTACAAAGCTGTTCATTGGTATATCACAATGAAACTGTAGTTTACAAAGTTGTTCATTGGTATATCACAATGAAACTGTAGTTTACAAAGCTGTTCATTGGTATATCACAATGAAACTGTAGTTTACAAAGCTGTTCATTGGTATATCACAATGAAACTGTAGTTTACAAAGCTGTGCATTGATATATCATTCACAATGAAACTGTAGTTTACAAAGTTGTTTATTGGTATATCATTCACAATGAAACTGTAGTTTACAAAGCTGTTCATTGGTATATCACAATGAAACTGTAGTTTACAAAGCTGTTCATTGGTATATCACAATGAAACTGTAGTTTACAAAGCTGTTCATTGGTCTATCACAATGAAACTGTAGTTTACAAAGCTGTTCATTGGTACAGTATATCACAAAAAAACTGTAGTTGACAAATGTGTTCATTGGTATATCACTAGGAAACTGGAGTTTACAAAGCTGCTCATTGGTATATCACAATGAAAACAAAAAGTTCCATCTGAACTTCTCTGAAAAAGCTTTGCTGAGCCAAAGTTGTTGGACTACATCCAAACCATATTGAAGAAAACAAATATCTAGAATGTCATATGGGTACACAGAGCAACAACTGAACTGACATAATGTGCGTCTGATTTAGTGACCAGGGAAGGCTGCTCGGACATGCCTGAGGGCGTGTTTTAAGGAGAGGACAGGGAGCAGCTGTTGAGGTGAAATCGAGGACAATAATAAACTTTATTTATAAAGCACCCTTCATGCAATAGAAAGCAGCCCAGAGTGCTTTGACAACACAAAACATTTAATTTACAAATTAATAATAAAATGCATGACTCAGTAGACAAATTGCATATCACAAGCAATAAAATAAGTAGAACAAATAAAAGAGTTAAATAAAATGATTAAAACAAAAGGAATACACTAAATATACAGTTAAAAGCCAAGTTAAAAATATGTGTTTTCAAATGCTGTTTAAAAAGGTAGAATGAGCCCATCTCTCTCATTTCTTTGGGTAGAGTGTTCCACAGTTTCGGTGCGTAATAAAAGAAGGCTGATTCTAGAATTTTTCTGTGGGGCACTTTAGGGACAATTAAAAGACTTGCTTCGTTCAATGGACCTAAGGCCCAGTCCCCACACGATCACAGGTATTTTTGACATGGAGGTTTTATAATTATTCCAAAAAAATAAACCTCTGTACACACAGTGGTTTAAACTGATGTAATATACATGTAGTACAATGCCAAAGCAATAGGTGGCGATGTAGTTCAAACATGAAGGCCATTTTCAACCAATCAGAAGGGTTGAACGCGTCACTACACTTCCTGCTCAAAACAGAAGCACGCCATCTTTAAATTACCTCGCGTGAACCAGTAGCAACATAGCATTTATTTGCAGCAAGAAACAAAGTGCAATAAAAGTGCAATAAACAAAAAAGGATACATTCACTGTGTATTCTGCCTCATTTGTTGATGAAACAAAACCAACATCAACACAATTTACCACCAAGAGCGGAGAGTTTAGTCTCACAAAGAGATTGCTGATGTTGTTAGCTTACATGCTAACATGATCGGGATTCCCATTATAGTAGTTAGCATTGTGGCTAGCGTACATTAGCGTAGTAACGTTAACGCTAGTAGAATGAATGGATGAAAATGTTATTTAACAGATTGCAGAATGGGTACAATACAATACGGCTCAATACAAACAATTGTTAACACCTTGGGGACGAAGCACGGATATCTCTGTGTTTCGATTCCACCCGTTGTGGACAGAAGGACGGATATATCCGTGGCAAGTTGTTTTGGCTTTTATTCCATTTTAATAACCTATTCAAGGTCGCTGAGCTGCACTGCAGATGTACCCTACTCTTTGAATTCACCAAAGTGCAATACCGGCCAGATCCTCTTAGGGGCGCTATCGCGATAATGCAGTGTTCCCTGTGGCTAGGCCTGTCACGATAATACATTTTGCTGGGCGATTAATTGTCCCAGAAAATATTGCGATAAGCGATATTATTGCGGTTTTGAGAGATTTTTTTTTGAGAAATGTATTTCCCTTGTATCAAATGTATTTTCAATTATAATTTGCTAATATAATAATAGCATTATAATGCAAGGAAACCGTTTCAAAGTGCAATAAACCTTTATTTAACATTGGAAGAGATTTTAAATATCCTAAATAAAAAAAATGCTCAGTTTGATTGTTTATTATAAAACAAACTGAAACTGGAAACAAGCCCTCTGTCTGGCTTTTTGTGTCATCCTTTTAACATGTACATGTATTATTAATGTACCTTGCGGTACCATGTACAAAATGTTAATAAAGTATGAGGAAAAAACTGTGGAAACGTAATAAATAAAAAGGCAGTGAAACAATAATCAAATAAACACCAAAATATTGGAATGGAGACTTCAGCACAGGATAAACTAGGGATGGGCAAAAATAATCCAGATCGATTGATCACATGATGTACTCGAGTACTCGTGGAGGAAAACGCTGTACAAAATAAACGTCTTTTCCAGTGTATTAGACTTTTATTTTGAAACCCACCCACCGGTCCGGAGCGTAAGTATTGTTGTTATTATCCTAGCAGAACGTATTGAGCGGACAACTTGTCTCGTCCGGTTCTGTGTTTTTGAGCTAATGATAAAACAAATGTTGAGATTGTTGGTGAATAACTAACTTTAGGTTAGTTTTAACGTTAGCTACTAACGTTAGATGCAGCTACTACAGGCAATCAAAGATGAGGAGGAAGCGTCAAAGTCTCCCCTACGGGAGACTGCAATTCAAAACTGGCCCCTACAAATGTCCTAACCCAGTTGTACTGTACAATAAAGACCAAGCATGGCTTTGTCAGTATTCCAATGTACAGCCCCACCCAACCCCACCCCACCTACCCAACCTCCTCCAATGTACAGTTTCTATGTCAAATGTATGTCAGTATTCCAATGTACAGTGTGTGTGTCCCCTACCCAACCCCCCCCCCCCCCCCCACCTCCAATGTACAGCCCCACCTCACCTACCCAACCTCCCCCAATGCACAGTTTCTATGTCAAATGTATATACACTCTTTTTCTGGATTTTTTTAGTATCACAAACAGTACTGTATTTGAAAATCTGGTATGTCATAAATGTATAGATGTAGCAGTACTGTCTATCTGTATGTCGTGTGTGTCATATGATGAATTGAAAATGGGGGACCCTGATGGAAACAAGACGAAAGTCTTTCTCAGGTCTGCATCCTCTTAACAATTGTATGTATTGAGCTGTACTGTACTGTACCCATTCTACAATCTGTTAATAAACTTTTCAATCAATCAATCAAGGCACGACTCGAAACTACCCGTTATAATAAATGAATTCATGTTTAACTTGTCCCCGTGTCCAGTCCTTTGACTAGCCCCACCCGTTCATTGTAAACAATGATGCATGAAATTGTATTAACGTTATTCTGTGTTGTAGCTATGCTATACGTTGTATTTCGTTTGTTAGCTATTTAGCTAATGTTGATAGCATCAACGCTAGATCTTTCATCTTTATTTAGCAGTCCAGTTTCTCCGGGCAGTAGCGAGTAACTACTTGGGTCTAAAAATAGCTACACTACAAACAACGCTACTTGGTTAAAAGGAGCAACACTATTGAGAAATGTAGTTAAGCTATGTGGCGTTGCTAGTGCCCCACGGAGCTCCCGTGCTGTACTCTGTAGTAAGGCCAGCGGCCCCCCACACAGAGAGTGACTGACAAGGGGTCAGCGTTTCCGTTAGCCGGTAATTACCGGTATTTGACCGGCAAAATCTGTTGAAGTCCGACATATTTAATCTCTCCGGTCATAATGTCCGGTGAAAATAATTCCCTCTAAGCACAATTTGATTATTTGAATTGTATTAAAATAGGCTAAAATTAAATAGCCTATGCGATGAACGAAACAATCATTACATTTGTTTCATCGTTGCTTCACCAAGCAGCCGGTCTAATAATGACATCGCTGTTGTCAGCGTGAGCTGGCTGCTGCTAGATTTGCGACAAGCATCCAGCTGCAGACACACAGAACCCGCCAGTTTTGCCGGCATAGTGCAGTACTCCAATTCAGCCATTGGCAATTCAGCTGTTGGGTGGGGGGCGCTGTTGAGCGGTCCCCAGACCGGACCTGAAAAACACTGCTGCTCTGCGGGTCTGCAGCTGGATGCTTGTCGCAAATCTAGCAGCAGCCAGCTCGCGCTGACAACAGCGATGTCATTATTAGACCGGCTGCTTGGTGAAGCAACGATGAAACAAATGTAATGATTGTTTCGTTCATCGCATAGGCTATTTAATTTTAGCCTATTTTAATACAATTAAAATAATCAAATTGTGCTTAGAGGGAATTATTTTCACCGGACATTATGACCAGCACCAAGTCGTTGGGAGGTGGAGATAATATACATCACGCAAACCCACGATAATGTTGCCGTCTCTCTCTGCCAAATTTCTCAGTTCTTCGCTTGATATAATTAATACAAATGTCCAATATAACGGAATTCGTTAGCTCATAAAAATGTGATTATAACAGACTGCTGTTTATTAATGTCGGGCAGACTGCCCACCGACACCTCAAGTCGGCAGCAGCACGAAGTCTCGAGGGACTTATTTTATTTGGAATATATTAATGACTGTATATACGCAAAAGTTGCCTAGTTTTAAGTTAAAATATTATAAATGCCTTGATGATGTCATTCTTTATATAGGCCTATCAATTGTTTTTAAGCTCAATAAACTCTGACCGGAATTTATCCCATTTGTCCGGTAGATTGAAATCTACCGGACACTCAGACCTGCAAAAAAAAATTCTAACGGAAACCCTGCAAGGGGTACTGGTTCCGCCTCGTTAAAACAAAAGCGCAAATAGCAATTAATCGCACCCGTCAAAATTATTGCATTCATTTTAATTATCGCGCCGATTAATCGATTTATTGCTTATAGCGGCAGGCCTACCTGTGGCCGAAGTTGTCCTTTTTGATATTTTTTATCTCTAATGTAGTTTTCTACTCACCTGAAGCGATAGCTATTGTCTGTTGCACGGAATACGTTTTGGATCGCGGATTTCAGTGTGCAGTAAGGGGATTTATCATCAGCCAATGGACATATCGATCTTCCAGATGGCGATCGATAACTGGGAAATGGTCTGGCGGATCCAACCGGCTCATGGTAAGATCTTTTTCACGTAAATTACAGCCCGATCGGGCCTTGTTATGATACTCAACCAGCCGATCAGCCTATGTGGCTACTTAGACGAACACGGTTATTGGTAATCAATAATAAGAAACTACGTCCCCCGCCCCCCCCCCCCCCCCCCCCTTTCATGCATACATGCTTGAGGATCGTACCGATCATATGCTTGAGTTTAAACTGTAGCTTCTGTATAACGGAAATGCCATTGGATATAACGTTAGTAGCTATTAGCCCTTTATCTAGCCTTCCAGGAAATATCCTAGCCGGAATCCCTTATAACGCTTATATTCACGGCGCTATAAAATGAGAACGTATTGATGATTTTCTTTTTTTTTTAAGCCATTTTGAAGGGACGGTTTATGGTCTCAATTGACAATGAGAATGGACAGATAGCAATACTATAAAGTATAGATTTAGCTCTACAAACAGCCCCAAGTCTGTTTACATATGCTGGTCGTCTAGAGTGATATTAGACTCATCCCAGTGGATCCCAATGAAAACAAAACAACATTTATGGTATTTGATGGTGTTCCTACCAACTGTGAAATTAAACTGAATTTAAATGGAACCGAAATTGAAAGAGTATATGAAACAAAATTCTTAGGTGTGATTATAGATCACAAACTCTGTTGGAAGCCACATATCGCTGCTGGCGGGACAAAACCTTGTAACTCCATTTTTTTTTAACAACTCAGTAGATCATCCTCCATGTGTGTGTGGTTTTACAAAGTCTACACAATGGGAAAGCATTAAACCAATCATGTGTCTAAACCTCGTAACTCTATTCGCCCTCAAATCTGTGTTGGTTTTTTTCATCTGCTGAAAAGTTGGGTTTTTGGAGTTACAAGGTTTTGTCCCGCCAGCAGCGATATACAATATATCAAAGGTAAATTAGCCAAAAATTTGCATTCTGTACAAAACAAGGGAGCTGTTGAACCAGAAATGTTTGCATATATTGTATTTTTCACTTGTGGTGCCATACATGTCATATTGTGTTGAGGTCTGGGGGAATGTTTATAAAACAAATATAGATCCTATAATTAAACTACAGAAAAGAGCTATTAGAATAATAAATAAAGCTAGTTATCTTGAATTGACAAATCCATTATTCATAAAGTCCTGCACATTAAAATTTGTAGATATGGTTTGCATAAAAACCTTGGAGATCATTTTTCGTGCTAAGAGTAAGAACCTACCAGCTTAGAGAAGGAAAGTATAATTTAAGAGGGTTGTGTATTCTTAAAACATATAAAAAGGTAAGAACTAATGTAAAAGCTAGATGTGTTAAAATTTTGGGAGTTAAATTGTAGAATAGTCTTAGTGACTGGTTGAAGTTGTGTACCTCTCAGGAGAGATTTAAAAAGGCCCTGAAGGATAAAATAATCCAGGAGTACAGTTGAGTAAAACATTAAAAAAAAAGAAAAAAAAAATCTTTTTTCTCTTAAAGAAAAAGAAAGAAAAGTATATCTTGCAGCATATTTTAAATGTGTCTCTTATATTAAAGTATATTTGGTTTTTAAGAATTGTAAAGGATAGGCAAAAATAAGCATGCGCTTCAGCCCATTCCTTTTTTTGGTCATCGATTTTGGATTTTGTGTGTGAGCTTACTTTGATGTACATTTGTGATTTTTTTCTTTTCCTTTTGAAAGTCCACACATGTGTGTTTTTGATTTATCTGTAAACAAAGACCGAAAATAAAACTATTCATCATCATCAATTGAAAATGCATCCCTTATTGTTTTAGGGCCAACCAGAAGTATTTCTGTTTTATCTTCATTTAATTAAAAATAAATATTATTCATCCAGTGGTTAATTACAGACATACTGTACAGGTAGTTAGGGAGCATAACACATTTGGATCATTCGGCTCAACAGAAATGTACAATTGTGTGTCGTCTGCATAACTATGGAAAATCGACGTGTTTTCTAATAACGTCACCCAGAGGTAACATATATAGTGAAAAAAGAAGAGGGCCAAGACAACTTCCCTGTGCAATACCACAAGGCCATGTCATATTGTTCTGACACATAATCTCCTTGACTAACATAACATTTTCTGTCTATAAAATATGATCGAAACCAGTTCAGGGCATTTTCAGACAAACGATGCAATAGGATGCTATGGTCAATTGTGTCAAAGGCAGTGCTCAAGTCGAGGAGAATGAGAACTGAGATCTTGCCAGTAGCAGCACCAATTCTTAGATTGTTGGTGACTTTAATTAAAGCCGTCTCTGTACTGTGGTTAGATCTGAAACCAGATTGGAATTTCTCCAAGATGCCGTTTTCATAAAAAATAATATTGAGTTGATTAAAAAGTTTCCAGTATCTTGCTCAAGAAAGGCAAGTTAGAGATAGGCCGAAAACTACTCATAACGTTATAATCTAAATTTGGTTTCTTTAGTAGTGGTTTCACAACAGCGGTTTTAAATGCGTTAGGAAATATTCCAGTCTCAAGGGATGTATGGTGTGGAGACTTTTTAAAACTTTTTTTTAAAAGGTTGTAGGGATAGGGTCAAGATTGCAGGTTGATGGTTTACAATATGATGGAAACAAACAAGAATACAACGTTTTTTAGGGCAAATATGTAGTTTGTAATCCACTACCTTCACTATTCACTACATGACACACACACACACACACACACACACACACACACACACACACACACACACACACACACACACACACACACACACACACACACACACACACACACACACACACACACACACACACACACCACACACACACACACACACACACACACACACCACACACACACACACACACACACACACACACACACACACACACACACACACACACACACACACACACACACACACACACACACACACACACACACACACACACACACACACACACACACACACACACACACACAGCTCTGCCTCCTCCTTAGCTCTCATCCCCTCCCCAGTCTTGAAAATAGTTTTGCAAGAGTCTTGTCACGGTTAGCTTGTTAAATATATTGCTAGAGCAGAGCCTCCGCGACCGGTTTTGATCATACCTTGTACTTTATCCTCCTGCACACACAGAGCTGAGAGCTTTCACACTAAAAACTGTGAGCTATTTGGAAATGCTTCGCGTTTAACACATTGGGCGCCATGGGTTATACCCATCAATATACCCAGTCTGCCACCAAAGCCTATGGAGATGTTTACCTTCTTTGCAGGGCTATAACTTTTTAAATTGTATCGCTATATTGACATTACTATGGCCCATTCAACATCGATTATCTATCGTTCAGGATGTGGGAACGTTATATTTTTTCATTCATACATTGTTGTGTTAATACCGTCTAGAATATAAGTATGTTTTAAGCTTTTCTGCTGTAATTCCAAAAACGAGAGTTATAGGCCCTGACGCATATGATAGATTATTGATTGGCGTTTCTTTCCTATACACGCTATATTAAAAAATTCAAATGTATATGATCGGTATACATTATGCTTCATCATGCGTGAAGGAAAGGTGGGGGGGGGGGGGGGGGGGGGGCGTTTATAATTCCTTGATCGTCAGTAACGGCTTTATTTAGTATGGGTTGATATATTGATCAGATGGTTTGCAGTGAAATTAATAAACAATCGGGCTGAAAATAACGTTACTGTCCTCTTACCGTTTGCCGATGAGACTGGAGGAAAAATATCCCAATTATTTGACGCCGATCTCCTAGATCCATTTCCGGTTTGTATGGCGCAATAAACGCTGAAATCATATCGATTATTAAGTTTAGAAAGCGATCCAAATGCACTATAGTGTTTGTCTGGATCCACGTAACAAGATGTTACTGCCGGAGGGATTTCCTCAACGCACCAGCGCCACTTCCGGTTTTGGCGAGAGTGTAACTCGCCCGACCATCCACCAGGCGGCGGTATTGAGGCGTTGCAATCTCATACAGGGTCCCGCTGCAGTCCGGAGGTTGGCTGGATGAATTATGAATACCATGGGCGAAAAAAATGAAATATTGATCCCAAAAACGGCGTAAGTCGTTCTTGGCGTTCAACGCATGGCGGGCAAAAACGGCGTAACTCATTCTTGGCGACCAATGTGTTAAGGTGAATGCCTCCGACGGCGACACACATATACTAGGTGCTGCAGTACACACACAGAGGCACACACCAATGCCCAGCATCCCCACCTCCTGCCACTCAAAGCGCTGACTGCTAACTTGTCCTTCTGCACACAAAGAGCTGGTAGCTTTCTCTCTAAAAACAGCAGTGTTTTGGTGCTATAATCGGACGCCTCGGACAACACTAGATTCACCAGACCTGTGGACAAGCCTGAAACTCTGAGAATGTTTGGCCAGTTAGACGTCTAATGATTGGCCAGTTGAAGAACATGATGCTCCAATCTAACGTGCCAGGTTTGCAAATGCAAAAGTAATCTGTAGCACTGGCCCTGTCCAGCCAAGAAAAGTTCCATCTGAACTTCTCTGAAAAAAGTGCACTTTGCTGAGCCAACACTACCTTGTAAAAGTTGTTGTTGGGACTACATCCAAACAATATTGCAGAAAATCTCAGGCTAGAATGTCATATGGGTACACAGAGCAACAACTGAACTGACATTTAGTGACCAGGGAAGGCTGCTCGGAAATGCCTGAGGGCGTGTTTTAAGGAGAGGATGGGGAGCAGCTGTTGCGGTGAAATCGAGGACAATATGATGGAAACAAACAACGATACAACGTTTGTAATCCACTACCTTCACTACATGACCAAAGGTAATGAGCTACTGAAAATACTATTAACATATGAATTGAAGGGGCGCCCTCGTGGCGCATACCATAGTGCCTCGCGCACCTACGCGGCTGACTCGGGTTCGATCCCAGCACCAGACGTTATTTGTTGCATGTCCTCCCCACCTCTCCTCCCGTTCGCCCTCTCCTCTGTCGGTCCTGCGTGACCAAGAAAAGCTGTAAAAATGCTTAAAAAAAAAAAAAAAAAAAAACATGAATTGAACGACCACCCAACTATTCCAAAACATAAACTTGTAACTGAACTACTGGGGCTGGATGATAAGTATTTTCTTATAATACAATTGACATGGTGCTGCTTAATTTTTTTTTACATTCATTAAAACACAATTCTTTACAATAATGTTGCAGTGCGCAATTGTACATATACAGTAAGCCTACTGGATTAAAGGATCCATCAGCATTTTGTCTTATGCAAACTACCAAAATATCAGAAACAATTACAAATGAAAGGTAATCTCACATTTAAACTAGAAAGGTGCGCCTAGCTTAGCACAAATTAATGGAAGCGGATACGGACCAGTAGCCTAGCTTAAAACTCTGGGATAGGTGTTTTTGGCCAACAGCTACTGCAGGCTAGCTCATCCTTATCCGCTTCCATTAATGTGTGCTAAGCTAGGCTAGCTTGCAGCCTGATGAGCTTCCTACTGAACGCACAGAGAGGAAATTGGTATCCATCTTCTTGTCTGACTCTGGAGGAGACGGGTAATAAATCTGTATAAAGTTGACAATGATATTGTAAAAACAGATGACTTGAGATGATCCATGAGCGTAGAGCCCTACTTTGAAATACCTGGTAGTTTACTGTTGCTGGGGAAGGAGAGGTCATGTACCTGACAGGTAGATGTTGTCTCCGGCCGAAACGACGCTGAAGAACTCGCGGTCGTAGAAGGGCAGGCTGGCCAGCGGGTACCACTTTCCATTCTGGGGGTTGAAGCAGGTCACTGCTGTCAGCGAGCGCTGGTTCATCCCTATGGCCTGACGCCCACCAACCAGAACGATCACCTCCGCCACACCTAGTGAACAGAGAGAGAGAGAGAGAGAGAGAGAGAGAGATAGAGAGAGATAGAGATAGAGATAGAGATAGAGATAGAGATAGAGATAGAGATAGAGATAGAGATAGAGATAGAGATAGAGATAGAGATAGAGATAGAGAGAGAGAGAGAGAGAGAGAGAGAGAGAGAGAGAGAGAGAGAGAGAGAGAGAGAGAGGGGGTCAAAAGAGAGAGAATAGAAAGGATCGTTTTCATATTTCAAGAGCAAAAAGGTGTGTATAATTTGTATGAAGGCTGCTGTCAGGAGTATCTCAGGAAGAGTATTGATCCTCAGAGATGAGCCAGTGTGTGTGTAATATTCTAAGCGTCTCTCTTTTTGACAGAGAAAAGCAACAGTTGTGATTGGAGGGTCAAGAAAAAAAAGTAGAGTTTGAGAGGTAAATTATGCTGTGTATATGCATATATATAATTTATATATAGTGCATGTTGGGGTTGGAGCCTGTTAACCAATAGGTGTTTGTCTGAAGTGAAGCAACAGTTGTGATTGGAGAATCAGGAAAAGAGGGCATGGTTTGAGAGAGGTCAACTGCTGTGGTACATTTACATGTAGTCATTTAGCTGACGCTTTTATCCAAAGCGACGTACAAGTTCTGTACGACAAGTCAGCAGGAAGGGTACAACTCTTACAACTGAGTAACAATGTTCATCAAACAGTGCTGAGACTTGGGTGCTGCAGTGTTGAGTGCATAGTAGTAAAGACATAATTAGTAGTATAAGACAGGGGTTCCCAAACTTTTCAGGCCGGGACCCAGAAAATAAGGCGTCAGAGAGCCGCGGCCCAATGCACATTGTCAGGCTTTTTTTTTTGTTTTTTTTGCCAGGCGACCGATTTTTTAAGCCAAATATCACTTCAATCCTATTAAGTTAGTTCAATTTAGTTATTCATTTATATGTGCTATTTATGAGAGGGCTAACTTGTTGCAAAATAATAATGATAATAATAATAATAATAATAATAGCCTCATTAAAATACTATTGTTGCTTCGGTTGTTTTCAGCATTTTATGTGCATAATCTGTTATTTAGTTTGAAATGTTCGTTGAAATAAGTAGATTTTTCGTTTTTGTTTATTTATTAAGTTAATATAAAACCATATAGTCACATTTTAGAATACAATAGAATATAATTTTAGAATACAACTAGAAACACTGTCTGGCCTGCTTCTAAGTTCAGTGGCCTGACAAAAAAAGAAATCATCTCGCGGCCCTCCCATGGCTGCTCGTGGCCCACCTTTGGGTCGCGACCCCGACTTTGGGAACCACTGGTATAAGACGGTAATGCGATTATTTCCTTTATTCAAATCTTTTTAATTTCCGATATTGATTGAAGAAGTGTGTTTTTAGTTGACGGCGAAAAAAAATTCAGGTTTCGGCTGTTCTAACTGGGAAGTTTGTTTCACCATTGTGGAGCGAGGACCGAGAATAGGCGGCTTCTCTTTGATGAGCCTCCCGGAGCTCGGATAGGAGTGGTAGTGGTGGGGAGGTGGACAGCAGAAGACATGAGGAATGGGAGGTTTCCCAGGTGTGAGCATGTAGCTAGGGATGCACCGATCCGATGTTGGTATCGGCCGCCGATATCAGTAAAATAGCTGGATTGGGTATTGGGAAAAAAATATATATCAAGGCTGTCAAAGTTAACGCGGTATTAACACGTTATCGCCCCATTCTATTAACGCCACTATTTTTTTTAACTCACGATTAACTTTTAAGATTTTATTTCTTTTACTCTTTTTTTACTCAGGTGTATTATTGATGCTCTCATTGATACTATGTTTGCTTCTGAAGTGTGTGTGTGTGTGTGTGTGTGTGTGTGTGTGTGTGTGTGTGTGTGTGTGTGTGATATATATAGAGAGAGAGGGGGGTGAGAGAGATGAGGAAGGGGCAAGAGAGAAAGAGAGCTGGGAGAGTGTGTGTGTGAAAGAGAGAGGCGGGGTGTGCGATTACTCAGCCCTTGTGTGGGTGAATGTAACAAGTTCCTAACGTTTTCTTTCCCCTATTATTTCATGCACACTTTATTCATTGTTTTAAATTATTATTTTCTTTTAAGTTATTTTGTGCATCACTCTGTTTTGAATTTGATGCAAATTTGCAATGCATGAGGGTCATCCTTTTGTGTTAAATGGCTGCATAAAGCAAGCATTTGTTGACTCATGTTGATAAGAGTATTAAAACTTGGAACTTGAAAAAGATCCGTTTAACACAATGGCGCCCGACCACGGAGATGTCCGTGTTTCGAATCGAACGGTTGAGGACCAACCACGGACATGTCCGTGGCAAGGTTGTTTTGGCTTTTATTCCATTTTAATAACCTACTCGATGTCACCGAGTAGCACTGCAGAAGTACCCTACTCTTTGAATTCGAAAAAGTGCATTACCGGCCAGATCCTCTTAGGGGAACTATCTCGATAATGCAGTGTTCCCTGTGGCAGAAATTGTCTTGTTTTTTCTGGATCTCCAATGTCGTTTTCTGCTAACATGAAGCGATGCCTATAGCCTGTTACACGGAATACGTTTTGGGACGCGGATTTCAGTGTGCAGTAAAGGAATATATCATCAGCCAATGTACATATCGATCTACCAGATGGCGATCGATAACTGGGAAATCCTTTGGGGGATCCAACCGGCCCACAGTAAGATATTTTTCACGTAAATTACATGCTGATCAGACCTTGTTATGATAGCCATCCACCCGGTCAGCGAATGTGGCTACTGAGTAGGGCTACAACGATTAGTCGTCATAATCGACAATGTCGATTATAAAAAATCGTCGACGAGGAATTGTTGCGTCGATTAGCAGTTTAAAATAAAATTTAAAAAAATGTGCACTACCTATCTTTGTGAAAGTGGCTTCTCAGCTCTGGTCCAGCTGAAGACTTCTTAGCTTAACATAACAGACCGACAGTAAGTTTGGGGGAACTAATGGGATAACTGGGGATGTTGTTTGGTCCTGACAAGAGTCTCAAAGTCTGGGGTGATGGTAGACAAAGCAACTCTGAGGTCATGCTCAATGTCCAATCTGTTCCTCTGCTCCGTCTTCAGCTGGACCAGAGCTGAGAAGCCACTTTCACAAAGATAGGTAGTGCAAAAAATATATATATATATATATATATATTTTAATATAATTTTTTTTCGATTAGTCGACTAATCGAAAATATAAGACAGATTAGTCGACTACCAAAATAGTCATTAGTTGCAGCCCTACTACTGAGGCTAACGCGGTTATTGGTAATCAATAATCAGAAACGAGGGCCCCCAACCCCCCCCCCCCCCCCCCCCCTTCATGCATTCATGGTGGACCATCATATCGATCATATGCAGTTTGATTTTTAACTCTAGCTTCTGTATAGCCGAAATACCATTGGATTTAACGTTACTAGCTTAGCGGCCTGTATCTCGCCTTCCAGGACATATACCAACCGAAATCCCTTATAGCGCTTATATTCAAGATGCTATAAAATGAGAACGTATAGATGAAAAAATGATTTCTTTAAGCCATTTTGAAGGGACGGTTTATGGTCTCAATTGACAATGAGAATGGACAGATAGCAATACTATAAAGTATAGATTTAGCTCTACAAACAGCCCCACGGACTATGCAAGTCTGTTTAGAAATGCGTGATTTAGATGGATCCAAATGGCCCCGAAAGTGTTAAGGTAGATACAAATTATTATTATTATTTTTTTAATGCGATTAATTTGTGATTAATCGTGAGTTAACTATGGACAATCATGTGATTAATCGCGATTAAATATTTTAATCGATTGACAGCACTATATATCGGATTTTTTTTTTATAATAAATAAAATAAGAAATAACCATTCAGTACATTTATATCTATGTGTTAATTTGTTACATTTAGTTTCACTAAGTTAGGAAAGTAATGTTTTAAGTCAAGCCTGATGTTGCCTTGCACAAAAGAATGATCCCAGTCTCTTCCACACAGTGAGGCATACAGTTTATTAATTGAATTAATGAAGTTTATTTTTTGTCTTTGTTTACAACAAATCAAAAACACACTTGTGATCCTTTACAATTCGTAAAAACAAAATATATAAAAAATAAAAAAATAAATAAAAAACGTGGATTAAATTTCTTTTTTTTTTCAACTTTTTTGGGGAAAAAAGTTGACAATGGGAATCGGATCGGTATCGGTATTGGCCAATACCCAAACCCAGGTATCGGTATCGGGACTGAAAAAGTCGGATCGGTGCATCCCTACATGTAGCAGCAGGGCGCTGCTGAAAGACAGCAGGTGTACTCAACCTTCCCTGCTACATACAGGAGTAAAAAAAATAAAAATTAATTCACAGCCTGTGTCGATGCATGTTTGCGAGTCACAGCCCATATAGTCAATGAAACCATTACTCTAAGAAAACCGTTGAGGAATTGACGTATTCATCTTCCCGAAACATCATCTACATACAAATCAACCACACACACACACACACAAAAGCTCTGAGTAGTAAATAAATCACAACAGCCCCCTCCAGAACCCGTGAGCCACCCCCCCGCAAACTTGTTTTGAATTCAACAAACCTTGGCTGCTTTCGATGTCAATAAGCTCTCGGGGGGGGGGGGGGGGAGATGCAAAATGAAATGCAAAGCAGTGCATTCCTCATGGTCGCAGGAAGCTCCACTGTGTTAAGTGGAAAAGGTATAACTCAATTACCCAGACGGATGGAGCCGCCATCTGGTAGGCTGCTACCCAGCGCCCCGCACTCTGCCTTCCATGAAGATAACACACACACACACACACAACTCTGATATATACAGTAATGCCTGCCCGTATGCAGACACCCACACACTGACATAATGAACATACACACGCACACCCAGTTAATCCAAACACAAACAAAAGTCACTCATACACAACCAAATTCACTGACACAACAAACAACCACTCTCTCACACATGCCTATTCGTGTGCACACACACCAACATACCGCATTTACAAACCAAAACACACACGCACTGTAACAGCATGGTCTGAAAGCCTCACCAAATCAATGGGCAAGAATCAATCTGTACACACCGTTTTGTAGAGGCGCCTCTCCCCCCCCGCCCCCCCCCCCCCACCACACACACGCACACGGCCGTGTCTGCATCGTAAACATGTTTTAATTTATTCCTTTGATTTGTTTATACAGGTCTATTTTACCCAGGTCTCCTTTTCACGAGAGACTTGTTTATAATAGACACGTAAAAAAAAACACATTAGACAAACAAGCACAGGTCCGACAATCAACTAACATATCAACAAACATGTAATATCAACAAACATGTAATATCAAATTAAACGAGTGCAAGCAACTCAAATATCAAGAGTTCAAAACTTGATGCTAATCCTAAGAAGGCCATCCCACCTTTTCATATAAAATACAATGGTGAGTAAGAAATATATATCCAGTGAAAATGCAATGCACTATGATACACAGCGTCACAGCATGTAGAGAATGTCATCATAATCAAATACAGGCATAATAATTGTTGATTGTACCATCCATTTTTTTACTTTAAAGGTCCCATGCATTATAAATGGCCTTTTCCAGTGTTTAGCATTGTTTCCTAGCAATGGGGGATTATATCAATGTGGTCTGTGTCATTAATTATCATATTGACTCATCAGTCTAGTCTCGAGTTCACAAGATATTCCCTCACTCAACTAAGCCATTCTGATTTGACAGTATTGCTGACGTGAATAAGGTACTGATTTGCATATCTCCGCCCCCTCAACAGCAGAGCGAGTGGAAATACCTTCACTTCCTCAAAGTGAAGCGAGGCAGAGAACAAGCGAGAGATGGAGAGAGAGGGAGAGAGAGAGATAGAGAGGGAGAGAGAGAGATAGAGAGGGAGAGGAGCTTCTGTCGGGGAAACAAACACATTTTACACACAACCTGACTGCGTGGAGGGACTTCTCCCGGGGGCACGATCATACACACGCATTTTACACACAACCTGACCTCTATCTCTCTCTCTGTACCAGTGCAGACTGTGGGTGACTGTCACTCAAAGCGCTTATGGGCGGAGCCCATCCAAGAACAGCCTGAAATCCTGAACTAGAAAAAAGCAAGTACTTCATTAGAAATACAAAACAATGCATTTTTTTGGAAAAAAAACTTTACACAGATGTGTTCCATAGACTCACAGTAATTGTGTAAAGTTGCCCAAATAATAGTGCAAGGAATAGCAATGCATGGGAGCTTTAAACATTTTAGAAAGGTGTAAAAATAAATCCTATTTTAAGATTCTACTATTTAAATTTGAGAACCCTGAAGTGTATGAATACTAACATTAGGAGCATTGCTCTCAAATTGAAAATAAAACATAACATGCTCAATGCGTAGCCATTCGTCCAGTAGTTATTGTCCAGTAATTGTCACACTCCCCCTCCTACACACACACAGACACACGCAGAGATGGGGCTGAGGGAGAGAGAGAGATGGGGCTGAGGGAGAGAGAGAGATGGGGCTGAGGGAGAGAGAGAGATGGGGCTGAGGGAGAGAGAGAGAGATGGGGCTGAGGGAGAGAGAGAGATGGGGCTGAGGGAGAGAGAGAGATGAGGGGTTAGGGAGAGAGAGAGATGAGGGGTTAGGGAGAGAGAGAGATGGGGCTGAGGGAGAGAGAGAGATGGGGCTGAGGGAGAGACATAAACAGAGAGAGTTACACACTAATCTCTGAGGATCAATACTCTTCCTGAGACACTCTCCTATCCTTTACCTTCAGCTGCAACAGCCTTCTCCGTCTCTAAGGCAGCATGCTTTTTCCAGGCCTGGTAAAAATATAAGGGGGAAAAGGTGGTGCAGGGGTGAGGGGTGGTGTGGCGGTGAGGGGTGGTGGTTTGATGGTTTGACAGTGTGGTGGTTTGATGGTTTGACGGTGTGGTGGTTTGATGGTTTGATGGTATGAGTGTGAGGTGTGGTGGTGGTGAGGGAGGTTATGGTGAAGATTAAAAAAAAGAAAACGACAGAAGACTTTGCCAGGCTGAGCGAGGAGGAGGAGGAGGATGTTGTATGAATGGACCCAGAGCTTAGACTCAACAGCACAAAGCTGTCCAGCTCTATTGCCTCAGTAAGATGTTAAGAATGTCTATGCGTGTCTTCTTGTCTTTCTTGCATTAAGATAAAATAACTCATGGTTGGCTGAGAATTCTGACACCACTACCATGAACATTAATATCTGGTGATGATATGAGACAACAGAACAGAATTCTGTGAAGGTGATGACAGCCTTTTTTTTTACTTTTTTTTTACCTGCACATTAGCAACTGAAATGGTTATTGCAGCAGTTTCTAATCGTCCCCAAGACATTGACTCATCTTCAGCTAATTATTACTGTAGGACTACTGTAATATATTTAATGTGACATTTATGTTTGCTGCTTTCATTCTCTGGAAAAAAAGAAAGAGAAAAAAAGGTGATTCTCAGTAAAGTCACATTCAAGGACATTTAGGGACAAATGCAATGTCCCTAAATTAAAGAAAACCTCTGTACCTGTTTAGAGCTGCTACTGTACCTTTGGGTTATGTATATAAACCCCGTTCCCTGAAGGAAAGGATGAGATACAACCCAGCGGCCCATACATGGCTGAACTGAAAGGGCACTTTTATTTGATTATTTGTTTTATCCCAGGTAGAGCTGGGCGATATGATCAGGATAATAATCTGGAATTGTTCCCATATATATATATATATATATATATATATATATATATATATATATATATATATATATATATATATATATTAGGGCTGTCAGTTTATCGCGTTAATTCGATGAATTAATTACACAGCAAATTATCACATTATGAAAATTAACTAAAAAAAAAAAAAAAAAAAAAAATGTATCTCATTCATTCCATAATAACGTAGAATAAACATTTACAATTATTATTATTTATTTTTTTAATGGTCCATTTGCATGTTCTTGGTATCTGATTCTAGGGACATCTATGGATCTCAGGGAATGTATTCCCAGTGTCAGAAATACTGTGTCTGTTACTAGGCTTGAGTAAATTGTAATGAACCAAATGAGAATATCAATTATAATCTTTTTGACTGTGAATAACACCATGCTAAAATTGACCAGACCTGAAAAATCTAAGCAAATGAATAAAGGGAAGATGATTACACAGAAGGTTTTGTAGATACAGTACTGAATTCTGCCATCCGGACACATGCAATTTGAAATATGATTATAGAATATAAAATATCAGGCCTAAAATGGTTATACGAGTAAATGCGATTAATTAGATTAATTAATTACAAATCCTGTAATTAATCAGATTACTTTTTTTTATCACCTGACAGCACTAGTGCTGTCAAAAGTAACGCTTTAACTTGAGATTAATTTAAATTATATAACTCGTTACAAGAAATTTAACGCAGTTTTGTTTACTTCCTGTCACGGCTGACCCATAGCGTGTGCAGCCAAACTAGATAAAGCGAGCCACCTGGTTAGAGGACAGTCACTGGCGTGAAGATGGACAAAGGCGGAAAGTTTCAACTTCACAAAAGTTGCCAGGCGGCTCGTTGGAGAAATGTAAAGTAATTTGCGCACTTTGCAAAGCTGTATTCAACTACCATAGAAGTCTTTGGTGTATAATCTCAAAGCAAAACACCTCCACGGGGACTCGCCAATCTACGCTGCTGGAGTGTGGTGCTCGTGGGCGGATAACTGAACCTGTAAGTGGACTCTGCAGTCATTTGCGTTAACTGTGAGTAAAACAGAGGAGCGACACTACGCTGAGGCATGCGCTGACCATTTTCTGGAGGTTGCAAATGTATAGGAAATCATGTGTTCTCACTCCCTCTCCCCCTGTTCTGTGTGTGTGTTTTCTGACATGGAGATGGAACACATTTTTGTTGTTAATATGATTTATATTACTGGTAGTTCATACAAGACATTATCGTCCTCTAAAACAATCTGCACGTTAACATAGGCCTGGGTTGTTTTTATTTCTGTTAGCGCCGCGGATATAAGAAAGAGGTCATTAAAGCTGAGTCAATGTTGATGGTTGTTGTTTGTTGAGAGTGAAAGCACATCTGTCTTTGAGAGAGAGGAGCAGGGTTGAGAGGTGAGAGAGAGATACAGAGAGGAGAGGCGTCATATATTAAATATGGATCAGTGTGTAATATGGTTGTCTTGAACATTTGTATTTCACAGGAGAGAAACTGTATTCAAAGATCAAAGAAAGCTATTAAAATAGTCTTTGAATCTAAATATACTTTCTTTGTGTTGATTCTACATTAATTCCATGATTTTACTCAAGTAAATATCTGTTACAAGTTTCGGTCTTAAATAGAAAAATCCGATTTTTAATCTAGATTAATCTAGATTAATTACAGAAAATTGTGAGATTAATTAGTTAAATTTCTTTTTTTTATCTATTGACAGCACTAATGTGAGCAGCATGCAAAATCACTACAAACAATCCAATTATTGTTCATCGGATTGAATGTAAAGATTCAACCAAAATATAAATATATAATGTATATTATCCCCTCAAATATAGCAGTTGTGTTAATACTAAGCCAAAGGCTGTCAAAGTTATCGTGTTATTAACGAGTTAACGCAAAATTCTTTTAACAGCACAATTTTTTTTTACGCAAGATTAACGGGCTGTGATGTTTGAACCTCGGGCCACTCCGTAGTTTGGGAAATCAGGAAGCAATGCCCTGACGTCGATGCCGCAAAATATAAACAAGCCAGTGAGCAGTAGTATGATACTATTTTGAATAGCAAGTTCAGCTTCAAAGCCATGCCTGATGGCTCTCTCGACAGGACAAAAGTAATTTGTATTTACTGTCGATGTGAATTTAGTTACTAGAGTACTGTATACCTGTATGTCATGTATGTCATAAATGTCATGATATGTTGCATATGTCATAAATGTCATTATGAATTGAAAATGGGGGACCCTGATGTAAACAAGACGAAAGTCTTCCTCTGGTCTGCATCCCCTTAACAATTGTGTGTATTGAGCCGTACTGTATTGTACCCATTCTGCAATCTGTTAATAAAGTTTTCAATCAATCAATCAATCTAGTCTCAAATAGTACTTTCATCGGCCAAGCACACCGCCGATGCAAACCATGCTGGGCGGCTCGCAGGCCGATTAACATTGTGGAGGACGGCGGTCTGCGTGAAATAATATGCATCGCATCCAAGACGAGAGAGCCGGAGTGGTGGAGGCAGACCGGCACAGGAGACTATTGGACTTCACTCAGGTGAATTAATGATACTCTCATTGATACTATGTTTGTTTCTGACTCAAAGTGTGTGTGAGTAGAGAGAAAGAGAGAGAGAGAGATAGAGGGAGAGGGAGGGAGAGAGAGAGGGGGCGAGTCCTCAGCCCTTGTGTGGGTGAATGTAACAAGTTCCTAACTTTTTATTTCCCGTATTATTTCATGCACACTTTATTCATTGTTTTAAATGATTATTTTCTTTTAAGTTATTTTGTGCATCACTCTTTGTTTTGAACGATAATATTGAATTACTGCCCGCTCTAATGCTAGACGTGTTGTTCTCGTCTTGTGTGTGTGAACAGGCACCAAGCCCTTGTATGTGTACAAATAGAACTGACTCGGAGTCAGTATTTAACTTCATCTCGTTCCACTCCGTTCTCTCTTTCTTTTGGGATTTGACCCCTCCGAGCCAACCGGAGGCCCGAAGTGATCTGGTATATCTGGGGGTCGGCTCAGAGCGAGCTGAACTTCCAACGTCTTTCACTTTCACGTAACAAGGCAATCTGCAGGCGTGTTCTGTGTGCTTCACACATGACTGGATCTGTCAAACTGAGTCCACATCCGTCTGTCACTCTGCTGCGAGAACTATGACCCCTGTAACCCCCCCATAACACACACACACACCCTTACAAACCACGAATACAACCAATATAACACAAAACTACGGTACACCACTAACACAACCCTACACAATCCTACGAAATCCAACACAACCCTACACAATCTAACACAGCCCTACACAATCGAACACAACCCTACACAATCTAACACTACCTTAAACAACATTACACAATCCAACACAATCAACGGACCCCAACGCAATCAAATTCAACCTTACAGAGAACTGTCAGAATAGCCAACAGAGAATCACAGCATGACATCAGATGGTTTTGTGTGCAGATGTGTGCGCGTGGCTGTCAGTCGTTGTGAAGACTGCCAAGGGGAGAGGTGGATGAAGGGATGAGAAGATATAGATGGCAAGGCACCGCAGGAAGGATGGAAATATGATAACTGAGATGCTGACAGCTCCTATTTCTCCCAGTTTTCACCCCCCCCCCAGGCATGCAGTGAGAAGAGAAGCTAGTTTAACCATTACAGGGACAGTACAGTACATCAATTAACATGCTGCGAGAAAATGCATAAAGGTGATTTTTCTTTACAAATGAACAACATTTTATGTGACATCAACAAAGTCACGAGAGGCAACCAGCCTTCTGTGGGGAGAGCATTCTCTCTTGAGTGACAAGGCAATCCAAGTCTTATTTATTAATAATAATAATAATAATAATAATAATAATAATAATAATAATAATAATATTACTAATAATAATAATAATAATAATAATAATAATAATAACAATAATAATAACAATAATAATAACAATAATAATAACAATAATAATAACAATAATAATAACAATAATAATAATACACTTTATTTGTATAGCCCCTTTCATACAGGCATTGCAGCTTCACAGCAGTAATGTAGACATAATTTATATGAAATAGACATAGGTATAAAATGAGCATAAAATTGGCATAAATAGACAGGCATACAATGAGCAGATAATTGACATAAAATGAGCAGAGAATTTACTAAATAAAAGCAATGCATAAAGTGCAGACAATAATCATAAAATAGACAACATGCATTCATTCATACGTTATCACAATTGACCTGCGCTACGCGTCCTATCAATCGATTGTGAATTAACAAGTTGTTAATACTGTATCCATTAGCTGTATGCTCTATATCGCTTAGACGCCACATACGCTCAGTCACACCTTCCAGTCCCTTTAGTCCAGTGGTTCTCAAACTGTGGTACGCGTACCACTAGTGGTACTTGGTGGTACTGCTGGTGGTACTTGAAAACATTTCCAAAAAAGCAAAAAAAAAAAAAAAAAAAAAAAAAAAATTGCAGTCAGGCCACTGAACTTAGAAGCAGGCCAGGCCAGTGTTTCTGGTTGCGGCAACGCAATAGTTAGATAATCTAAGTGGGGAACAACCAGGAGATCACTGTGACAGAGAGTAATGCAGTCTAAACAGTCATAAATCTTTAATTCAACTTCAGCCCTGATCATAACCATTTATTTTTTAGATTTCTTGTAATGTCAGATAAAAAATGAAATACTCCCACTTTTCTGAAAAGAGTTGGTTGAATCATTGACACATGCCTAGCCTGTAATAATCCGCCCCAGAAAAATGTACTTTGCATTTGATATATTGTAAATATTTTACTTTTTGTGTGTTTCTTTTAACAATAATTTGTGATGCCATCACACAAACTGGCATTTAAAGGGTAAACATTCAAAAATGTATTGAATATGTGTTTTCTTTTCTTTTTTACAATAATTTGTGATGCCCATCACAAACACTGGCATTTAAAGGAACTTAAGTTTTTGTAACAAAATAATTGTGTGTGTGTGTGTGTGAGAGTGTGAGAGAGAATGACGGACAATTGCTTGCTGTGTGAGAGAAAGAGAGAGTGAGAGAGAGAGAGAGAGAAAGATAGAGAGAGAATTAAGTACATTTGCTGAAATACAGTTGTTCTTAATTTTCTCACTTGCTATGTGAGAATGTTAGTTATTATGTTCTCAATGCCCCTTGCATTGTATGAGTTGTGTGGAAGCGTTTGCTAGTTCTAGTGCTATCCCTTTGTACATTGTGGCTGTGTCTGACAAAAGTTAACAATAAATAATGGTATTAGGAATACATTTGCCTCCTGCGTGAACTGTGCATAGCTAATAGACTGTATTTTAACGCCGGTCATATGGTGGTACTTGGAGCCAGCTACGTTCTCAGGTGGTACTTGGTGTAAAAAGTTTGAGAACCACTGCTTTAGTCAAACTTAAAGGTATTTTATTATAAGTAAAACCGTATTATTCAAGTGTCAGATTGCATTGAAATGGTAAAATGGACTGCATTCATATCCAACGCTTTTATCCAAACAACTTGTGTCTCACATTCACCCATTCACAACACTGACGACTGAGGCGAACCGTGCAAGGTGCCAACCAGCTCTCCTCTGTCACATGTTGTTCTCTCTCTCCTCTGTCACATGTTGTTCTCTCTCTCCTCTATCTCATGTTGTTCTCTCTCTCTCCTCTGTCTCATGTTGTTCTCTCTCTCCTCTGTCACATGTTGTTCTCTCTCTCCTCTGTCACATGTTGTTCTCTCTCTCCTCTGTCACATGTTGTTCTCTCTCTCCTCTGTCACATGTTGTTCTCTCTCTCCTCTGTCTCATGTTGTTCTCTCTCTCTCCTCTGTCACATGTTGTTCTCTCTCTCCTCTGTCACATGTTGTTCTCTCTCTCCTCTGTCACATGTTGTTCTCTCTCTCCTCTATCTCATGTTGTTCTCTCTCTCTCCTCTGTCACATGTTGTTCTCTCTATCTCCTCTGTCACATGTTGTTCTCTCTCTCTCCTCTGTCACATGTTGTTCTCTCCATCTCCTCTGTCACATGTTGTTCTCTCTCTCTCTCCTCTGTCACATGTTGTTCTCTCTCTCTCCTCTGTCACGTGTTGTTCTCTCTCTCCTCTATCTCATGTTGTTCTCTCTCCTCTGTCACATGTTGTTCTCTCTCTCTCCTCTGTCTCATGTTGTTCTCTCTCTCCTCTGTCACATGTTGTTCTCTCTCTCCTCTGTCACATGTTGTTCTCTCTCTCCTCTGTCTCATGTTGTTCTCTCTCTCCTCTGTCTCATGTTGTTCTCTCTCCTCTGTCACATGTTGTTCTCTCTCTCCTCTGTCACATGTTGTTCTCTCTCTCCTCTGTCACATGTTGTTCTCTCTCTCCTCTGTCACATGTTGTTCTCTCTCTCCTCTGTCTCATGTTGTTCTCTCTCTCTCCTCTGTCTCATGTTGTTCTCTCTCTCTCCTCTGTCACATGTTGTTCTCTCTCTCCTCTGTCACATGTTGTTCTCTCTCTCTCCTCTGTCTCATGTTGTTCTCTCTCTCTCTCCTCTGTCACATGTTGTTCTCTCTCTCTCCTCTGTCTCATGTTGTTCTCTCTCTCCTCTGTCTCATGTTGTTCTCTCTCTCTCCTCTGTCTCATGTTGTTCTCTCTCTCTCCTCTGTCACATGTTGTTCTCTCTCTCCTCTGTCACATGTTGTTCTCTCTCTCTCCTCTGTCTCATGTTGTTCTCTCTCTCCTCTGTCACATGTTGTTCTCTCTCTCCTCTGTCACATGTTGTTCTCTCTCTCTCCTCTGTCACATGTTGTTCTATCTCTCCTCTGTCACATGTTGTTCTCTCTCTCCTCTGTCTCATGTTGTTCTCTCTCTCCTCTGTCTCATGTTGTTATCTCTCTCTCCTCTGTCACATGTTGTTCTCTCTCTCCTCTCTCATGTTGTTCTCTCTCTCTCATCTGTCACATGTTGTTCTCTCTCTCCTCTGTCTCATGTTGTTCTCTCTCTCTCTCATCTGTCACATGTTGTTCTCTCTCTCCTCTGTCACATGTTGTTTTCTCTCTCTCTCCTCTGTCTCATGTTGTTCTCTCTCTCCTCTGTCTCATGTTGTTCTCTCTCTCCTCTGTCTCATGTTGTTCTCTCTCTCTCTCCTCTGTCTCATGTTGTTCTCTCTCTCCTCTGTCTCATGTTGTTCTCTCTCTCTCCTCTGTCTCATGTTGTTCTCTCTCTCTCTCTCCTCTGTCTCATGTTGTTCTCTCTCTCTCCTCTGTCACATGTTGTTCTCTCTCTCCTCTGTCACATGTTGTTCTCTCTCTCTCCTCTGTCTCATGTTGTTCTCTCTCTCTCCTCTGTCTCATGTTGTTCTCTCTCTCTCCTCTGTCACATGTTGTTCTCTCTCCTCTGTCACATGTTGTTCTCTCTCTCTCTCCTCTGTCTCATGTTGTTCTCTCTCTCTCCTCTGTCACATGTTGTTCTCTCTCTCTCCTCTGTCTCATGTTGTTCTCTCTCTCTCCTCTGTCACATGTTGTTCTCTCTCTCTCTCCTCTGTCTCATGTTGTTCTCTCTCTCCTCTGTCACATGTTGTTCTCTCTCTCCTCTGTCTCATGTTGTTCTCTCTCTCTCCTCTGTCTCATGTTGTTCTCTCTCTCCTCTGTCTCATGTTGTTCTCTCTCTCCTCTGTCTCATGTTGTTCTCTCTCTCCTCTGTCACATGTTGTTCTCTCTCTCCTCTGTCTCATGTTGTTCTCTCTCTCCTCTGTCCCATGTTGTTCTCTCTCTCCTCTGTCTCATGTTGTTCTCTCTATCTCATCTGTCTCATGTTGTTCTCTCTCTCTCCTCTGTCTCATGTTGTTCTCTCTCTCTCTCTGTCTCATGTTGTTCTCTCTCTCTCTCTCCTCTGTCTCATGTTGTTCTCTCTCTCCTCTGTCTCATGTTGTTCTCTCTCTCTCCTCTGTCTCATGTTGTTCTCTCTCTCCTCTGTCTCATATTGTTCTCTCTCTCCTCTGTCTCATGTTGTTCTCTCTCTCTCCTCTGTCTCATGTTGTTCTCTCTCTCTCCTCTGTCTCATGTTGTTCTCTCTCTCCTATGTCTCATGTTGTTCTCTCTCTCTCCTCTGTCTCATATTGTTCTCTCTCTCCTCTGTCTCATATTGTTCTCTCTCTCCTTTGTCACATGTTGTTCTCTCTCTCCTCTGTCACATGTTGTTCTCTCTCTCTCCTCTGTCTCATATTGTTCTCTCTCTCCTCTGTCACATGTTGTTCTCTCTCTCTCTCCTCTGTCACATGTTGTTCTCTCTCTCTCCTGTCTCATGTTGTTCTCTCTCTCTCTCTCCTATGTCTCATGTTGTTCTCTCTCTCTCCTCTGTCTCATGTTGTTCTCTCTCTCTCTCCTCTGTCTCATGTTGTTCTCTCTCTCCTCTGTCTCATGTTGTTCTCTCTCTCTCCTCTGTCTCATGTTCTCTCTCTCTTCTGTCTCATGTTGTTCTCTCTCTCTGTCTCATGTTGTTCTCTCTCTCTCTCCTCTGTCTCATGTTGTTCTCTCTCTCCTCTGTATCATGTTGTTCTCTCTCTCTCTCTCTCCATCATGTTGTTCTCTCTCTCTCCCCTCTGTCTCATGTTGTTCTCTCTCTCTCCTCTGTCACATGTTGTTCTCTCTCTCTGTCACATGTTGTTCTCTCTCTGTCACATGTTGTTCTCTCTCTCTCCTCTGTCTCATGTTGTTCTCTCTCTCCTCTGTCTCATGTTGTTCTCTCTCTCTCCTCTGTCTCATGTTGTTCTCTCTCTCTCCTCTGTCACATGTTGTTCTCTCTCTCTCCTCTGTCACATGTTGTTCTCTCTCTCTCCTCTGTCTCATGTTGTTCTCTCTCTCCTCTGTCTCATGTTGTTCTCTCTCTCTCCTCTGTCTCATGTTGTTCTCTCTCTCTCCTCTGTCTCATGTTGTTCTCTCTCTCTCCTCTGTCACATGTTGTTCTCTCTCTCTCCTCTGTCACATGTTGTTCTCTCTCTCTCCTCTGTCTCATGTTGTTCTCTCTCTCCTCTGTCTCATGTTGTTCTCTCTCTCTCCTCTGTCACATGTTGTTCTCTCTCTCTCCTCTGTCTCATGTTGTTCTCTCTCTCCTCTGTCTCATGTTGTTCTCTCTCTCTCCTCTGTCTCATGTTGTTCTCTCTCTCTCCTCTGTCACATGTTGTTCTCTCTCTCTCCTCTGTCTCATGTTGTTCTCTCTCTCCTCTGTCACATGTTGTTCTCTCTCTCTCCTCTGTCACATGTTGTTCTCTCTCTCTCCTCTGTCTCATGTTGTTCTCTCTCTCCTCTGTCTCATGTTGTTCTCTCTCTCTCCTCTGTCACATGTTGTTCTCTCTCTCTCCTCTGTCTCATGTTGTTCTCTCTCTCTCTGTCTCATGTTGTTCTCTCTCTCCTCTGTCACATGTTGTTCTCTCTCCTCTGTCACATGTTGTTCTCTCTCTCTCCTCTGTCTCATGTTGTTCTATCTCTCTCCTCTGTCACATGTTGTTCTCTCTCCTCTGTCTCATGTTGTTCTCTCTCTCCTCTGTCACATGTTGTTCTCTCTCTCTCTCCTCTGTCTCATGTTGTTCTCTCTCTCTCCTCTGTCACATGTTGTTCTCCCTCTCCTCTGTCTCATGTTGTTCTCTCTCTCTCCTCTGTCACATGTTGTTCTCTCTCCTCTGTCACATGTTGTTCTCTCTCTCTCCTCTGTCACATGTTGTCCTCTCTCTCTCCTGTCTCATGTTGTTCTCTCTCTCTCCTCTGTCACATGTTGTTCTCTCTCTCTCTCCTCTGTCTCATGTTGTTCTCTCTCTCCTCTGTCACATGTTGTTCTCTCTCTCTCCTCTGTCTCATGTTGTTCTCTCTCTCCTCTGTCTCATGTTGTTCTCTCTCTCTCCTCTGTCTCATGTTGTTCTCTCTCTCTCCTCTGTCACATGTTGTTCTCTCTCTCCTCTGTCTCATGTTGTTCTCTCTCTCTCCTCTGTCTCATGTTGTTCTCTCTCTCTCCTCTGTCACATGTTGTTCTCTCTCTCCTCTGTCACATGTTGTTCTCTCTCTCCTCTGTCACATGTTGTTCTCTCTCTCCTCTGTCACATGTTGTTCTCTCTCTCCTCTGTCTCATGTTGTTCTCTCTCTCTCCTCTGTCACATGTTGTTCTCTCTCTCCTCTGTCACATGTTGTTCTCTCTCTCCTCTGTCACATGTTGTTCTCTCTCTCCTCTATCTCATGTTGTTCTCTCTCTCTCCTCTGTCACATGTTGTTCTCTCTATCTCCTCTGTCACATGTTGTTCTCTCTCTCTCCTCTGTCACATGTTGTTCTCTCCATCTCCTCTGTCACATGTTGTTCTCTCTCTCTCTCCTCTGTCACATGTTGTTCTCTCTCTCTCCTCTGTCACGTGTTGTTCTCTCTCTCCTCTATCTCATGTTGTTCTCTCTCCTCTGTCACATGTTGTTCTCTCTCTCTCCTCTGTCTCATGTTGTTCTCTCTCTCCTCTGTCACATGTTGTTCTCTCTCTCCTCTGTCACATGTTGTTCTCTCTCTCCTCTGTCTCATGTTGTTCTCTCTCTCCTCTGTCTCATGTTGTTCTCTCTCCTCTGTCACATGTTGTTCTCTCTCTCCTCTGTCACATGTTGTTCTCTCTCTCCTCTGTCACATGTTGTTCTCTCTCTCCTCTGTCACATGTTGTTCTCTCTCTCCTCTGTCTCATGTTGTTCTCTCTCTCTCCTCTGTCTCATGTTGTTCTCTCTCTCTCCTCTGTCACATGTTGTTCTCTCTCTCCTCTGTCACATGTTGTTCTCTCTCTCTCCTCTGTCTCATGTTGTTCTCTCTCTCTCTCCTCTGTCACATGTTGTTCTCTCTCTCTCCTCTGTCTCATGTTGTTCTCTCTCTCCTCTGTCTCATGTTGTTCTCTCTCTCTCCTCTGTCTCATGTTGTTCTCTCTCTCTCCTCTGTCACATGTTGTTCTCTCTCTCCTCTGTCACATGTTGTTCTCTCTCTCCTCTGTCTCATGTTGTTCTCTCTCTCTCCTCTGTCACATGTTGTTCTCTCTCTCCTCTGTCTCATGTTGTTCTCTCTCTCCTCTGTCTCATGTTGTTCTCTCTCTCCTCTGTCTCATGTTGCTCTCTCTCTCTCCTCTGTCTCATGTTGTTCTCTCTCTCCTCTGTCTCATGTTGTTCTCTCTCTCCTCTGTCTCATGCTGTTCTCTCTCTCTCCTCTGTCTCATGTTGTTCTCTCTCTCCTCTGTCTCATGTTGTTATCTCTCGCCTCTGTATCATGTTGTTCTCTCTCTCCTCTGTCCCATGTTGTTCTCTCTCTCCTCTGTCCCATGTTGTTCTCTCTCCCCCCGGCATGTTGTGCTCTCTCTCTCCATCATGTTGTTCTCTCTTTCTCCTCCATCACATCCTGTTCTCTCTCTCCCATTTCTCTCATCACCCTCCTCCATTGCCATGCCATGTGGTAAAAGCAGGAATGCCATGAAAAATAAACTCACAAAGGAATGCATTCTTATTAGTAGTGACAGCCTGCCAGGCCGCACACAAACACAAACAAGAACACTAGGTAAACACAAGACAGGCTGTACAGGCAAACAGCAATGTTAAGGAGCAGGAGCAGACAGCAGGCTAAAAGCACAGACTGTTGTGTTAAGATAAAACCATGACCTGTAGCTCTTTTGAAAGTATCGCTAAAGACTTTCACAAAGTTTAGGTATATTTTCTCCAAGAGTCCACAGTGTTGTCCTCAGTGTTGTCCTCAGTGTTGTCCTAAGTGTTGTCCTCAGTGTTGTGTGTTGTCCTCAGTGTTGTCATCAGTGTTGTGTGTTGTCCTCAGTGTTGTCCTCAGTGTTGTCCTCAGTGTTGTTGTCCTCAGTGTTGTCCTCAGTGTTGTTGTCCTCAGTGTTGTCCTCAGTGTTGTCCTCAGTGTTGTGTGTTGTCCTCAGTGTTGTGTGTTGTCCTCAGTGTTGTGTGTTGTCCTCAGTGTTGTCCTCAGTGTTGTCCTCAGTGTTGTCCTCAGTGTTGTCCTCAGTGTTGTGTGTTGTCCTCAGTGTTGTCCTCAGTGTTGTCCTCAGTGTTGTGTGTTGTCCTCAGTGTTGTCCTCAGTGTTGTCCTCAGTGTTGTGTGTTGTCCTCAGTGTTGTGTGTTGTCCTCAGTGTTGTCCTCAGTGTTGTGTGTTGTCCTCAGTGTTGTCCTCAGTGTTGTCCTCAGTGTTGTGTGTTGTCCTCAGTGTTGTCCTCAGTGTTGTGTGTTGTCCTCAGTGTTGTCCTCAGTGTTGTCCTCAGTGTTGTGTGTTGTCCACAGTGTTGTCCTCAGTGTTGTGTGTTGTCCTCAGTGTTGTCCTCAGTGTTGTCCTCAGTGTTGTGTGTTGTCCTCAGTGTTGTGTGTTGTCCTCAGTGTTGTCCACAGTGTTGTGTGTTGTCCTCAGTGGTGTGTGTTGTCCACAGTGTTGTCCTCAGTGTTGTCCTCAGAGTATCGTTCCTCCAGTCAGATGCAACCCGGCTGTAACGTGGATGTCTTCTAGCCATTGGCGTCCTGTCCAACTAGCGTTAGCACAGCTTTAGCTGGAGAAACATCCTGACATATGTCAGGTTTCATACATCAGTCTTTTATTCTGACACCATGTTGTGTTTGTGTATTGATTATTATCTATTGGAAAGATACAAAACCGGGAGCTTGTTTACGCCTGTGTTTCTTTATTCCCCCATCTTGGATCAGGTGAGCATCACATGATGTGACAGGTACTGTATGTAGTACGTATCTAACGTATCTCAAGGACTATAATGTCCTGGACGTATGGCAGGATGTTTCCCCAGATGAAGCTGTGCTCACGTTAGTTGGACAGGACAGTAATGGCTAGAAGACGAGGCATCCACGGTACAGCCTCTGACTGGAGGAACGATGCTCTGAGGACGACACTGAGGACAACACACAACACCGAGGACAACACACACCACTGAGGACAACACTGAGGACAACACTGAGGACAACACACACCACTGAGGACAACACTGAGGACAACACTGAGGACAACACACACCACTGAGGACAACACTGAGGACAACACTGAGGACAACACTGAGGACAACACTGAGGACAACACTGAGGACAACACTGAGGACAACACACAACACTGAGGACAACACTGAGGACGACAGTGAGGACAACACTGAGGACAACACACAACACTGAGGGCAACACTGAGGACGACAGTGAGGACAACACTGAGGACAACACACAACACTGAGGGCAACACACAACACTGAGGACAACACTGAGGACAACACACAACACTGAGGACAACACTGAGGACAACACTGAGGACAACACACAACACTGAGGACAACACACAACACTGAGGACAACACTGAGGACAACACACAACACTGAGGACAACACACAACACTGAGGGCAACACTGAGGACAACACTGAGGACAACACTGAGGACAACACTGAGGACAACACACAACACTGAGGGCAACACTGAGGGCAACACTGAGGACAACACTGAGGACAACACACAACACTGAGGGCAACACTGAGGGCAACACTGAGGACAACACTGAGGACAACACACAACACTGAGGACAACACACAACACTGAGGACAACACTGAGGACAACACTGAGGACAACACACACCACTGAGGACAACACTGAGGACAACACTGAGGACAACACACACCACTGAGGACAACACTGAGGACAACACTGAGGACAACACTGAGGACAACACTGAGGACAACACTGAGGACAACACACAACACTGAGGACAACACTGAGGACGACAGTGAGGACAACACTGAGGACAACACACAACACTGAGGGCAACACTGAGGACGACAGTGAGGACAACACTGAGGACAACACACAACACTGAGGGCAACACACAACACTGAGGACAACACTGAGGACAACACACAACACTGAGGACAACACTGAGGACAACACTGAGGACAACACACAACACTGAGGACAACACACAACACTGAGGACAACACTGAGGACAACACACAACACTGAGGACAACACACAACACTGAGGGCAACACTGAGGGCAACACTGAGGACAACACTGAGGACAACACACAACACTGAGGGCAACACTGAGGGCAACACTGAGGACAACACTGAGGACAACACACAACACTGAGGGCAACACTGAGGGCAACACTGAGGACAACACTGAGGACAACACACAACACTGAGGACAACACACAACACTGAGGACAACACTGAGGACAACACTGAGGACGACAGTGAGGACAACACACAACACTGAGGGCAACACTGAGGACAACACTGAGGACAACACACAACACTGAGGGCAACACTGAGGACAACACTGAGGACAACACACAACACTGAGGGCAACACTGAGGACAACACTGAGGACAACACACAACACTGAGGACAACACACAACACTGAGGACAACACTGAGGACAACACACAACACTGAGGACAACACTGAGGACAACAACACTGAGGACAGCACTGTGGACTCTTGGAGAAAATAAACCTAAACAACGTCACGGCAGCTTTACGAAAGTCTTTAGTAATACTTTCAAAAGAGCTACAGGTAGTCAGTAGCTCCTGGTTTTATCTCAACACTCAACAGTCTGTGCTTTTAGCCTCCTGTGTGCTCCTGCTCCTCAACATTGCTGTTTGCCTGTAAAGCCTGTCTTGTGTTTACCTAGTGTTCTCGTTGGAAAATAAACCTAAATGACGTCGCAGCAGCTTTCTGAAGGTCGGCCGTTGTTGTTGTTTTCTGAAGGGGGTTCAGTCACAAAGGGATAGGAATCAAAAAGGCTCTTCGTCGGGGGGGGGGGGGGGATCTGTGTAAAAGCCACATCTGAAATTGCAGTTGAAGCCCACCTGGAGAGCGTCGACATCCACTCAACAATTGTGTGCATCTGTGCATTGCGTCTCCTCGACTTAATCCTAATGACTGTTACACCAGCACTAGGCTAGTGCTTTTCCACCACTCCAAAACACACGCAGATAATGGCAGGAAGTGGGCCCCCCGCTGCTCCCCCGACACGACGCCGAGAGGATGATGGAGAGACGGGAGACGGAGCGCTGACGGCGGAGAAGTTCTCCTTTTCCCCCTTTAAGCATCTACCCTCTCTTCCTCTTCAGCCGTGGGTCTCCTTCCTCCTCTCATCGTCACACCTGCCTCTGCCTCACCTCCCTGTACCCTCTGCCTCACCTCCCTGTACCCCCTCCCTCCCTCCCGCTGTGACCCCGCTCTCCTCTCTTGCCCCGGGGCGCATCATTTCCCCCTCTCTCATCTCTCTATATATCCTGTATATACAAACTGTATATCTATATTTCATTTTCCCTTTCTCTCAAACCCCCTGGAGTGTCTCTCTCTCTCTCTCTCTCTCTCTTGTCCAACCCCACCTCCTCCTCCTACGGTATCTGACCGGGGTTCGGCTGCGTCTCACGTCTTTGTACTCCCCCCCCCCCCCCCCGGTTCCCTCTCCTTCAAGTGTGCCTCAATTATTCAGTGCGGTCGCCTCTGGGAAACACACTGCCATTATCTCACACGTTATTATTTACACCCAAATTTCCTCCCATAGTTTTAGCCCAATTTTATACATTTGTTTAATTTGTCCTTCCTTTAGACAGGTGGTCTAATTGAGGCGCAGATCTCTTTTTCAAGAGAGACCTGTGAACAGTGGACTTATAGAAACACATTGGACATCAGTGCATCAGTCCTAGATTAGCTTTTTAGCATTTAGCATTTTTTCGATTATATATTAGATTAGATTAGATTTAGACTATTGTATTATTAATTATATATTGCATATATTTAGCATTTTAACATTTAATTTTTTTAGATTATATATTAGATTAGATTTAGATATTAGATTCTATATTGTAACTATATTTATTGTAGGGCAAAATAACAGAGGGCATACATACCCTCATCTTGCACCTTGTTGCCCATATGTGCATGTCCAGAGAGTTAATTATATTGTATATTGTTTACACTGCCTTTTTATTCTATTTTTATTTGTACTTCTCCACTGTAATAATTATATTCTGTGACCTGTACCTGTATGTCTTCTACTACCTGTACCTCCCCCCTCCCCCATGCTGCTATGATACCTGAATTTCCCCAAGGGGATCAATAAAGGAATATCTCATCTTATCTTGTTACCATACAGCAGTCGAAACAACAAACACACATGGATGTAAAAGGAAACGAGCACGAGCAACATTAAACACAAATATTACAGGTTCGAAACTTCTTCCAACTTCTGACGGAATGAAATATTCTAAGTATGTTCCATTCATTCCATTTGTACGGGAAGTTTCATAAGCAGAGCCTTGTAGATAAATAAAATGCAATGCATACCTGTATCCCCTCTTGGTTACAGAAGGCCATCCCACTTTTTCATATACAATACAATGGTGAGTAAGAGAGGATCTCCAGTGATGATACACAGCATCTAAGGGTTTTTAGGTGGAGGGAGAGGCATGCACCATAATCAAATAGACATAATTGTTGATTGTACAATGGTCTTCTTAGAAAGCATGATTTGTTTATCTATACAATAATCACATTTTACTTTCTACTTTTTAGACAGGTGTTCCACGCACGAGTAAGGCAACACAACGAGCTGCTTGCTCAAGCTCTGATTGCTATAACTTTGTGGATGGTTTCGGTCAAGGGCTGCATTCACAAATCCACTTTAAGCCGTAAATTTTCATCCATAGTAATGAATTGTGGAATATTGAGATCCTAGAGTGAGGGAGCTGCTTCTCTCCCCGATTTTGCACGTTTTCTAAATCGAAACATCACGCACTAGATCTTCACTCTGACAGTGAATCTCAAAACAGGCAGGGAGAGAATAATGTTTTACCTCCAGCTAAAAGCCAGACAAGCATAACTCCCTTTAACAACCCAGCCAGGTCACAGGAAGTTCACCAGCCCATATAAGGACACACACACTGCTTCCC
>NC_140169.1:116042764-116062780 GCF_963971535.1 Notolepis coatsorum | reverse complement strand
TGCTCTCTCACTTGCTCTCTGGGTGCTAATTTGCGATGGTGAGGATCAGGGTCCAGAGGCTACAGCTACTGTTATGGGGAGACAGTTTGTGTGTGTGTGTGTGTGTGTGTGTGTGTGTGTGTGTGTGTGTGTGTGTGTGTGTGTGTGTGTGTGAGAGACTGAGTGAGTGAGTGAGTGAGTGAGTGAGTGAGTGAGTGAGTGAGTGAGTGAGTGAGTGAGTGAGTGAGTGAGTGAGTGAGTGTGTGTGAGTGTGTGTGTATGTGTGTGTGAGAGACTGTGCGTGGGTGTGTGTGTGTGTAAGAGACTGAGTGAGAGACTGTGCGTGGGTGTGTGTGAGTGAGAGACTGAGTGAGAGACTGTGCGTGGGTGTGTGTGAGTGATGTGGTGGGTGTGAGTGAGTGATGTGTGCACCCCATTGTGTGTGGTGGCTCTGGTTAGCCTACAGACACAGCGGAACACTGGCTGAGACAGAGACAGCGACAGCGACAGACAGACAAGCTACACACACACACACACACACACACACACACACACACCCACACACCCCCCCCCCCCCCACACACACACACCACACACACCACACCCACACAGAGTATGCACTACTACACAGTACACATGCGATAATGCTGGTGTAACCCGGCCAGCTAAGGGCTGCTGAATATTGGATGAGGTTGAGGCAGACCGAGATGCCTCCAGCTGTTCACAGTCAAAGGGTCATTGGAGGTATGACTGATTCTCATGCGGACCCGTGTTCTGTTAAAAGGTGGTAGAGGGGTTTACGTAAGAGTGTGTGTGTGTATTCTGCACATATCGTAATTCAGCCTTAGATAGAAAGTGAGGCATCTTTTCTGGTATCCGACCAGTTTATCCCCTCCATCTCTCCATCCCTCTCTCCCTCTCTCCCTCTCTCCCTCTCTCCCTCTCTCCCTCTCTCCCTCTCTCCCTCTCTCTCTCTCTCTCTCTCTTCATGAGCCGAGGTAGACGCGGTGAGCTTTGAGATCTGATCTGTTAAGCTCTACGACTCTCTCAACATTCTCCTGTTCCAAAGACCAAAATAAATGCTGTATATATACCAAATACCCACACCAATATAAACGAAATAAAATATACTAAAACTAAATTAATAAAATAAGAAATCAGGATGCGCTGAAAGGTGGGTTTGACTCTTCCGACACACACACACACACACACACACACACACACCGTGGCTTTTTTTAAATTTATTTATCTATTTTCCTTGGCCCAGTTTGAGGCATAAAACAGAGTAATCTCACGCTACATTGGGTCTAAAAGACAAACCAGGCTGAATAATTACCCAGAGCTGAGCAGTAATCAACACAAGCCACGAGGAAATAAAAAAGCACAAACCTTATAATTGTCTAGCAAACTACTGACACTCCTTGTCACTACATCTCCAAGCCTAACAGTTATTGTGGAGTCTAGGAACAGCTGTGAGTAAAAAAAGAAGACGACAAATAAATACAATTATTACTCCATGACAACAGGGGCCAGCGGTGACGAGGACTGTGCGAGGGTGTTCTTGGTGAGCCTGCACAGGAACAGGTACCTTTGCCAAAAAGGAAACGTGAAATTCATCTCATCCCGGATTTTTTTTGGGGGGCGGCGTCTCGCCAAGGTGTGAATCTCACCGGGCTCTCGCTTCCGTCGTGACGGCAGGGCGCTCTAGTCAGCCCTCCAAGGAGCTGCCGCGCTAACGGGAGGTGCGAATGAGTACAGAATGTCACGCCTACAGATTAAGGACCTCACAGAGAGAGAGAGACCTCCTTTTTATAGTCCTTCCCAGAGGACGGCTCACAGCCAAGGTGTTGCAAGAAGAAAGGGAAGAGTAAATCCACACTCTATGGGTCTAGATGGAACTGCACCTCCTCCAGGCAGGACTCTGTGGGTCTAGATGGAACTGCACCTCCTCCAGGCAGGACTCTGTGGGTCTAGATGGAACTGCACCTCCTCCAGGCAGGACTCTGTGGGTCTAGATGGAACTGCACCTCCTCCAGGCAGGACTCTGTGGGTCTAGATGGAACTGCACCTCCTCCAGGCAGGACTCTGTGGGTCTAGATGGAACTGCACCTCCTCCAGGCAGGACTCTGTGGGTCTAGATGGAACTGCACCTCCTCCAGGCAGGACTCTGTGGGTCTAGATGGAACTGCACCTCCTCCAGGCAGGACTCTGTGGTTCTAGATGGAACTGCACCTCCTCCAGGCAGGACTCTGTGGGTCTAGATGGAACTGCACCTCCTCCAGGCGGGACTCTGTGGGTCTAGATGGAACTGCACCTCCTCCAGGCAGGACTCTGTGGGTCTAGATGGAACTGCACCTCCTCCAGGCAGGACTCTGTGGGTCTAGATGGAACTGCACCTCCTCCAGGCAGGACTCTGTGGGTCTAGATGGAACTGCACCTCCTCCAGGCAGGACTCTGTGGGTCTAGATGGAACTGCACCTCCTCCAGGCAGGACTCTGTGGGTCTAGATGGAACTGCACCTCCTCCAGGCAGGACTGAGATAGAAAGTGAGGCATCTTTTCTGGTATCCGACGGGGCACCGGTTGAGAGAGTCAACAGCTTTAAGTACCTCGGAGCCTACATATCCGAGGACTTGACATGGACCACACACATTGACAGTGTTGTGAAGAAGGCACGACAACGCCTCTACTTCCTCAGGCGCCTAAGGAAGTTCCAAGTCAGTCAGAAGATCCTTAAGAACTTCTACTCATGTACAATAGAGAGCATCCAGACTGGCAACATCACCTCCTGGTTTGGGAATAGCACTGCACAAGACCGAAGCAGACTACAAAGAGTGACACGTTCAGCCGAACGCACAATTGGAGGGGGGCTCCCCACCCTCCAGAACATTTACAACAAGCGGTGCAGGGGCAAGGCAAGAGAATCATTAAAGACTCCAGTCACCCGAACAACTGCCTCTTTGAACTACTGCGGTCAGGCAAGCGATACCGGAGTCTCAAGGCGAGCACAGAAAGACTCAGAAGAAGCTTCTATCCCCAGGCCATCAGGCTGCTCAACGAACAATGAACACTACACAACAACAACCATCAAACGCACATAGCACACACATCCACACACTCACTGCGACGCTGTCTCTCAAAGGGCAAATTACCGTCGTCTATCGTCTCCCGGATGGTATTGCACATCATTGGATTGGATTGGCTGGGACTGTGCATCAAAAAAAAAAGTCCGGTCCAGGGTTTACTTCTCGGGCATGCAGCTGGATACTATTGCATTGACTGGGAGCAGCGTGGATTATGTGTTTTTGGATATAACGTTGGATCAATAAACGCGATCAATATTTGGAATGGCGATCAGGAATTGGATTAATCTTTTTGCATGACATCAGATGTGAGGTAAGGCCTTTATGTTACGAATCTTGGGGTAATCAGATGTTCCCATCACCTCCATCGGAGTGTGTGTGTGTGTGTGAGGTTCGCGCCGACCAAAGTACGGAGAACCGATTTTTCAGACCCCGCTTCTCTTCGTGCATGAGGACACATACTATTGATAATCTAGCGTTTATTTGAAAACGATTCATAAATCAAGCGACAAATGGCAGAATTAACAGGAACTGTTTGGCAGCATTAACAGGAACTGTTTGGTAACATTAATATGAACCGTTTGGCAGAATTACGAGGGAACTGTTTGGCAGCATTAACAGGAACTGTTTGGCAACATTAATATGAACTGTTTGGCAGCATTACGGGGAACTGTTTGGCAGCATTAACAGGAACTGTTTGGCAACATTAATATGAACTGTTTGGCAGCATTACAGGGAACTGTTTGGCAGCATTAACAGGAACTGTTTGGCAACATTAATATGAACTGTTTGGCAGCATTACGGGGAACTGTTTGGCAGCATTAACAGGAACTGTTTGGCAACATTAATATGAACTGTTTGGCAGCATTACAGGGAACTGTTTGGCAGCATTAATATGAACTGTTTGGCAGCATTACGGGGTACTGTTTGGCAACATTAATATGAACCGTTTGGCAACATTAATATGAACTGTTTGGCAGCATTAACAGGAACTGTTTGGCAACATTAATATGAACTGTTTGGCAGCATTACGGGGTACTGTTTGGCAGCATTACCAGGAACTGTTTGGCAGCATTAACAGGATACCCATTAGTGCGTTCTGAAATGAAGGGTTGATACTACTAACTGATGCCAGGCTGATACACCTCAGAGCTGCTGCAGTGCAGTCAAACAGCTTCACACTGTGCTTCTCATTCCAGCTGCTCCCCTGCTGTGTGTGTGTGTGGTGTATGTGTGTTGTATGTGTGTGTTGTTGTAGGCGATGTTCTGGTACCATAGATAGCAGTCATTAGGAGTGTGTGTGGGAGTGTGTGTGTGTGTGTGTGTGTGTGTGTGTGTGTGTGTGTGTGTGTGTGTGTGTGTGTGTGTGTGTGTGTGTGTGTGTGTGTGTGCACATGTATGTTTTTGCTTTTGTTTTCATGCTTGGCTTGTGGCGCACGACCCTTTTGATCAATGATGAAAAAGTGCAAGTGGACAGGGAGAGCGAGAGTGAGAATTTGTCTTCATGTGTATGCAAGCATGTATGTGTGTGTGTGTATTAGGGGTGGGACGATACATCGATCCAGATCGATATATCGATCTATTATCAATAATCAAATAGGATCGATGCAACGTAAAAAGATCGATTCATATTGCGATACTCTTATTTTGAAAATCCCTCGTATCCGCTCGGCTCGGATCAACAGCACACAGCATTAGCGTCTAGAGCGTCACTAGAGCAAGGCTAGTGTGCCTATTCTGCAACCCAAAACATGTCCCTGCTGTTTTATTCCGCCACGGGTCAAATGCATCTAACCTGCTTTGCAATCCTCGCCATTCCATTATGCCCACATCGCATTAAAGATAGAAAATAACGTTACATTAGCGTTAGGGATGGGTACCGAATTCGATACTTTTGAGGTACCGAACCGAAACACATCGGTACTACAGAGTATCGATTCAAGTGAGATACCGATTATTTTATATATTTCTTTTACTTTTTTTTTTTTTTTTTTTTTGCTTTTTTTTTTCATGTCAACGTTCACACGCACAATATATGCTTACCTAGGATTTGACTTGATTCAACAACAAAGCAGTCGGAGCAATGGCAAGCCGAAAACTGTCGAAATTGTAGTTATTTGAAGTTTGGATTATTTTTTTCACGACTGAGAATGCAATTTTTTTAGACTAAAGTACAGGAAAAAGGTACCGTTGGGTACCGGTATCGATTCACAGGTACCGGTACCGTATCGGTTCAAATGTGAAAGGTACCCATCCCTAGTTAGCGTAAGCTAACCCAGAGCCATAGGCAGAGAGAAGTGGGGACATTTACATTTACATTTTACATTTAGTCATTTAGCTGACGCTTTTATCCAAAGCGACTTACAAGTTCTGTGCGACAAGACAGCAAGAAGGGTATAACTCTATCAGCTGAGTAACAATGTTCATCAAAGTGTTGCGTGTTACAGTGTAGGTTAGTTTATTAGGACAAGTGCATGACATTAAGGTTAGCCGGGTTTTTTTTTTTTTTTTTTTTTTTTTTTTTTTTTTTTTTATCATTTCAGATAATGGTTGAAGAAGTGAGTCTTTAGTCGACGGCGAAAGATTGGACGGGATTCGGCTGTCCTAACTGGGATGGGTAGTTCATTCCACCATTGTGGGGCAAGGACTGAGAATAGGCGGCTTCTCTTTGATGACCCTCCGGGAGCTTGGATAGGAGTAGATCTGAGGCGGCCAGAAGACGCAGAGCGTAGGGGTCTTGAGGGTGTGTAGTTAGAGACCATTGACCGGAGGTAGGCGGGAGCGGTTCCCTTTGCCGCTGGGAAGGGGACTGGGACTGGGACTTTGCCGCTGGGAAGGGGACTGGGACTGGGACTGGGAAGGAGGGTGCATTCTCGCAATAGCCCCACTAACAGGATCTGGCCGGTACTGCACCTTCGGACTCCCAATATGCCTTTTCCAGCCAAAATACAGCTCTGTTTATGTTTATTTGGATCCCCATTAGCCACAGCAGTGCTGGGGCTATTCTTCCTGTCTTCTCTGTGACCGTGAATAGGATATTAATATCGGGGGAAAAAAGAAAAACGAACCAAAAACAGTGAACAGGAGGTCTATTTGTATTAAAAACAATAGATTGTTTTTCATTTAAATGTCTGGAAGAGCTCAAATAAAAACGTCAATTGATATTTCCGTAGCCTTTTTTTTGTTGATCTAAATGTGACTGATTGTGTTAAATGGGCACATAATATCGTCTCATATCGATCGCAGGCACCTGAATCAAATCGAATCGTATCGTGGCAGACTTTGTGATATCGGCAAATATCCTATCGTTGTCCAAAGAATCGATATCGTATCGTGATGAAACTGGTGATTCCCACCCCTAGTGTGTATGTGCGTTTGTGTGTGTGTGCATTGGTTTTTCTATACTTCTTTTTCCGAACCAACCCTCGACAGCTTACCGTTCTTGTGAGGACATTTTGGGTTGAGCTGTGCAAGTTTCAGCAAGTATAATAATGTCAAATGTCAGGCGTGGTAGTGCCTGGTTCGGCCATTCGAGTGGAAAACGGACACCGCCATCGCAAAGTGAACAATGGGGAAGCTGTGTTTCCCTGTTTGGAGCCCCGGAAATATCATCCTCTCCCTGCCAACCTGCTTCCCCCAGCTCTCTGCTCCAACCTGCTGCCCAGACGCTGCTTCATGCTGCTTCACAGCACAGTGGGCTCCTCTCTCCCTACCAACCAACCAGATCTTTGTTAGGAATGTCTGACTTACAAACGGACAATGCTGGGATATGGCGGCTTGTGACTGAGCCGACGGTCCTCGCAAGTATAGATAAACGTGTGTGTGTGTGTGTGTGTGTGTGTGTGTGTGTGTGTGTGTGTGTGTGTGTGTGTGTGTGTGTGTGTGTGTGTGTGTGTGTGTATTCAGGTCTGGGCCCCAGCGTGTCCAAGTCATTACAGCTCATTTGTCTGAGTGCTATTACACTTGGCTGAGCTAAGTTAACAGTTTGCCTCAGCGCTTGTCTCCTCAGACACAGCACGACTACAGTCAAGTGTGTGTGTGTGTGTGTGTGTATGGTTGGGGGGGGGGGGGGGGGGGGGGGGGGGATAATGTCTGTCTCTGTGCATGTGAATTTTCAACTCCCTGTACCCATTTCAATATACATATTATACACACACCCTCCAGACACCCAACAAACCTGCACACATACACCCTCCACACGCACCAATAAACACACATAATGTACACCCTACACACGCACCAATAAACACACATAATGTACACCCTACACACGCACCAATAAACACACACATAATGTACACCCTACACACGCACCAATAAACACACACATAATGTACACCCTACACACGCATCAATAAACATACACACATACTGTACACCCTCGACACACACCAATAAACATACACATACTGTACACCCTCCACACGCATCAATAAACATACACACATACTGTACACCCTCGACACACACCAATAAACACACACATAGTATACACCCTCACCACGCATCAACAAACCTACACACAACACCGGCATTGGAAATGAGCGCTGGTTGTGCGACATGGCTCTCTCTAGTAAATCTCTGCATATTAAAAAGGGGGAAGAAAGCATTTCTCGTAGTAAACTCACAGCCGCACCAGCGCCCCTCTAATCCCCCCTGATCCTCCCAGAAAGTCTAATGACGGCTAATCAGATGTCAGATCCACACTCTAATGAACCAATTAGCAGCTAATAGATTCACCTACTGTACCCAATGCATGGAGAGTTCATTACTGGCGTCTTAAGAAACTGCATTACATTCTGCACCTCACAGGCTGCTGCGGTGAAGGACGTGACTTTGTTAAGGCAGCGGCTCTCAACCTGGGCCCGCTGCTTCCCGGCTGTATATTTACGCTACGCATTAGATCTCCCAGGCGACGTGTGTCATGTCATTTCATTTCACTTACTCAGGAGCGTTCTATATATGACCTAAACATGAAATGCGGGCCACTTTGTCAAACAGCTACAACTGTGCTGGGGCCTGACAGCTTGATTCAAACATAAAATGTGTTATTTTCACTCTAAGTCGCATTCGATTCATCATTCACATTTAGTCCTTTAGCCAACGCTTTTATCCAAAGCCAAGGGTACAACTCTAAGGGTACAACTCTGGCTGCAAAGGGTAAGTCAGATTGTTCATCAAACAGTGTATTGTGCTTTGTTATGTATGTATTGTCATAATTTGTGCTTGCCTTCTTGGCCAGATCACCCTTGGAAAAGAGACCTCAGTCTCAAATAATAGGGTTTTTATTTCCGGTTAAATAAATGTTTGATGAGTAGGTAGTAGTATAGGCAAGAAAGTCCCGACATTGTGGAAAACCCCCTGCGTGATCCCTGTCCCTAAGGCGGCGGTTACACTTTTCGTTTCATTTTCGTTTCATTGTCATATGTGTTTCGCCGCAACGTCGCAGCCTCGAGTCCATAATGCATTTTATTCTGCCACACACCTTTCTCCCACACAATAAGTACAGCTTGTTCTAGCACGTCTTGTTATAGCACGTCTTGTTCTAGCACGTCTTGTTCTAGCACTTCTAGCACGTCTTTCTATATCATCTCTTCTTGCATCTCTTGCTATAGCACGTGCTGTTATAGCAGCGCGCTGTGACATCAACATCCTGAATAGCGATTGTACAAGCATAAACACCTGAGCTACCTGGTCGTTCATGTTGAGTTATCCAGTGCTGAAAAAATATGACTGGATCCTGTTCTCTTCCGGTTCTCTACAACGTCGTCACCGGACGTTGGTGAGGGCACGCGATGGTATCTACTGCGCATGGGCGTTTTCGCAACAACGGCTCCGTGCAGACTACACGGCTGTTGTCGGCGCGTTTTTTAGGGGTTCTCCAAAACGCAAACACAATTTAGCGTTTCAGCCGTATCCACCAAAAAACGTCTCTCCCTCCTCCCGCCTAAGTGCTCACGTCCAAGGACTACAGCCGGGTGGCTCTAACCTCTCACATAATGAAGACCATGGAGAGGTTAGTCCTGGAGCAACTCCGCCCGGCGATTAAACCCCACCTATGCTATATCTACAATGACTAGGTCTCATTCTGTATCTATATCCACAATGACTAGGTCTCATTCTGTATCTATATCCACAATGACTTGGTCTCATTCTAACATGCTGTATGAGTAACCTAAATGCCATTACTGCTTTTTTATCTATCGAGTCATTATAGCTACTAACTTTATTATCTTGAAATAATATAACAACGGCCCGTTACTATGACATTGCTTATCAATGTATCATGTATCCATGCCTGTAGCTAAATGCTGAAAAACGGGGAACAAAATGTACTTTTTAGCTTTAGATTTAATAAACAACCAGCCAGAGAGATTTTTTACCGGCCAAAAATTATAAATAGATTTTTTTTAGTATTATCTCCATGAATTATTATATATATATTGTGTGTTATCTCTCCACTCACGCTATGGTAGTGCTTGTGCCAGCACAGGAGATAGGATTCATACATATTTAAATCAATATCCTCCTTTTGAATAAAATAGGCTCAGGAATCAGTATTGTTAAAGCCAATTAGCCTAATCCATGTAAAAAAAAGAGTAGCCTATAGTAAATGTATACACACACAAGAGAGAGGGAGAATAGCTTAGTTATAGCAGACTTGATTTTACAATATTTTTGCTAATTCTCGAAGTCAACTTCCTGTCTGTTGTTGCTACGCAACTGCAGCGTGGGGGGAAACTGCCCCGCCTGGTACATTGTGTACGCTTCATTTAGTGGAGAAACGGATCGTTAAAGCGGCAAATTAAAGACAATCAAGCGGAATTTTCTTCAGTCCTTCACAATGCCAAAGAGCTGCTGTGTTACGCGTTGTACTAATGACAAAAACAGAAATCCAAATCGCAAGTTTTATACCATCACGGAGGAAAAAGTGGCTGGCAGCTAACGTTAGCTACGTTAACCTAGAAAAATAGCTACATGCTGAGCTAACGCTAATTATATCATATCGAACCGATAGGAGCTTATCTTATCTAATCTTACGTGGATGTTTGATCGGGTAGTGGCACACGTGGTACCACCACGTAAGATTAGATAAGATCAAGTTTCAAGTTTCTTTAATAGTTGTCATACAGAAGTACAGAATACTTTTATACAAAATGCTTCTTACTGTTACGCTCCAGAGATTGTGCTAGACAAGATAAGTATGAAATAAAATAGTATAGCATGTAAATTAGAAGTAAAAAATGAGGTCACAGTGTTCAGTATAGACATATGTACAATGTTCGATGCAGAATAGAAGTAAGCTCGGTTCGATATGATGTAATTAACGTTAGCTTAGCATGTAGCTACCACGACCACAACACCAGTCAATCAGGGGGAGCTTCTTTGACTCATATCTCACCTTAGAATCACCAGAAAGGCTTTCGAAATAGTGAAATGCCATGTTGGCCTCAATATTTTCAAAACAAATTATATAAAAACGGAGCTCAACGCAGACATTTGATCAGGAGAAATCAGTTTGTTTCCCCAATAACAAGATGGCGGCGGCCTCGTGACGTCAGAGTGTCTTCGAGAATGAAGTAAAATATTTATTATCATCAACTATCCAGTTCTATTTTATAGTGTAACGCTACTTCAAATCATTGAACGTGGAGAGGGACGGGCTCACCTTCCTCACTATTAGAACTCTTAGAAAAACTGATTTCTCCTGTGCCTCCGAGCGTTCCCAGGGTTAGCTAGCTTAGCTTAGCTTAGTTAGCGGCTAACGTTAGTTAAGGTTTTTTACCAAGACGTGGGCATACAGGAATGGCGAGGATGTAAAGCATGTTAGACACATTGGACCCGTTGCTCGCGGAGTTCTCATTGCACATAGAAACAGCACGACTGGCGAGAGGAGTGGTGACAGGGCCGCAGAACGCAGGGCTGAGCTGCCGTAGCTTCTAACATGTAAGGTGGACCATGGGGCTATCGGGCTCAGCCCCTCCCTTACAGCTAGAGTTGACGTGAAACACGGAAGCTATCAAATGCGAGTGAACACACGCACTGTCGAGTCCTGGCTCTAGGCAGAATCACGAATAGTGGTTTAAGAAAAGTTATTTATATTTTGAACGTGATTCATTGTGCACTAGTTAGATTACACGTTGCACATGTTATGACTTTGAACGTCTGCCATTTCCACCGCAAAAGGCACATACAAGTAACAATACGATGCGTCGATCATGACTATGCAAATCGACGGAATTTCATGGCCGATGCCATCAACAACGAATCGTTGCAGCCCTAATCTATATCCACAATGACTTGATCTCATTCACCAACCTCTATCCAAGCTCAGCATTCACCAAAACACAGGGCATGATGTCACTATGATGTAAATATGATGTCACATAGGTGAGTACTACATACTGAAGAGCCTAGTTTATATGTGAAGGTAAATTACCATATTCACACAGCGGGCATTTTGCTCTTATGTCATGCTCAGGTTGGGATTCCTTAACAGCCTGTTCCCACCTACAAACAGGATGGAAAGTAATATCCCAAACTGAGCATGACATGGAAGCTAAATGGCCAACTTGTTGTCAATGGGTGGGCAGGGCAGATAATGGGCATGTCATCAAGTATCAAATACACACTCCCCTATGCAGACCTGTCTCTATGACTGTACGTCACAGCCTCCCAAACACAAGGGCAAAAATGTGTACCAAATCGGGACATCTCAAATTAGTTTTCTCAACAAATGTTCTGTTCTTATTTCAGTTTCTTATTTATAAAAGAGACAACTAAATATGGGGGGGGGGGGGGGGGACGACGACGACGACACACATAATATAATATTATTTATCAAATATGATATGAGTAAAAAGGTAGCATCGGTTAGTTTACTTACAGTGGAACATGTGTAGGAGTAGAGGCCCCGTCATAGTGGTTTTAATGAGTTAGGTCTACGACACCTCCTGAAGACTCAACAACACATTCTGTCCCTGATACTCCCCTGGCTGTACAGTACACCCACACGCCCAGTGCTGCTGCCAAGATACACCACCCAACACCGCTATGCAGACAACACAACCTGATGCAGACTCCCAAGGACCACCAATGCTATGTAGCTTAAAACTCCGGGAGAGACTGTTCGTTGGCGACACCTAGGCTAGCTGCTACGTATCCGCTTCCATTGTGCTAACCTGGGCTAGCTGCTACGCATCCGCTTCCATTGTGCTAACCTAGGCTAGCTGCTACGCATCCGCTTCCATTGTGCTAACCTAGGCTAGCTGCTACGCATCCGCTTCCATTGTGCTAACCTAGGCTAGCTGCTACGCATCCGCTTCCATTGTGCTAACCTAGGCTAGCTGCTACGCATCCGCTTCCATTGTGCTAACCTGGGCTAGCTGCTACGCATCCGCTTCCATTGTGCTAACCTAGGCTAGCTGCTACGCATACGCTTCCATTGTGCTAACCTAGGCTAGCTGCTACGCATCCGCTTCCATTGTGCTAACCTAGGCTAGCTGCTACGCATCCGCTTCCATTGTGCTAACCTAGGCTAGCTGCTACGCATCCGCTTCCATTGTGCTAACCTAGGCTAGCTGCTACGCATCCGCTTCCATTGTGCTAACCTGGGCTAGCTGCTACGCATCCGCTTCCATTGTGCTAACCTAGGCTAGCTGCTACGCATCCGCTTCCATTGTGCTAACCTAGGCTAGCTGCTACGCATCCGCTTCCATTGTGCTAACCTAGGCTAGCTGCTACGCATCCGCTTCCATTGTGCTAACCTAGGCTAGCTGCTACGCATCCGCTTCCATTGTGCTAACCTAGGCTAGCTGCTACGCATCCGCTTCCATTGTGCTAACCTAGGCTAGCTGCTACGCATCCGCTTCCATTGTGCTAACCTAGGCTAGCTTGCAGCCGGATAGCTTTTCTACTGAACGCACAGAGGGATAATCGGTATGTTATTTTCTCATCCGACTTTGGAGAACACAGTAAGTGCATTTGTCATAATGCTGGCAAGTTGTTCCCTTAAGTCTAGAAAGTAATTGACACGACAGTAAGAGGAAATGTATGAAAAGACACAGCGTTCTCAAGGCGAGTGAACCCAGATGATTTTCAACAACTTCCAAGAGAAATGTGCACTGTTTCCACCGCCTTAAAAGTCTCTGGTGTCTCATCACTTAAAAGGCCATTAAGTCCACCACACAGGAGCGTCTGGAGGCCGTGTGGACGGCAGCACCACTGGCCACAGCAGAGACCAGGGTTTATTAATGGAACCACTTCTACATGGTTAACACAGTGAGCTATGACAATTACAATAATAATAATAATAATAATAATGTGAATTAAATATAATTATTATAATACTATGAATTATTAAATAGATGCTCTGTTCGGCTTGTGTACCTCAGTGGCCTGTGTGCAGGGACATTACTCTGGACTGCCCATCAGGGCTGCAAGCCGTCGGCAATGCACTTGATAACGCGTCAACAACCACAACCCCCCAGGCCTTGTACTTCTGGGTTTAAAAGGAGAATGTCATCCATTTTAGGAATTCACGTTATGTTCTCGCCGTAACCCAAGACAGTCCAGCCAGTATTTGTGAACATGTGCCACGACTCTCTCCTGAAGCTAGAAATCAGAGAGAGAGACGCAGAATCGGTGATGTCACTGGGACGTCAAATCTGGAGGAGGTGCTCCAGAGACAAGGCATGGGGCTCTAGACTAGACTACACTGTAAGAGCAGCATGTTGTGGAACATGGTGTATAGAACTGCATACAACAGTGAGTTCCAACCAAGTCATTTGACTGGACAAGAGGCGTACCCCATGAGTGCTGATATTCAAATGAGGGAAACCTCAGATGCTTACGATTTTAAATAAAGGTTGAAATGAAATTAAATGAAACAGGTGTTCCATTAATAACCATTAATTAGGCTACCCTGTCCACCGACTCTTATTTCACTGGTTGCACAATACATGGAAACGTCCAGATGAATGTACATGATACAAAGTAGCCACATTCAAGAGCGCAGTTTGTGGAGCTAAATAAATGATTAAATAAACAACAAATCATAATCTGTTGTCGCTTATTACTGTTAATACAAAAGCATGCCGATATTCAGTATAACAGCACTCCCTCTCCTGCGATATTGCTTAAACATCACATGCAAATATAATTAAATACTACTATGTATCCATGACTCTCACAGGGCAAAAATAATAGTTTGGCATGAGATAATACGGTATATATATACTATATAAGTTAGTACCACTCACACTACTGGTGCACTGGTATAAGACTGTAGTACAATACAGTAGGTGCATCTACCTATCATTACCAGGCTAGTTGTCTAATAAGAGTCTAGGTGTACGGTGTCCCAGAGTGGTGCTGGCATTACACTGAACATTTAATAAAGTGAATTAAAATTCATGGTTGGAAAAAGCTCAAATGTGATACACACACACACCCACCCACATGTGCATCACACACACACACACACACACACACCCACAGGCTGCCCAGATTAAGTGTGCTCAGCAAGAAGTGTTTCACGGATGACAGTTTTCTCTTTCTTTTTCCGTTTGAGAGACTTATCTTCCAAGCTCAGGTGGTGCCCCATCTGTTTATGTGCTCACTCCAACACACACACACACGGACACACACATGTGCACACACATACACACATGTGCACACACAGCCCACACAAGTAGACGGACAGTTATGCACATGTCAACGCACATGCATAAACTGTTTTTAAAAACATGTTTCCTCCAATGTCCCTCGTCTCTAATTCCTTTATCCCTCCCTTCCTTTCTCTTCTCCCAGGCCCCATGCCTACCTCTCCCTCTTCTCCTCCTTCACATGCTCCTTTCCTTACCTCCTGTCCCTCCTTCTCACATTCCCCCTTTCTCTGACCACATCCCACCCTCTACCCGTCCCCCTCTCCCTCTCTTCTCTCCCTCCTTCTCTCACTCGCTCTTCTCTCCTCCTCAGTATCCCTCTCTTTTTATTTTATTTAATTTTTTTTATCCCAATGTTAGTCGTTATGCCAATTCCCAATCTCCTTCCTGGTCGTTGCGCACTCTACCCCCTACCGTCGGTCTGGGAGGGCGGAGACTATCACATGCTTCCTCCGACATGTGTAGCCAGCCCACTGCTTCTTTTTACCTGGCAGCGCGGACTCTCACTGGGGGAGTGTAACGTGTGGAAGGGTCACACTACCTCCCCCAGATCCTTCCCTCGCTGTGCAGGCGCCCCGACCGAACTGTAGGAGTCGCTGTTTACAACGATCAGGACCCACCCCACCGGCTTTCCCACCCGCTGACTCTGCCAATTGTGTCAGTATGGACGGCCGACCAAGCCGGAGGTACCGCAGCTGGATTCGATCCCACTGTCTCTGCGGTGGTAGACAGACGCTTAGTCCGCTGCGCTACCCGGCCACCCTAGTATCCCTCTCTCTTAACCCTTTCTGTGCCATACTCGTTATACTCATTATTGGCCGCCAATCTAATAACATCAATAACGAGTTTACTCGTTTTTATGATCGTTATTTCCTTTATTCGCTATTGTCATTCATAATTCATCGAGCAAGGCTCCGGGAGACTCTGGACTCTGTCGGATATTGCAACGGCTCAATACCGCCGCCTGGTGGATTTCGGGCGAGTTGCACTCCACTCTAAACCGTATGGGGCACTCTGTGCATGGGGGAAAATGTTCCGGCAGAGCTATCTTGTTATGTGGATTCAGACAAACACTCTAGTGCATTGGATCGCTTTCGAGACGCAAGAATCAATATGCTTTCGGCGTTTATTGCGTCGTACAAACGGAAAATGGATCTAGCAGATGGACATCAAATAATTGGAATATTTGTTCTCCAGACTCATCGGCCACAGGTAAGAGGAATCTAACGTTAATTCCAGCTTGATTGTCCATTTATTTCATTGCAATCCATCTGATCAACGTATGATGTCGTACTAAAGAAAGCCGTTACTGACAATCAAGGAATCATAAACGACCCCCCCCCCCCCCCCTTTCCTTCACGCATGATGGAGCATAATGTATACCGATCATATGCATTTGAATTTTTTAATATAGCGTGTATAGGAACGAAACGCCAATCGATTATGTATAATATGCGTCAGGGCCTATAACTCGCGCTCTACACTCTAAAAACATACTTATATTCACGACGGTATTAACACGACAATGTATGAATGGGAAAATATAACGTTCCCACATCGGGAACGATAGATACCCGATGTTGAATGGGCCATAGTAATGTGGATATAGCTATACTATTTCAAATGGGTTAAGGTATGGGTTAAGGTTAGTGGTGGTGTATGGGTTAGGGTTAGTGGTGGTGTATGGGTTAGGGTTAGTGGTGGTGTATGGGTTATTGGGTTAGGGTTAGTGGTGGTGTATGGGTTATTGGGTTAGGGTTAGTGGTGGTGTATGGGTTAGCATTCCCCCCCCCCCCCCCCCCCCCAACAGGCAACAATGACTGTCAAATCAACACTTCCAGGGGGTTAAGAAAAAACACTTTACTTTGAACTACTCAAGTTCTGCTTTTGGAAACAACAGTGTTTTTAGTTGTGGGTTTGCAAATTGATGGTTGTGAAATGTCAGCACGTCGGCTCAGGCACAGTCCCCAATCTCCCAGATAATGAATCTATTCAACTAGTTTATCTAACTATGCCATCTTATCACTTTGCTACATAAAAAAAAAAGTCAACGCCGCAAGGAGCGAGGAAAGATGAATTATTGGCAGCAACTCCCAGCTCTCCTGCCGGTAGACGACATCGATATGGCTACAGTGTTAATGGCAACATTATGAATATATCAGTTGATCAAAGATGGAGGACATATGAAGATTTATGCATAACTGTGGCAATGGAGGCTCACTACGCCATCTGCTGTGGGACTGCCCAGGCATTTAAAACACTCTGGGCAGTAAGCAATATCAATGATGTCAGCATATCATTATTAACTTCATGCCCCATAACATGCATACTGGTCCTAAAGCTAAATGGTGTCAAAGCTACCGTCAGTCGGCTGTGGACTGTGGGCCCGTCTGTCAAAAGGCAAATTCTCATGAACTGGAAGGAGCTAAACGCAGCATGCTTCTCCAGGGACTCTGCACAGGGTATATATGGACCAAATGAATATGGAACGTGCATCTAGCCCGCTGGGGGACGTTGACAGGGGGTCTGGATGGACACTAGGACATTGTGAGTGAATATCTTGCCCAGTGACAATGATATTATTCTGTGATATGACTAACATGACATATGCTCTGTCCTTGTGTCCATGACTGTATTGTGCCCTGTATCCCTGTATCCCTATCGTATGTTCTATGTGCTTTTGTTTGTGTTTTTATTCTAATGTTATTTATCTTAATTTTACTCTGTTTGTATTGCTCACCCTTTTTCACACATAATTTTCGCCTGTACCTTCTGGCAGGGGGACTGCCAATGGAAATTAGCCTTTTGGCAAAAATTGGGTGAACAAATAAAGTAAACCTAAACCTAAACATGTACAGTATGTGGCGATGGTGGATGTGATGCACTCGATATGGTAGAGGGCTTATGGGTTTCCTAATAATGAATGGTGGGTGTAGATCGGGAGAAAATAGTTCCTACATGAAACTGCTCACAACATCATCTGTGGATTATCTTGGGTGACCAGGTCATGATTTCTGGAAAGAGACATTGCTTTTTAATAATAATAATAAATTGTGTCCTGAGCGCCACAAATCAAGTGCCATTCAGCTCCATTTTATTGATGGCAGACATCTCTACGGCAGACATAGAATTTTGAAAGTGTGCATGAGACCTTTGTCACAGGAGCTAGTCCTACGTGTTACAGCAGCAGGAGGCTGTGGAGGGGAATCTACTGGAACCTTTCTGCAAAAATGACCCATATATGTATGTCCTCTACTGTAAAGAACCAAAAATAAAAGTACATATTTGTCCCAGTTATGTTTAAAATGCATATATAGTGTGTTTAATATCGTAAGGACCATTAATGTAGCCCCAAGGGTGCAATGATGTCATTTGTACCTTTGAGTTCTAAAAGGTCAGCTCAACATATTGCTCCATTTTCTTTTCCCTGGGTATTTAGTATATATATATATATATACACACACACTAACATATCAGCTTAATGACTGCTGGGATACCCTACAGTACATAAGCTTGTGGGATTGTATCATCCACCTCTTCACTCTACCACTGGCTGCAGCCTGGCAGTCGTGGCTCTCTCTCTGTGTGTCTCTCTCTCTCTCCTCTCTTCTGCTATACTACTGACATGCACCCTGCTGTGCGCAAATCTAACCCAGGCAGACATAGGAGCAGATGGCCACACACACCCCCCACCCCCCCACACCCCCCCACACCCACACCACACACACACACACACACACACACACACACACACACACACACGTTGGACACTTGACAGTCTGAACATCAACTATTAACCATCAGAGGATTTTCGAGGGTAAAAATTAAACAAAACTTTGTTCCCGAGTACGACTCGCTCACAGAGCCATCTGGGTGCAATGCATCATGAATGTATTCATCCCGTGGGCATTTTCTGCATTTAGAACATTCTGTTGAACAGAGCCACACGCGGCCGTGAATCAATAAACGCCTGGCGTTGCATAATGCGGAGCGGTAGGAGGCATTACATATGCAGCCGAGATGCATTATGAAAACTGTGGCTTGATAGAAAAGTGCTTCTGGAAACGGATGAGAAACCATGAGAGCACGCTGGATCGCAGGATGAGTAATGGGATGATGTCAAGCACATATGATACTACAAATGTAGCGTCCTGGGGGGCTAACGACGCCATGTTAACGCTGCGCCGCCACGGCGTTGTACAATTAAGCATGTAAAAACATTACTGGGCTAAATATGATTCCCCTGCCATCTGTTTAGCAGGGTCCGACGGCGGGGTTCGGCCCGCGAACGCTGACCGCACCGTAAAGTACCATGCGTTAAGCAATTATCTTGATTCTACCAAGCAGAAAATAAGTTGTGCCGGATGGTGCTTTGTGTGTGTGTGTGTGTCCCCGCTCTAAGCCCTGTAATACCTTTTCACACACCGTAATTAGACAACTCTTTAAGGAGGGGGGGGGAACTGGCGGACCTGAGGGGAAAAACCCGACGGCCAAAAGCAATTTGCAGGCGCCTGGTTATTCCCATAAATATCAGATTTTAATGATGTAAACAAACAGAGTGGCGAGGAGCGGTTGGAAGCAACGGAGGCTGCTCGCTCGCTCGCTCGCTCGCTCGCTGCTGCTGCTGGAAAGAACCCATGGTTGGCCGCTTGCTCGGAATAAGGGAGAGAAGCCCCGACTGTTGCCCAGCTGGTGTTTAGGAGCTGCTAGGAAAAGTTTATGTGGTGAGAGACAACTGATCCCCTCGGGTTCAACGGCCCAGGGAAAAAAGCTAAACCGAGGAAGAAGAAACCGCTGTGGTTGGATGGCCCCGCGCTCCCACAGTAACCTCCGACAGCGCCGGCTCACAGAAGCCAAGCGCTCCTCGGTTTCCGCTCGCCGCTCAAGCGGAAAACCTGCCCTCGCGTATTATGGAGACTTCTCTCCAACTTCAGATGCCAGTGTAACATACTCAATTATCCACAATAGTAAAGTCCCCCCCCCCCTCTTGCAGAGGGGGCATGATTGAGGATCTCTGTGTCTTATTGCTGCTTCCAGAGCAGCAGGCTGGCAGGCCAGAGGTGGCCAATGTGTGTGTGTGTGTGTGTGTATGTGTGTGTGTGTGTGTGTGTGTGTGTGTGTGTGTGTGTGTGTGTGTGTGTGTGTGTGTGTGTGCGTGTGAGAATAGAGGCCATGTGTACTGTAGGTCAATTGTACTCACGGGTGGCAGAGCGAGCCTTTGGTGTATTTCTCTTCTTCCGTCCTTTCAGGCCAATTACTGCTTTGCGTGTGCATGTGTGCGTGTGGGCG
>NC_140169.1:115985327-116042564 GCF_963971535.1 Notolepis coatsorum | reverse complement strand
GTTACACATTAGGCTGCAGACCCCAGAGTTGTTACACATTAGGCTGCAGACCCAGAGTTGTTACACATTAGGCTGCAGACCCAGAGTTGTTACACATTCAGGCTGCTCAGACCCCCGAGTTGTTACACATTAGGCTGCAGACCCCGAGTTGTTACACATTAGGCTGCAGACCCCCGAGTTGTTACACATTAGGCTGCAGACCCCTGAGTTGTTACACATTAGGCTGCAGACCCCCGAGTTGTTACACATTAGGCTTGCAGACCCCCGAGTTGTTACACATTAGCTGCAGACCCCGAGTTGTTACACATTAGGCTGCAGACCCCCGAGTTGTACACATTAGGCTGCAGACCCCAGAGTTGTTACACATTAGGCTGCAGACCCCGAGTTGTTACACATTAGGCTGCAGACCCCGAGTTGTTACACATTAGGCTGCAGACCCCAGAGTTGTTACACATTAGGCTGCAGACCCCCGAGTTGTTACACATTAGGCTGCAGACCCCCGAGTTGTTACACATTAGGCTGCAGACCCCAGAGTTGTTACACATTAGGCTGCAGACCCCCGAGTTGTTACACATTAGGCTGCAGACCCCCGAGTTGTTACACATTAGGCTGCAGACCCCAGAGTTGTTACACATTAGGCTGCAGACCCCCGAGTTGTTACACATTAGGCTGCAGACCCCCGAGTTGTTACACATTAGGCTGCAGACCCCCGAGTTGTTACACATTAGGCTGCAGACCCCCGAGTTGTTACACATTAGGCTGCAGACCCTCCAGAGTTGTTACACATTAGGCTGCAGACCCCCGAGTTGTTACACATTAGGCTGCAGACCCCCGAGTTGTTACACATTAGGCTGCAGACCCCAGAGTTGTTACACATTAGGCTGCAGACCCCCGAGTTGTTACACATTAGGCTGCAGACCCCCGAGTTGTTACACATTAGGCTGCAGACCCCCGAGTTGTTACACATTAGGCTGCAGACCCCGAGTTGTTACACATTAGGCTGCAGACCCCAGAGTTGTTACACATTAGGCTGCAGACCCCCGAGTTGTTACATCATTAGGCTGCAGACCCCCGAGTTGTTACACATTAGGCTGCAGACCCCCGAGTTGTTACACATTAGGCTGCAGACCCCAGAGTTGTTACACATTAGGCTGCAGACCCAGAGTTGTTACACATTAGGCTGCAGACCCCCGAGTTGTTACACATTAGGCTGCAGACCCCAGAGTTGTTACACATTAGGCTGCAGACCCCAGAGTTGTTACACATTAGGCTGCAGACCCCAGAGTTGTTACAGATTAGGCTGCAGACCCCTGAGTTGTTACACATTAGGCTGCAGACCCCAGAGTTGTTACACATTAGGCTGCAGACCCCCGAGTTGTTACACATTAGGCTGCAGAAGGAGAAACGAAAGAGAACAAAACAAAGGGGAATGTGGGCAAACATAAGACATCAGAATAAAACAAGAAGAAAGAAGAAATAACAGTGGCCACTGTTATTATCATCTAAATGAACCTAGACCAAAGGTAAAGATTCACTGTGGATGAATGGAGCTCAGCAAACAGGACGGTAAGCACCGCTGGATGGATCAGACTTTCAGAACATCAGACACCGGCTTCCTTAGGCGTTGCTTTTCAGGAAAATAACTTTGTTTGCACAATTTGACAGTTAGTCAATTAGTTTAATTATGACCACCAGTGAGGTCATCAGAAGACACTGAATGGCTTGTGTTAATTACAGCTCAATGAAATCATGTCGATGAAATAATAGAGATAAGGATTGCAATAGAGATTGCTATATTTTCACCTACATCATTTCGTGAAGCTGTACTTAACACAACACAAGGATGTTGTGTTGTCTGCAGGGTTTCCGTTAGAAAAAATTGTTGCCGGCCTCAGTGTCCGGTAGATTTCAATCTACCGGTCAAATGAGAGAAATTCCGGTCAGAGTTTATTGAGCTTAAAAACAATTGATAGGCAAAAGAATGACAACAAAACAAAAGAATGACATCATCAAGGCATGTAGATTTATAATATTTTTACTTAAAACTAGGCTACGTTTGCGTATAAAGTCATTATATTCCAAATAAAATAAGTCCCGAGATTCCGTGCTGCTGCCGACTTTAAATCAAATAGGTGTCTGTGGGCAGTCGCCTCGCCCGACAGTAATAAACGGCAGTCTGTTATAATCACATTTTTATGAGCTAACGAATTCCGTTATATTGGACATTTGTATTAATTATATCAAGCGAAGAACTGAGAAATTTGGCAGAGAGAGACGGCAACATTATCGTGGGTTTGCGTGACGACTCTCTCTCTCCACCTCCCAATGACTTATTTGCGAGAGTATGTCGATGCAGAGCAGCAGATTCAGCTGTTATTGGCTCTTTTATGGGGACCGCACAGTAGCGCCCCCCACCCAACATTGAATTGAAAATGGCTGAATTGGAGTACTGCTGGAGTACTGCACTGTGCTGCTGCTGCTCCGGCTCTGCAGCTTCACATGCATTCGCACACCCAGCACTAAGCTCTCGCTGACAACGTCGTTGTCATTATTAGAAGCAACGATGAAACAAATGTAATGATTGTTTCGTTCATCGCATAGGCTATTTAATTTTAGCCTATTTTAATACAATTCAAATAATCAAATTGTGCTTAGACTCAGGGAATTATTTTCACCGGACATTAAGACCGGAGAGATTAAATATGTCGGACTTCAACAGATTTTGCCGGTCAAATACCGGTAATTACCGGCTAACGGAAACGCTGGTTGTCTGATAACATGGCTTTAAGAAATTAAAGTAAAACGGGCGGCAAAGTGGTGCAGTGGGCAAGGCACTCGCCACTAACGCAGGAGATGCTGGGTTCGAGCCCAGCTCTCGGTGTTGCTTCCGGCTTGGCTGGTCGTTCATACTAATACAATTGGCAGTATTAGGGGGTGGGAAAGCCGGTGGGTGGGGATCGGACGTTGTGGACAGCGACTCCTACAGGTTTGGTTGGTGCGCCTGTACAGCAGAATCAGGAAGCATCGGGGCAGCGTGAGCCTCCCACACGTTACTCCTTGCCACTGAGAGATCGCGCTGTGCAGGTGAAAAGATGCGACAGCTGCCTCCTCGTGTACCGGAGGGGACACGTGATGCAAGGCTTGGTCCTCACTGCAGCCGACCAGTGGGAGGCATGGTCTAACAACGTTCGAGACAGGGGAGGGTAGAATTGGATAATATGAAATTGGGATGGGAGAAAAATAGAAAATGGGGGAAAAAAAGTAGATAAAAAAAAAGAAATGAAGGAAAACAAAGTGGTGATCTAAATGTGATCATGAAAAGGGGCGGGCCGGTGTGGAGGGCGGGAGAAGCTGGCTGACGCTCCGCCCAGGTCACTGTCAAGAAGAGAGACTCTGCAGACACTATGTGCAACACTGTCGCTGGCATTTGTCACAATTATGGTCTTGGTTTGCAGTATTATTAATATGCTAACCTTTTTTTAAAAGCACTAAGACACATTGAAGTCAGTCTCTCTCTCTCTCTCTCTCTCTCTCTCTCTGCTTGATGCTGATCAGTATTTACCGCAGAAACAGTGAGTTTTTCAAAGCACAGTAATCAAACACGGTTCTAATGATGATTATTATAATTTGAAATGGTAATACTAACCATCAGGAATACAAAAAAAAAACATGTAACCAACCGTGTGTGTGTGTACATGCACATTATTGTGTGCACCAATGTGTTTGTGTCTTTAAGACAGGTTCTTCAAACTGCTGTTGCCATAGCAACCATGTCCATCACTGGAACCCAATGCCTGATTCTCTGTGTGTGTGTGTGTGTGTGCGTGCGTGCGTGCGTGCGTGCGTGCGTGCGCGTGTGTGTGTGCGTGCGTGTGTGTGTGTGTGTGTGTGTGTCCAGCCTGCCTCTCCTCCCATGGGACTCTCATCTCAGTCAGCGGTAAATGTTATAAACAAGCTTGGACAGAGCGACAGGGCTGGGATTGACCTCTTGACCCCCGGAGCTCAGCGTTATGTGACCAGGACTCAATCGGGAGCGAGAAAACAACAGACTCTGAAGAGACATGGTTCAGAACAGAGGAGGACATCAGAACACACGCACTAAGCTGACATGTTCAGCTCAAGGATCTCCCCTCACACACCTGGGGTCCTTCCCTGTTGCAGCATGAGTCCCATTTGTTTTCTACCAAGGGCCTTGGAGCATCTGGATGGAGAGGGGAGGAGCTGAGACGAGAGGAGACGAGAGGAAAGGTCCACTATTGTCGCTGTGTCCAAGAAAACAAAACCAGCCTGCCTGAACAACCCATGCCCTGTAGCCTTCAGCCCTGTAGCCTTCAGCCCTGTAGCCTTCAGCCCTCTAGTGTTCAGCCCTGTAGCCTTCAGCCCTGTAGCCTTCAGCCCTCTAGTGTTCAGCCCTGTAGCCTTCAGCCCTGTAGCCTTCAGCCCTGTAGCCTTCAGCCCTGTAGCCTTCAGCCCTGTAGCCTTCAGCCCTGTAGTGTTCAGCCCTGTAGCCTTCAGCCCTCTAGTGTTCAGCCCTGTAGCCTTCAGCCCTGTAGCCTTCAGCCCTCTAGTGTTCAGCCCTGTAGCCATCAGCCCTGTAGCCTTCAGCCCTCTAGTGTTCAGCCCTGTAGCCTTCAGCCCTGTAGCCTTCAGCCCTCTAGTGTTCAGCCCTCTAGTGTTCAGCCCTCTAGCCTTCAGCCCTCTAGTGTTCAGCCCTGTAGCCTTCAGCCCTGTAGCCATCAGCCCTCTAGCGTTCAGCCCTCTGGCCTTCAGCCCTCGTGTTCAGCCCTGTAGCCTTCAGCCCTGTAGCCTTCAGCCCTGTAGCGTTCAGCCCTGTAGCCTTCAGCCCTGTAGCGTTCAGCCCTGTAGCCTTCAGCCCTGTAGCCATCACCCCTGTAGCCTTCACCCCTGTAGCCTTCAGCCCTGTAGCATTCAGCCCTGTAGCATTCAGCCGTGCACATTTACATTTAGTCATTTAGCTGACGCTTTTATCCGAAGTGACTTACAAGTTCTGTACAACAAGTCAGCAGGAAGGGCACAAGAGTAACAATGTTCATCAAACAGTGCTGACACTTGGGTGCTGCAGTGTTGAGTGCATAGTAGTAAAGACATTAATATAGGAAAAGTGCATGATAGTACTGTATAAGACTGTAGGAAGGTTAGTTTTATTTTTTTCCAGATATTGATTGAAGAATTATGTTTTTTGTCGATGGCGAAAGATTGGTCGGGCTTCGGCTGTCCTAACTGTGGTGGGAAGTTCGTTCCACCATTGTGGAGTGAGGACAGAGAATAGGCGTCTTCTCTTTGATGACCCTCCCGGAGCTTGGATCAGCGTTTCCGTTAGCCGGTAATTACCGGTATTTGACCGGCAAAATCTGTTGAAGTCCGACATATTTAATCTCTCCGGTCTTAATAATTCCCTCTAAGAACAATTTGATTATTTGAATTGTATTAAAATAGGCTAAAATTAAATAGCCTATGCGATGAACGAAACAATCATTACATTTGTTTCATCGTTGCTTCACCAAGCAGGTATAATAATGTTGTCAGCGAGAGCTTAGTGCTGGGTTTTGCGAGTGCATGTGTAGCTGCAGAGCCTGTGCTGTGTATGCTCTGTAAATAACTATGTACAGATACCGAGATGTCACACCATGTTACCTGTTACCTGTTTATTGCACAATGTTGTTTTTTTATTTGATTCTATTATATGTTGTACCACTGTATTGCACATTGTTGCAGGCAAGACCACCCGCATTTCATTGTATACTTGTATGCCGTGACAATTAAAACTCTTGACTTGACTTGACTTGACTTGGAGCAGCAGCGGCACAGTGCAGTACTCCAATTCAGCCATTGGCAATTCAGCTGTTGGGTGGGGGGCGCTGTTGAGCGGTCCCCAGATAGAGCCAAAAAACAGCTGAATCTGCTGCTCTGCAGCGCCATACTCTTTGCAAATAAGTCGTTGCGAGGTGGAGAGAGTCATCATGCAAACCCACGATAATGTTGCCGTCTCTCTCTGCCAAATTTCTCAGTTCTTCGCTTGATATAATTAATACAAATGTCCAATATAACGGAATTCGTTAGCTCATAAAAATGTGATTATAACAGACTGCTGTTTATTAATGTCGGGTGACTGCCCACAGACACCTATTTGATTTAAAGTCGGCAGCAGCACGGAGTCTCGGGACTTATTTTATTTGGAATATAATGATTGTATACGCAAAAGTAGCCTAGTTTTAAGTTAAAATATTATAAATCTACATGCCTTGAGGATGTCAATTATTTTTAAGCTCAATAAACTGACCGGAATTTCTCTCATTTGACCGGTAGATTTAAATCTACCGGACCCAGAGACCGGCAACAATTTTTTCTAACGGAAACCCTGGCTCGGATAGGAGTGGGTCTGAGGCGGCCAGAAGATGTAGAGCGGAAGGGTCGATGTAGAGCGGAAGGGTCGATGTAGAGCGCAGATGAGGAGAGGAACAGAGAGGAGAGGAGCTGAGAAGAGCTGAGAGGAGAGGAGCTGAGAAGAGCTGAGAGGAGAGGAGCTGAGAATAACTGAGAGGAGAGGAGCTGAGAAGAACTGAGAGAAGAGATGATCAGAGAGGAGAGGAGCAGAGAAGAGAGGAGAGCAGCAGAAGAGCTGAGAAAAGCAGAGGAGAGGAGCTGAGAGGAGCAGAAGGGCTGAGGAGCAGAGGGGGGCGGAGCGGAGCTGAAAGGAGAGGAGAGAAGAAACTGGAGGCATAGGAAAGTAGGAAGAAATCAGAAGAAGAGTGAAGAGAATAAGAGGTGACAAGTGAAGAGAACAGCAGATGCGAGAGAGAGAGAGAGAAACACCGTCCTACAGATGGGACTGTCTGCCTCCCTCCCTCCATCCCCCATAAACACACACGGCTGGCTTTACCCAACTGTTTATCAAACAAACAGCTCAATACCCACAAATAGACAGACGCCAGTGCCGTCCCTCCCAGCACCACGGAACTAAGAGAGAGGAGTCAGAGGGTTTAAACACAAACTATTTAGAATACCATTCTCCGGGACGGAAAATAAACACAGTTGCTCAATAAAAGGCACTTTGTCCAAAATGTGTGTGTGTGTGTGTGTGTGTGTATACTCGATGTATTCTTACCTCCACCAAGGACGTTATGTTTGTTGTTTGTTTGTTTGTTTGTTTGTTTGTGAACAAGATATCTCAAAGTGTGGATTGGCTTAAATCTTGCTGTCCAAATCCACGACCCCAAGAGGAAAAAAACTAATTATTTTGGTGACCCTGTGACCTTACCTTGAGCGCCGACAACAGGCCAACCTTTACATTCTGAGTATCTCCGTGACCCGTTGAGTCATAGTCGCAAGAATACCCAGAGATGCAGCTCATCGTGGACAACGCATGAAGGTAGGGAGATTGTAAAACGTAGATAACTTAAGATAACTAGACCTCCCACACTCTTCGGAGTGCATTCTTTTAGTTATCTATGCATCTTTCTATGCATGTAGTGGCTCAGATTCAAATTAGAGCTGGGCCATTAACGGCGTTAACGTGCTGCGTTAACGCTATACTAGTATCGCGCGATAATATAATTAACTCATTAATCTTATAAAAAAGATTTTTTTTTTTTTTTTTTACATTTTTTTTCTACCTTTATTTACCCAGGGTAGGTTCGCTGAGCACAGATGTTCTTTTCCATTCACACCTGGGAGCTGCCCAGTACAACCACAGTTGACACCATTGGCCACTGAGCAACTCCACTGGAGCAGTTGATTCAAGCCATGTCACATAGTTCAAGTTTGAAATGATTCTTTCTGTTTTGCTCCTGAGAGTGTGCTAGATACTGTACTGTACTGGTAATATTATGTATTTGTGTTAACTTCTGAATAAAACAACTTATTAAACACAAGTACATCTTATTGAACATTATTTTGATATTTCATTACCAATTATCATAGCAAAACAGCTTTTTCAAACAGTCTGTAATGCATTTTGGAAACGGGAGATGGGCTCATGGTGTAATGGGCCACCTGGCCTGAGAAACATAAGGAGGAAAGAAAAAGTAAGGACTTACTTCTGGTCATTATTTGGGTAGAACACACATATTTTAATCTAGATTAAATCCAGGATTGCAGATAGATTAATCTAGATTAAAATTTTTTATCTATGCCCACCTCTAATTCAAATACATATTTTACACAGGTAACACCCTTATTCAATAAAAGGTCATTCGGGTTCAACACTCAAGATATCACAGGAGTTAGCATTTGGTCATTTGGGTCATGTTTGCGACCAGAGCGCCTTCCTTTGTGCCCGTGTGTTGTGTGTTGGGTCCGAACTGGGTCTGTAACTCCCCGCTCTGACCCCGGCAGCTGAATTAAAGCGCTATATGGGGCAGCTGCGTCAGGTGGTGCCCTCGGTGGCGGAGCGGAACCGCCAGAATCTCGGCGTGAGTGAGCCATGTGGAACGGGGATTTTCATTAGAAGAAGAAAAGATTTAGAGATTTGGAGAGGAGTGGGGAATGAATTCTGAAAACAGTCGGTCCGCAGGTCTAGAGGTTGTGGCGGTGGAGCGGAAAGAGTAAGCTCACTCTGCACTGTGTGTGTGTGTGTGTGTGTGTGTGTGTGTGTGTGTGTGTGTGTGTGTGTGTGTGTGTGTGTGTGTGTGTGTGTGTGTGTGTGTGTGTGTGTGTGTGTGTGTGTGTGTGTGTTGTGGAGACAGGGGGCTCTGGACTTGAACCCTCTGAGCCCTTCTCTGGGTTGATCAGCAGTAATATCATGGCATACAGCCCTGCCCTACACTGATGGCCTGCCAAAACACACACCCATAAACACACACACACACACACACACACACATAAACACACACACATTACAAACACGCACACTCACTCACTCACATAAACACACACACAGACGGACAGAAGCTTGGCTGCTAGGGTAGTGAACCCTCTCCAAAAGCTTTAGTTGCTTTGAAATGGCAGAGAAAAACAGACAACAGACAGTAGCTGGCAATAGCTCACTGTCTGCTAGACTGCAATTACACACGCATTTTGCATACTTTATTGAATCCGCAGATCGAATCGTGTTTCGCACATGGGATTCAAATAATCCAACATGCTTTCAGGGCACACATGGATATAGAAGGCACCTTCTCCGCCACACTGTCTGGCTACTTTATTACAAGCGAGAGATGGAACAAAATCTGGCCAGCTGTTTGGCGCTTCTCCCCGACACACCTGCGATCCTCAGGTTTGTGGACACGCCCGAGGCTACAGAATATCGCCAGCCTACAATTATAGCCAAGGCCTCTGGGTTTCTGTGGCCAAGGGCTGATGATACTTGGCCATTTTGTCCATGAAGGCTTGTCCCGTATAAATGTTGAATACGTAAAACATCAAGGAATAATCTCAAGGACAAGCACTTTTTTTTCCCTTTGACATACTTGATGTCTGGGATATTTGGAATTTACACACACAAACACAAAAACGCACGCACATATAAACAGTATAGTAATTATATAGAGTATACACTATTATATATTATACACACATAAAATATGTACAAACCCACTTTCACCAGTAATATCCCCCTGTAACGCGGTGATGTAAAACTAAAATAACTGTATATTTTATTCCATTTTTATTCTATTTTACTCTACTCTTATCCTAGGCAACTTGATTTGATTAGTTTTATTATTCTAATTCGTGACCTGTTCTGTCTAAATGTTTAAATGTTGAGCGATTTGCAGTGTCAAATTTCCCACGGGATAATAAAAGTATTTCTATTCTATTCTATTCTATTCTATTCTATTCTAAAAATGTCTGCGTGAAATCTTTTGTGTCCGGCTTAATTAAAGTGTATATTTTCATTCCAAAAGGCTGAGACTCTGATTATAACTCATCTCTGAGGGAATTAGGAAGAAAGGACAGAATGTAAAGTCCTCACAAGTGACCTTTGACAACACCATGGCCACTGGTAACACACACTCACACTGCACGTCATAAAGCACAAAATACAACTGTAATAACTTGTGCGGTATCGTGCAGGTAGTGTGTGTGTGTCTGTGTGTGTGTGTCTGAGTGTGTGTGGTCGTTGTGGGGGCAGAGGAAGAGAATAAAACCCTGTCATGTTTCTTCACTTTCTTCTTCAAGCCAAATAAAATTTCATCTCTCTTCTCCCTCTCTCCATCTCTAATCCTAACTAGCTCACCATCTATCCTCTCTCTCTCCTTCTTTCTTCACCTCCATCCCTGCTTCTCTCTATTCCTCCCACACACACACACACACGCATATATCAACATGGAAATGAGAATGTAGCATTATTACAAAAATATAACCGAAACCCACTGTGTCAAAGACCACAGCAGGATGGATTCATGCCGCTTCTCATGCCAGCCCGTATCACGGGCCAATATTCACTGTAGGAAAAAATATATGAAGAAATACGATTTGGTTTTCTCTACGTTATTTTGGATGCCATCTCGGTCTCCTTTCCATTGGCTCTAAACGGAGAGGTGAACTCTGCGTGCCTCGCGTTAGAGCGGACATACTGCAGAAGACATGGACACCTGGGCCCTCATTCATCAACGTGTTCTACGCACAGATTTGTGCTTACCCTGTGCGTACGATCATTTCTAAGCAAAGAGTGGGATTCATCAATTTCAACTTGAACTTGACTTCGTGCTTATATTTACGCACAGCTCGGACCATGCGTACCTGGCGCCCAGTGGTAGAATATATTATTACAACAAGGAAATTAGCTTCTGTGCATAATAACACTGGATGTTCTGTATGAACCGTAATTCATTATAGTTCATTGTAAAATAGCAACAGTAGTGTAATTATGGTCAAAACCCTATAAATAGCATTTGGAATAATAGATCTTTCTCTCAGAATGAATGCAGCATGGTTTATATAGCGTTATCGGAATATACGGGGTGTAGGCTACTGACTGACTGCGCTCCGCGTAGCTTGATTGATTGATTGAAAAGTTTATTAACAGATTGCAGAATGGGTACAGTACAGTACAGCTCAGTACATACAATTGTTAAGGGGATGCAGACCAAAGAAAGACTTTCGTCTTGTTTACATCAGGGTCCCCCATTTTCAATTCATCATAAATCATAAAGCTCAACTCGTTATTATTTTGCGCACAGACCGCCGAAACACGGGAACGTTTTGATTATATTTAAAAGGCTTTACGTTAAACGAAACAAGTGGAATTTCGAAGCTGTAAGCAGAATACAAGTCATATGAATATAGTGTTCTTCCCCCTTTTTACTGTATAAGAAAGAATAGAAAACGCATTGCAATGACACCAGATAGTGGACAGACTATGTATATGATGGGATTCAAGTTCATGTATTGAAAGGCAGGCTACATCATACATGCAGTGAGATCCATTGTTCTTGTATATGCTCTCGTATTATTGTTTATATAGGCTACCCAATACTGACATCAAAATAGATTGTAGTATGCCTCTAGAAATCATATGCAGCAGGTAGAAAATTGACGGGAGATCCATCGCGATTTGGAATAAAATTGAGGAGAACTTTAATCCCTGGGTATTAATCAAACAACACGGGAAAAGGCAGTCATATTCCAGCGCGGTCTTTATTAGCCGACAACAAAATAGATGCCTCTAAAAATCATATAGCCAATCGAACACAACTAATAAAGGCATTCATATTACAGCACGGTTATAATGACACACAACCAACGCCAAACAGTGGTCAACGAACGGTCTTTATTAGTATTTTGAGCTATCCAGGCAGAATTGCAGCAATGGTCTTAGGGAGCCGTTGATATCTGACATCACCGTTTACAAGTCCGCCTTTTATTTATCCCATAATACGCGATAGTGTCTTCTTGGTTCGACAGCAGTGAACAATCTCCGTGGAGTTTCTCAGAGTTCCGCTCGGGTCAGTCCATTATTTCACATCCCATGGGGGGTGTTTCCTCACTTTCATGACCATATATGGATAATCATGCACGAGCATTGACGGTAGAACAAAGTGGTATTCATCAACACGGAGGAGCATAGAGCCTGCGTACGCACGTGTGATGAATCCCGACTTCCCTGTGCGTACACTGGTTCTACATTCCGTGCTTACGTGTGGAAATAGAACATGTTCTACGCACACATTGATGAATGAGGGCCCTGGGCTCTATGGGAAGAGCAGGCAGGCGAAAAAAGAATCCACTCTTGTATGGTAGGAACCGTGGTAGGACCTCTAACACAGAGTTGCTGGGGGGAAATTCACACTAGCAATGTTCTCTGGCTCAATAAACAACAACATGACTTGCACAAATGCCAAGCAAACTCTGTATTGATTTTCACTTCAATAATCACTAACGCCACCCTTCACAGCCTCTTTCATTATGTTCTTTCATTATATTCTCGTTTGAGAACATGACAGCGAAGGCAAACGAGCCCTTGAATGGATTCCAAGGTTGGCTTCAATTCGCTTTAAATTAAAACAATACAAAATGTTTACAGAAATTGCCGTTTACTTTTCTCCTTTTCTCCATGTATTTGTTCAAAACGTTGGATAGGACAACCTTCTCATTCTGAAGGTTCTTTAATACTAAGGAAAACCCACTTCTTGGGCCATCTTTGATTCACTAGCTAGCGTTAGCTGTAACATTTGGTAGTGAACATACTGTAGCAGTTGTAATGTTTGGTAGCTAATGTTACCGCACACCCTTACTAACAGTGATACACTTTCATGAGGCTGTGATTATCCTCAACGTCATCATAAGTCATTCTAGGGTACGTGTCACCACATTGAAAGGGCTACTATGGGGACTCATCACACATCATCACACGTGAATACATTTGGACTCACTGGATCCACAAGTGTCTCATCTTTACAGCCTCACCCAATTCCTGTAAAGTCAATATCGTTTAAGGACCATAACATAGAGAAACAGGCACACATATAACAATAACGTGAAAATCACATCACTGCATGGTTTTTCCCCCAAACTTTATGGAACAAGCATTACATGGGCATGGATGTAAAGCTGAGAATGTTGTGGTTTCATTGAGTCAATTCGTATTCAGATGCACTGAGACCCCTTTAAATAGTGGCCATACCAATTTTTGGGGAACTTTGGAACAATATTGCCCCTTTGCAGTAATCTAGCAGGGCATGGTTGGTATCTACAGATTCCTTGCCATCTCTAGTTTCATATCTAGCTCTGTGCTCCTTGCTTTAATGTAGCTTCAAATGGTGCACCCTTTGTTTTCAGAGGGATATAAAAACAGAGATAGGGGGGGGGGGGGGGGGGCATGACGCCACTGATTGAACCCAGCCACCGGATGGTTTGATCCCTCTGTTTGCCCATCTCCTCCCATCCTGACCTCCTTTAACAGCATCATTACTATTGCTGCCACAGCAGGGTCACTTCACCAGACCTGGTGTGGTGGTGAAATGCCTCTCCTCTCTGTATGTACCCCCTCTTCCTATCTGTGTGTGTCCAGACATGCCCACCACCTCCTGGGGTTACACTGATGATGTGCTTTCTGTTGGACTGAGGCAGTGAGTGTGTGTGTGTGTGTGTGTGTGTGTGTGTGTGTGTGTGTGTGTGTGTGTGTGTGTGTGTGTGTGTGAAGTCATAATGAGTGATGAGGATGTGGTGGAGAGGAGTGTGTTGATTGGCTCTGAGTCACGCTGCACTAAAAGGTCTATTGTACCTTGGGCGGCTTCTTTAGAGGTTTTATCTACTGTACCCTGGACTGGGCGGCTTCTTTAGTGGTTTTATCTACTGTACCCTGGGCTGGGTGGCTTCTTTAGTGGTTTTATCTACTGTACCATGGGCTGGGTGGCTTCTTTAGTGGTTGTATCTACTGTACCCTGGGCTGGGCGGCTTCTTTAGTGGTTTTATCTACTGTACCCTGGCTGGGTGGCTTCTATAGTGGTTTTATCTACTGTACCCTGGGCTGGGTGGCTTCTATAGTGGTTTTATCTACTGTACCCTGGCTGGGTGGCTTCTATAGTGGTTTTATCTACTGTACCCTGGTCTGGGTGGCGTCTTTAATGGTTTTATATATTGTACCCAGGGCCTAATCAAATCTAATCTAATAATGAGTGGTAAATCATCATTCCTACAACTCTTGAATTAGCATTTCACTTTGCTACATTATTACTCAACTTCTACCAAAGTCTACCATGTCAGAAACCATAGTGATAACAACCATAACTCAAATGTCTGCATCTTTGGATTCTAGATCTCTTGACCCTTTCACTGCCGCACTACCAAGCGGTTAACCCTTTCACCGCGACAATACACAGAATGTTAACCCTTTCACTACCACGCGGCAGCATGTTAACCCTTTCACTGCCACACTACAGAAGGTTAACCCTTTACTATCACCGTTGGTAGTGTGATAGTAAAGGGTTAACCTTCTGTAGTGTGGCAGTGAAAGGGTTAAATGTAGAACAAATTGTCAGTGGTGCAAGTGAACTGAGTCCAGTAGATCCGATTGGTCCTCATTGAGACCAGTAGAGATCCGATTGGTCCTCATTGAGACCAGTAGAGATCCGATTGGTCCTCATTGAGACCGATGTCTTACGTTTAGGACTCAATACTGGCAGTGAAAATGTGGTACCAGAGCACCCTTAGCCAAAATAAAGAGCACTGATCAATATTTTTTCAGAGAATCTTCACTTTATTAATAAATCTTGCTTTATTATTACAGGTTTGCCTAAACCACCATATTTGAAAAGACCAATGAAAACATCCAATCAGCTGGCTCCTCTGAGGAAAAAAATGCCGGACCCCTGAATCACCTAGACATTTTTGAAACAATAATTTTTACTATCATTACCATTCTGGGTCGTTTAGTTAGGCTGTGTTGTGTTTTCGTTGCGCTTCTCTCCCTCCTGCGTGTGTCTGTATGCGTGTGTCTGTATGCGTGTGTCTGTATGCGTGTGTCTGTATGCGTGTGTCTGTATGCGTATGCGTGTGTCTGTATGCGTGTGTCTGTATGCGACGTGTCTGTATGAGTATACGTGTGTCTGTATGCGTGTGTCTGTATGCGTGTGTCTGTATGCGTGTGTCTGTATGCGACGTGTCTGTATGCGTGTGTCTGTATGCGTGGCTGTGTCTGAAAAGTCCTCAGTACCTACATAGATTGTCCCATTCACTTGGGGCTGGTTGTATCCCCCTAAAATCAACTCAAAAGAAAATGAAAGTAAAAAATGTGATTGCTCTGTTGTGAACTGCTCCAGGGTGAATTCAACTATTTTGATCCAGTTTAGTATGTTGAGTAAATTTGTTCTACCTTGACTTTGGCAAACAGGGATGATCTCGAAGATGCACAACGTCGGAAGTGTTGGACCCTCAGTCACTTTTCATTGCATGTTTTGCAAATTGGACATCCGTCTGCAACAACCCCCTGGTCATACACTGCCGATTTAAGGCGGTTTTCTTCACGCATATAAGGCTGGGATGTTGGTTCCCTCTCCTCCCGGCTCGTTAGCGGTGAGCGATCACGCACGCACCAACAACACGTGACTTGCGAGTTTTCAAGGGGAAATGTCGCTGTCCATGGTGCTGAACTGGACAGCGGAGAGAGGCAACTGAACTGAAAGGTCTCATTTCTCTCTTTCACTTATACAAAAACAGAGAATGAAACCATCTACAGGAGAACACACTTCTTCTATTTTAATTATGAATGCACATATCAATTGTTTGTCATGCATTTTACTCTGCCGATTGGCAACTCGGTTTGGGTTTGGGAAACCTCAGTTTTGATCAGTAGCGTAAGTGTTGTGAAGGATCAGATTAAACCGAATATATATATTTATTTATGGATATATATTTAATAGTATTTGTATATCGTTTGATACCCCTTGTATATTCTTTGTACATATACACTGAATATCCCTTTAGATCTCAAACCTACCGAAGTCAGCCCATGTCACCCCACTTCTTAGGGACCTGCACTGGCTCCCCATTGCTGCACGTATCCGCTTCAAAGCCCTCGACCTAGCATACCGTGCGGCAAAGGGAACCGCTCCCGCCTACCTCCGGTCAATGGTCTCTAACTACACACCCTCAAGACCCCTACGCTCTGCGTCTTCTGGCCGCCTCAGATCTACTCCTATCCAAGCTCCCGGAGGGTCATCAAAGAGAAGCCGCCTATTCTCAGTCCTTGCCCCACAATGGTGGAATGAACTACCCATCCCAGTTAGGACAGCCGAATCCCGTCCAATCTTTCGCCGTCGACTAAAGACTCACTTCTTCAACCATTATCTGAAATGATAAAAAAAAAAAAAAAAAAAAAAAAATCTAACCCCGACTAACCTTAATGTCATGCACTTGTCCTAATAAACTAACCTACACTGTAACACGCAACACTTTGATGAACATTGTTACTCAGCTGATAGAGTTATACCCTTCTTGCTGTCTTGTCGCACAGAACTTGTAAGTCGCTTTGGATAAAAGCGTCAGCTAAATGACTAAATGTAAATGTAATGTAGTCTACTACAGCCCATAATAGTTCATTCTCTCATTGGACAAGAACCTGGCGCCAGCAGACAAGCCCCTTGAGTCAAGTTCAATAGTGCCGACGAACATGTCCCAACTAGCCCCGGTTCCGCGTAGGAATACGGCTACCGAAATACGAATGGTACTATTTGTTCACCGTGCATATAAATATGGCGCAAGTAAAGTAGAACTTTCTTTTAGTCCATTAGTCCTTTACCCTCCAACCTAGTAACAGACGTGAAGCCTCACCCACGACCCACGTGTGGTGCAGTATGGCCTATTTGGCCCAGAATAGGCATTGAGACCTCGTGTAAATTCATAGCTGAATTGTCATAGTTTGGCACTGTACCGTCGAGTGGGACGTATTTCTATTAAGTTAATAATAGTCTATTATGTATGGTGCATCGTGCGGTATCGAGTTCTAAAGTGAGTAGCACCCCCATCGCCTCCTCGTGTTATCTAGAAGCTTAACCAGGCTGGGCAGACCACGTGTGGTGCTTGCATCCGAGGAGTTCTAGACGAGGACCGAGGGGGACCTGCACATTGGATTACCTACCCGGACGACTGCTGAGCCTATACGGCATGGAATATCTATTTGCTTTGGGTGCTTTGATTTGTGGAGCGGATAACAGCCAACGCCGGTGAGTGTTGGAATTACCCCCGAGAGGAGCCCAGGTGAGACGGCGCTCAACCCAGACCGAGGCCGCCTCGCTTCTCCTTCGTTGTGGACCTACAGCCTACAGCTACCGTCTACAAGAGGGCGCAAGTGTATTCATCTGTGGATCAAGATCTTGCGGGCACTGTGTTCTGTACCTGAATTCTCCCCAGGAATCGTTGGCCAGATGGGATGCAGCTGACGGCTCTCCAAACCCCCCCCCCCCCCTACTGACTTACAACCAGCAGGACCCCTTTAGTATCCCGCTATAATCCTTAAGTACCATCGCTATAGTTCCCTAAAGAACCAGGTTGTATACTTGCTTCCTGCGTAACCAGAGATTGGACATTCAGTGTTGATTTGCCTACGAATACTCATTTGCCTTACAAGTGCATTCAAATCATAAATGTAGTTAAGTGAATGTTGTAAATACCTTTTGCTATATTAAACCTTCGACTGTTATATTTGTGTGGACCTGATTTCATATGTGGGAAAGTGTTCATCATACTTAGATATCGTGTACTGTATGGCCAGAAGTTAAAGTACATCAAGCGGTAGTGGTTTAATGATACCATACTTATCAATACAGTCAGGGAATTGTACCCCTCAGTTACAATTGGTCCTTCGAGCCGGAGGGTAACTAGTGTAATATTAATATAGTGTTATTAATATTGAAATGGCCTATGATGAACACTCCACGAAACGGTCCTCCTAACGTAGAACGCCCGCGGCGCAGACGACAGACACCTCAGTACTTAGAGGATTACGCTGTCAGTCAACTACCTAGCCTTCTACAGACGGTAAACGCGGTAAAAGTAGAAAGTAAAATTATGTCTGACCTTAACGACCAGGTTACCCCGACCACAGAGGCCCTAGTGGGTTCTAATGTAACTGACCAAGCTCACGGTGGGGACCAGGAGGGAACAGACATGCCTTTACCCCCCGCCAATACCGAAGAAGTAGTCCCCGACCAGCTCCGGGAGGAAGACAACCCTCCAGAGGTGGAACCCTGCACGGAACAAGATGAGGAGAGCGCCGAGGAGATAGAGCTCCAGGACTCCCCAACGAGTACAGCCAGGAGCGGCTCACCTCTACAAGCGTCTTCCCCCAGCGAGGCGGAGAGGATGCTGTCACAGGCGTTCCTCGTCAGCCTGACAGCCTCTACCGAACGCGATCGACTCCAGGGTGAACGCGATCGACTTCAGGGTGAACGCGATCGACTCCAAACACAGCAACGGAGCGAAGAAGAGCACATACGCCTGGAGATGAGACGCCTTCAGACGGAAGAGAATATGGCAAGAGACCGGTCCGACACCCAGCGCGCCGCTGACGGTGCCCAAAGAGAAGCAGAGCGCGACATCGCTCTCATCCAGCGCGAAGCCGAGCGCGACAGACTACAGGGCGAGCGCGACAGACTACAAGCGCAGCTAATGGAGCAGCTGATCACCAAGGCAACACCCTCTCCCTCCGCCAGGGGTTCAAGGGCCTCGACGAGACAACAGTCAAAGGCAGCATCCCCTAACCGACCAAGCGACCCTGAACTTGACCACCAGAGAGAGCCTATACCCCCCGCAGACCCCCTTCCCCGACCAGTCCAAGCGAGACCCAGCTACAAGGAAGGAGCAGCATACACTGCGGAGAGGCTAAATAAACGACTACAGGATCTAGAGGACCTGACAGAAGAAGAAGAGGGAGAGGAGGAGAACCAAGCCCGACGACAGCACAGTACTCCACCGGACCAGGAGGTCCAGTACAGCCCAGGCTATACCCCCGCGGCGCTGCGCTACAGACCCCCGACTCTATACACGGGTGAGCATGACGCACGACCAGCCCCGAGGAACAGCACCTGGACCAGCGGGCCATGGTACCCTGCCGGTACCAGCCCACAGAGAGGCGCAAGAGGAGACTCGCCTAGGAGGCCTCTCTCCCAACGCTCACCGATGTGCCAGCCATCCACGGCGTCATACATTGGCACACCGACGTTTCCAGACTTCACCCATGAGAATCGAGCACAGTACACGGAGCTCCGGATGTGCTTAGAGACAATGATGGTGGATGTCGTTGACGAACGCCACAAGTATGCAATATTACTGAAGCACCTGAAAGTACCCCGAGCGCACAATATAGCGCTAGCCTATGCCACCTCTACGACCCCATACACCGCGGCTCTAGCAGCGCTGGACCAGAGATATGGACGTATATGGGATTACGTAATCCAAGAGATAAGGCATATTGACCGCCTACCCCCAGCAACAGACAATCGCTCACTAGACGACCTGTCTATAAAAGTGCAGTCCCTGGTAGGGATGCTGGGAGCGCAACGAGAAAAGGGTATGCACGAGCTATACGCCAACTCTAACGTCGAGAGGATTTTAGAGAAGCTGCCGCCCGCCAGACAAGAGCGATTTAGGCGGCAAAGAGACCACCGTGATCCTAACGGTCCCGAACCATCCCTCCTCGATTTAGCCGACTTCCTGACGAGAGAAGTCAGCAGCCTACGCTTGGATACATTCGTGCGGAGCACACCAAGCTCCAGAGAGGGACCTAGAAGAGTAAACGATGGAAGAAGATCAGTGACTGTCATGCACCAATCAGAATCAGTACCGAGCAGTAAGAACCACAGTACCCCCTCGAGAAAAGAGAAGTGGAAGATGGTGTGCCCGTACTGCGAGAAGGAACACTGGCTGTCACAATGTGACCTGTTCAAGAAGATGAATGCAGAAGAGGTGAGTCAATGGATAAAGTCCAACAGGCGCTGTTACCGATGTGCGCGCAGTCACATGGCAGCCGAGTGCCACCTAAAGAAGAGGTGCAGTCGGTGTGACGGAGCCCACCTAGATGTACTACACGACAGTAACAGAAGAAAGCCTGCACCTGCACCATCGAGCAGCACAAAGGCAAGTGTCATGTACATTGACCCCGCCAGCAGCGGCGGCGCCCAGCTGCTCTTAAAGGTAGTCCGTGTAACATTGAGCCACCAAGATAAAGTCATGGACACTTACGCCGTCCTTGATGACGGGTCAGAGAAGACCCTTCTCCTCGCATCCGCTGCGGCCCAGCTGGGACTGCGGGGGAGCGAGAACCAGATGACGATTCGGACAATAAGAGATTTAAAGACGATAAAAGGCGAGAATGTCTCCTTCACTATCGCAGCAAGCGGGCAGCCAGAGAGACGGTATAGGATTACAAATGCTTTCACCAGCCAAGAAATAGGACTACCCCATCGCCAAACTGATGGATAAATATGTGCACCTGCGTCAACTACCTATCCCGCTCATAGACGGCGCCACCCCGACCCTGCTGATAGGCTCCGACCATGCAGACCTCATAGTCCCGATAGACCGGGTCCATACAGGACCCAGAGGCTGTCCTGCAGCAGTCGAGACCCGCCTAGGATGGACACTACAAGGCCCCCTCGCTAAATCTCTCAACCGAACAGCAGCCACTAGCTGCCTCCACTCCAGAGTGACAGAAGAAGACACCACTCTCCTGCAGCATGTCGAGAGGCTATGGACACTAGAGACAATGCCCTTTAAGAACGAAAAGAAAGACATTCGTTCTAAAGAAGACATTTACGCCATAAACCTCCTCGAGCAAGGGACAAAGAGAGTCACAGTCAGCGGAGTGATGAGATACGCAACTCCACTCCTGAGGCGAGAGGGAATGCCCACCTTTCACGCCACGAAAGAAGCTACGGAGCGGTATCTATTGAACACAGAGCGGCGCCTAGCCAAAGACCCCGCTCAAGAGAGTGTGTACCGCGCTGAGATTGAGAAGCTAATCACAGCGAGACACGTAATGAAGATTGACATTAAAGAGGCCGATCAGACGACCGAATCATGGTACGTGCCGCACCACAAGGTCCACCACAACGGCAAGGATCGCATTGTGTTTAACTGCAGCTACCAGATCGGATCCCAGAATCTGAATAAAGAGCTCTTGCCCGGCCCCACACTCGGCCCCTCTACTAGGCGTGCTACTACGCTTCCGCCAGGACAAGGTGGCGATCAGCGGGGATATCAAAGGGATGTTCCTGCAGGTGAGACTAGTGGAGGAGGATAAGCCCCTACTGCGGTTCCTATGGAGAGAGAGGATCGGAGATGAGCACCCAGCCATCTACCAATGGGAAGTCCTCCCCTTCGGAACCACATGCAGCCCGTGCTGTGCTACATTTGCACTGAAGAAACACGTCGCAGAGGACCCAGCAGCAGATGAAGAGGTCCGACACAGTGTAAAGAACAGTTTCTACGTGGACAACTGTTTACAAAGCGTTTCGACCCAAGAAGAAGCCGAGGCTCTCCTACTCAAGCTACGCGCCTCCCTGATCAAAGGCGGCTTTGATCTCAGGCAGTGGGCCAGCAGCGACCCGCAAGTATTGCGCAGCCTCTCCCCCGCGGACAAGGCAGCCAGTAGCGAGACCTGGATGGCGACCATCCCAGGAGAAGCCCAAGAAATGACACTAGGACTAGTCTGGCGCTTCAAAACAGACTCGCTCCACTAACGACACAAACCCCTGACCACGGAGCAGGGAAGGTCGACGGCGATACCGACCACCAGACGGAGTGTGTACAGAACACTCGCCAGACAATATGACCCGTTGGGATGTATTCTACCTTACACCACCAGGGCAAAGATGATTGTACGAGCACTATGGGACAAGGACCAGGGCTGGGACGACCCAATACCCGCACACCTTGCCTCCACATGGAGAGAGTGGGAGACGGAACTCCGCTCACTCCCAGGCGTCAACATACGCCGCAGCTACTTCCCACCCACAGTGAGGCCAGAGACATGCAAGATGGATCTACACGTCTTCAGCGACGCCTCCGAAGTAGCCTATGGATCTGTGGCCTACTTGCGTGCCCAAGAGAAGGGAGGAGAGATACACACCGCTTTCATCCTGGCTCGCTCAAGAATAGCCCCACGAAAGCAACAATCTATCCCGCGTCTAGAGCTCTGCGCAGCCCTAGCAGGAGCGCATCTAGCCACGTTAATCCAACGTGAACTCACCATCCCGGTGCAAACAACAATCTTGTGGTCAGACTCTACGACAGCACTCACATGGATCAAGTCTGATTCATGCAGATACAAGGTCTTCGTGGGAGTCAGAGTCACAGAGATTCAAGAGTTAACAGAAGCAGCAAGCTGGCGGTATGTGGACACCAAACACAACCCAGCTGACGTCATCACCCGGGGAATGTCCCTAGATGACCTCACCCGTCACAACATCTACAGTGACGGACCAGAGTTCCTCAAGCTCCCGGAAGAAGAGTGGCCTACGCCCACCCCACGGGAGGCGAGTAAAGAGGCTGAAAACAAGAAACATATGTTCTGTGGATTGAGCACAGTCGCCTCCACAGACCCCAACATAGATGATTGCCTCACCCTACAGAGTGCGCAGCTAAAGACATTCCTGTGGCACCACCCAGAGATTCAGCCCACCACTGACATTTCAGCAGCTGACTACGAAGAAGCAGAACTTCTTCTACTACAACGAGCCCAGAGAGACTCATTCCCCGATGAGCTAGACTGTCTACAGGGAGGAAAGCCCGTCCCATCAGACAGCAGACTGCTCCACCTGGCACCCGAGAGTGACGCCCATAATCTCATCAGAGTGGGTGGTCGTCTGCGGAGAGCCCCCGACCTACCGGATGACGTTAAGTACCCGATAGTCTTGAACAGCCGACACAAGGTCACAGAGCTGATCATAAAGAAATACGACGAGGATGTGCACCACGCAGGAGCAGAGAGAGTCTTCGCGGAGATCAGACGTCGCTATTGGATACTTCAAGGGAGAGAAGCAGTGCGACGCTTCCAGCGAACCTGTCTAGACTGCCGAAAGTGGCGCGCGCAGCCCAGCATACCCCGGATGGCTGACCTACATCCCTGTCGCCTCCGACTCGGCGACAAGCCCTTTCACTCCACAGGCATGGACTGTTTTGGCCCGTTGTATATAAAGAAAGGAAGAGGAACCGAGAAGCGGTGGGGTATTGTATTCAAATGCATGACCACCAGAGTGATACATATCGAACTCCTTCCAACCATGAGCACAGACTCATTCCTTATGGCCTTCCGAAGATTCACATCGCGGAAAGGAAAACCGTCTACATTGTTGTCTGATCACGGGACAAACTTCAAAGGCGGAGAAAGAGAGCTGAGAGAGAGCTTCCAAGCTATGGGCCCAGAACTTAAGACCCACCTCGCTCCATCCCAGATTGACTTCCAGTTTAATCCCCCGTACGCACCCCACTTCGGTGGAACCTGGGAACGAGAAGTACGTTCTATAAAGACAGCCCTGTACGCCATGCTTGGGGCCCAGACTGTGGCGGAAGAAGTCCTAATGACAGTCCTCACGGAGATCGAGGGAGTATTGAAATCCAAGCCCCTCGGTTACATCTCAAGTGATGTAGCAGATGTCGACCCAGTCACCCCCAACACACTCTTGATGGGGCGGCTGGACCCCGCGCTACCCCAGACAATGTACAGGCCTGAAGAAGCGAACGGCCGAAGAATGTGGAGGTACAGTCAAGTACTGGCTGACAAGTTTTGGAATAGCTTCCTACTCCACTATCTACAGTCTCTACAGACCCGCCAGAAGTGGGTAAAAGAGAGAGACAATTTGACAGAAGGAACAGTCGTCATGATTATCGACCAGTCACTACCCAGAGCTATGTGGCCGGCTGGCCGCGTAAGCAAAGTGATCACCGGTGCCGATGGCAAGGTCCGAGCAGCTGAAGTGCTCGTCCAAGGGTGGACTTACACACGACCCGTGGCGAGGCTAATAGAACTGCCAAGACTCCCAGACACTATCGATGACGACCATGACCCCACGACTTTGTGAGTTGACTGACCCTTACAGCGGACCTTGAGTGGTAGACAGTGCGGTTAATCTGTCTCTGCTTAGCTAATTAGGTGGGACTAATTAGGGGGCGGCTGTTGTGAAGGATCAGATTAAACCGAATATATATATTTATTTATGGATATATATTTAATAGTATTTGTATATCGTTTGATACCCCTTGTATATTCTTTGTACATATACACTGAATATCCCTTTAGTCTACTACAGCCCATAATAGTTCATTCTCTCATTGGACAAGAACCTGGCGCCAGCAGACAAGCCCCTTGAGTCAAGTTCAATAGTGCCGACGAACATGTCCCAACTAGCCCCGGTTCCGCGTAGGAATACGGCTACCGAAATACGAATGGTACTATTTGTTCACCGTGCATATAAATATGGCGCAAGTAAAGTAGAACTTTCTTTTAGTCCATTAGTCCTTTACCCTCCAACCTAGTAACAGACGTGAAGCCTCACCCACGACCCACGTGTGGTGCAGTATGGCCTATTTGGCCCAGAATAGGCATTGAGACCTCGTGTAAATTCATAGCTGAATTGTCATAGTTTGGCACTGTACCGTCGAGTGGGACGTATTTCTATTAAGTTAATAATAGTCTATTATGTATGGTGCATCGTGCGGTATCGAGTTCTAAAGTGAGTAGCACCCCCATCGCCTCCTCATGTTATCTAGAAGCTTAACCAGGCTGGGCAGACCACGTGTGGTGCTTGCATCCGAGGAGTTCTAGACGAGGACCGAGGGGGACCTGCACATTGGATTACCTACCCGGACGTCTGCTGAGCCTATACGGCATGGAATATCTATTTGCTTTGGGTGCTTTGATTTGTGGAGCGGATAACAGCCAACGCCGGTGAGTGTTGGAATTACCCCCGAGAGGAGCCCAGGTGAGACGGCGCTCAACCCAGACCGAGGCCGCCTCGCTTCTCCTTCGTTGTGGACCTACAGCCTACAGCTACCGTCTACAAGAGGGCCCAAGTGTATTCATCTGTGGATCAAGATCCTGCGGGCACTGTGTTCTGTACCTGAATTCTCCCCAGGAATCGTTGGCCAGATGGGATGCAGCTGACGGCTCTCCAAACCCCCCCCCCCCCCCCCTACTGACTTACAACCAGCAGGACCCCTTTAGTATCCCGCTATAATCCTTAAGTACCATCGCTATAGTTCCCTAAAGAACCAGGGCCCTCATGCATCAACGTGTTCTACGCACAGATCTGTGCGTAACCCGTGCGTACGATCATTTCTAAGCAAAGAGTGGGATTCATCAACTTCAACTTGAACTTGACTTCGTGCTTACATCTACGCACATTTCGGACCTGGCGTACCTCGCGCCCAGTGGTAGAATATATTATTACAACAAGGAAATGAGCTTCTGTGCATAATAACACTGGATGTTCTATGAACCGTAGTTCATTATAGTTCATTGTAAAATAGCAACAGTAGTGTAATTATGGTCAAAACCCTATAAATAGCATTTGGAATAATAGATCTTTCTCTCAGAATGAATGCAGCATGTCATATATGTTACGATTAATTGAAAATGGGGGACCCTGATGTAAACAAGACGAAAGTCTTTCTCTGGTCTGCATCCCCTTAACAATTGTATGTATTGAGCTGTACTGTACTGTACCCATTCTGCAATCTGTTAATAAAGTTCTCATTCATTCATTCATTCATGGTTTATATAGCGTTATCGGAATATACGGGGTGTAGGCTACTGACTGACTGCGCTCCGCGTAGCTTGATTGATTGATTGATTGAAAAGTTTATTAACAGATTGCAGAATGGGTACAGTACAGTACAGCTCAGTACATACAATTGTTAATTGGGGATGCAGACCAACTTTCGTCCTGTTTACATCAGGGTCCCCCATTTTCAATTCATCATAAATCATAAAGCTCAACTCGTTATTATTTTGCGCACAGACCGCCGAAACACGGGAACGTTTTGATTATATTTAAAAGGCTTTACGTTAAACGAAACAAGTGGAATTTCGAAGCTGTAAGCAGAATAAGTCATATGAATATAGTGTTCTTCCCCCTTTTTACTGTACAAGAAAGAATAGAAAACGCATTGCAATGACACCATGCAGATAGTGGACAGACTATATGATGGAATTCAAGTTCATGTATTGAAAGGCAGGATACATCATACATGCAGTGAGATTCATTGTTCTTGTATATGCTCTCGTATTATATTGTTTATATAGGCTACCCAATACTGACATCAAAATAGATTGTAGTAGTATGCCTCTAGAAATCATGCAGCAGGTAGAAAATTGACGGGAGATCCATCGCGATTTGGAATAGAATTGAGGAGAACTTTAATCCGTGGGTATTAATCAAACAACACGGGAAAAGGCAGTCATATTCCAGCGCGGTCTTTATTAGCCGACAACAAAATAGATGCCTCTAAAAATCATATAGCCAATCGAACACAACTAATAAAGGCATTCATATTGTACAGCACGGTTATAATGACACACAACACAACCAACGCCAAACAGTGGTCAACGAACGGTCTTTATTAGTATTTTGAGCTGTCCAGGCAGAATTGCAGCAATGGTCTTAGGGAGCCGTTGATATCTGACATCACCGTTTACAAATCCGCCTTTTATTTATCCACCTCCGTTACGAGGACCTCCACCTCGGTGTCTGTGTAGTTTCTCTTTTTCGTTCGCTTTGCCATCCTCCAACATTCCACGCACAGGGATTCCCTCATGGTATTTGAAGGGGAGGGCCTGACCATATTTGGTTGGTCGGGGCGGTTTTGGTATGCAAATACGTGAAAGCGTGCACGAGCTGCGGCGCAGGGCCAAGGTGGGATTCATCATGACAGGTGTGCGTAGAGCCTGCTTACGCACGTGTGATGAATGCCGACTTCCCTGTGCGTGCGCTAGTTCTAAATTCCGTGCTTACGTGTGGAAGTAGGTCAAGGTCAAAGTCCACGTTGATGAATGAGGGCCCAGGTTGTATACTTGCTTCCTGCGTAACCAGAGATTGGACATTCAGTGTTGATTTGCCTACGAATACTCATTTGCCTTACAAGTGCATTCAAATCATAAATGTAGTTAAGTGAATGTTGTATATACCTTTTGCTATATTAAACCTTCGACTGTTATATTTGTGTGGACCTGATTTCATATGTGGGAAAGTGTTCATCATACTTAGATATCGTGTACTGTATGGCCAGAAGTTAAAGTACATCAAGCGGTAGTGGTTTAATGATACCATACTTATCAATACAGTCAGGGAATTGTACCCCTCAGTTACAGTAAGTATTCATTCCATCATCTTGCCAGTGCTGTGAACTACAGCAGCGCTGCTTTTGCTTCCTGGTTCGGGGAGGGAGGGAGCGCGGGAGGGGGGGGAGGGAGGGGCCCTTCCCTCATCTTGCATCCCTTGTTCCCCCTCGACTGTGGCGTACCACTATAATATAGAAACGTTGGCCATATGATTTAACTGTCACACATGCCGTCAGACATCGCTCTACCGTGCTGCCTTGAAAAAAGGCATATACTATCATCGTTGATCGACTGTATGTAACGTGTGGCAGTTAAATCATATAGCGTCTTATCAGACATCAGACAGGTGACCAGTCACAACAGTGAGTGATAGTGTAACTTAACGCTGACGCTCTGGAGATAAGAATAAGCCGCAGAGCACGATCAGGCTTTGTTTCACACTCTCTTGCTCCATCAACCTCCCTCACAATGGTGCGCCTTTCGCTCTCGCTCTCTCTCTCTCTCTCTCTCTCAGACGCCACGCATTAAATGGGTTTGCAGTAGTTACACGTCCGCGGTACCACCTGTCATTCTCACCCCCCCCTCACACTCATCCTTCTCCCTACTGCGGTTACCGCAGAAAGAAAAGTATGGCAATATCTATTAATATGTTTTTCGAAGTATGGGCACGTCACGACAGCATCCGTCATCGTGTCGTACATATGGAAAGTATCTCTGAAGCACATATGGAGAAGCGACTGGGAGCTAACCCACGAGACGCCACTACAGCCCCCCCCCCCCCCTCACTCACTCTGTTTCTCCCACTACAGCCCCCCCCATCACTCACTCTGTTTCTCCCACTACAGCCCCCCCATCACTCACTCTGTTTCTCACACTACAGGCCCCCCCCCGCTCACTCACTCTGTTTCTCCCACTACAGCCCCCCCCCCCTCACTCTGTTTCTCTCACTACAGCCCCCCCCCCCCTCACTCTGTCTCTCCCACTACAGCCCCCCCCCCCCCCCCTCTCACTCCGTTTCTCCCACTACAGGCCCCCCCCCTCTCACTCCGTTTCTCCCAATACAGGCCCCCCCCCCCTCACTCACTCTGTTTCTCCCACTACAGCCCCCCCCCCCTCACTCACTCTGTTTCTCCCACTACAGCCCCCCCCCCCCCTCTCACTCTGTTTCTCCCACTACAGCCCCCCCCCCCTCACTCATTCTGTTTCTCCCACTACAGCCCCCCCCCCCCTCACTCACTCTGTTTCTCCCACTACAGCCCCCCCCCCTCTCACTCTGTTTCTCCCACTACAGCCCCCCCCCCCCACTCACTCTGTTTCTCCCACTACAGCCCCCCCCCCCCCTCTCACTCTGTTTCTCCCACTACAGCCCCCCCCCTCTCACTCTGTTTCTCCCACTACAGACCCCCCCCCCTCACTCACTCTGTTTCTCCCACTACAGCCCCCCCCCCCCTCTCACTCTGTTTCTCCCACTACAGCCCCCCCCCCCCCTCTCACTCTGTTTCTCCCACTACAGACCCCCCCTCTCACTCACTCTGTTTCTCCCACTACAGCCCCCCCCCCTCTCACTCTGTTTCTCCCACTACAGCCCCCCCCCCCCCTCACTCACTCTGTTTCTCCCACTACAGCCCCCCCCCCCTCTCACTCTGTTTCTCCCACTACAGCCCCCCCCCCCTCTCACTCTGTTTCTCCCACTACAGACCCCCCCCCTCTCACTCTGTTTCTCCCACTACAGACCCCCCCCCTCTCACTCGGTTTCTCCCACTACAGACCCCCCCCCCCTCACTCACTCTGTTTCTCCCACTACATGCCCCCCCCCCTCACTCACTCTGTTTCTCCCACTACAGCCCCCCCCCTCTCACTCTGTTTCTCCCACTACAGCCCCCCCCCCTCTCACTCTGTTTCTCCCACTACAGCCCCCCCCCCCCTCACTCACTCTGTTTCTCCCACTACAGCCCCCCCCCCCTCTCACTCTGTTTCTCCCACTACAGCCCCCCCCCCCTCTCACTCTGTTTCTCCCACTACAGCCCCCCCCCCTCTCACTCTGTTTCTCCCACTACAGACCCCCCCTCTCACTCACTCTGTTTCTCCCACTACAGCCCCCCCCCCCTCTCACTCTGTTTCTCCCACTACAGCCCCCCCCCCCTCTCACTCTGTTTCTCCCACTACAGACCCCCCCTCTCACTCACTCTGTTTCTCCCACTACAGGCCCCCCCCCCCTCTCACTCTGTTTCTCCCACTACAGACCCCCCCTCTCACTCACTCTGTTTCTCCCACTACAGCCCCCCCCCCTCTCACTCTGTTTCTCCCACTACAGCCCCCCCCCTCACTCACTCTGTTTCTCCCACTACAGACCCCCCCTCTCACTCTGTTTCTCCCACTACAGCAGGCCTGTACATTGCGACATATATGTCGCACGTGCGACACTGACGTCAGTCTGTGCGATGAATGAATTGACTTCAGTAGCACTGGTGCGATGGCCCGTGGAGCAAGCAAAAAAAAATAAAGTGTGACGGTAAATTGAATGGACCACAGCGCCACGCTATCCACTTGGTACTTGTAGTCTCGTGCGATTAAAAACAATGTCCCGTCTCGCGTAGAGTCCATAATCAAACACCAAATCCCATAATCCCTAGCGAACAATATCCCCGCGACTAAGTTGCGAGCTCAATGTACACTGACTGGGTGACTTCGACAAGATGAAGCGCTTTTTTAAGGTATTAAATCCAACAAAAGAAGTACAAGATCAAAACCCCAAACGAGCCCGAGAGGGACCACCGTTAATAGAAACGAGACAAAAGGAGAAGATTAACAAGATGTACAGATATAACGCAGAGTGGGAAAATGATTTTCCGTGGATATTTTTTAATGAGGAAGCACAGCTATTATTATTCTGTCACTGGTGCCGGGAGACTCCGGAAAAGATCCGATCAGAGAATCCCTTGACTCGCGGGTAACAATATCCTAAAAAGGGATAACATTAATAAACACAATACGTCCCATCGACACATTCTTGCCCGGGATGCCTTCAACGCTAAACAAACTCCTGAGCGCGGGCCGGCACCCTCTTGCACTCGCTGAGTAAACAGACGACCAGAGCGGATGATGCTGATCTCCGTGAGGTAAAGTTTAAGATGAATGTGGCATATTGCATCGCCAAGGAAGAAATGCTGTTCACTAAATTTAAGCCGCTAATTTTACTCTGTAAAAAGAACTCCATCGTATGGCTACTTAAATTCCCCTCCGGGATCAATAAAGTATTAATTATCTATCAATCAATCTATCTATCTATCTAATAACGAGACAATATGCAAATAAGGTAATAATAATAATAATTAATTTAATTTATAAAGCCCTTTTCATTCATGCAGAGTTCCTTGTACTTAGTTCTGATTAATGCAATAGTGTGTGTGTGTGTGTGTGTGTGTGTGTGTGTGTGTGTGTGTGGATCTGAAAAAGTGGCCAGCAGACATGATGCTGGAACTGTGACACGTGTGCAGTGCACACACACACACACACGCACGCACACACACACACACGAATAATTATAATAATAATAATAATAATAATAATAATAATAATAATAATAATAATAATAATAATAATAATAATAATAATAATACATTTATTTATTTGGTTCCACAAATATGTACAGGTGTTTGTATGCATTATATCTATTTGTTATGTTGGTTTCTAGGTGTTTCTAGGTTGGTTTCTAGCTTTCCCTGTAATCTGAGTCCACACCAGCGCTGCCTGGTCTCGGACTGCTTCATATCGGTTATATGGTTATGTCCTTGTTCTTTTTGTTTTACATTATGGGCAAATAAAGAAAGAATTTGTCTAAAAGCATTTCTTGTTAAAGTTTGGATTTTGTGTGCCCTGTATGCAAGATTCATGTCCCTTGCCAGTCACATACCTATTTAAGTAATGAACTGCACTACTTGTGGTTGTTTTTAGAGATTTTAGAGACGTTTTATACTCGTGCTACAAGATTTTGGCCTGTGCTACAAAACTATCAACCTCTGTAGCACCAGTGCTATGTGCAAAAAAAGTTAACGTACAGCCCTGCACTACAGCCCCCCCCCCTCTCACTCTGTTTCTCCCACTACAGACCCCCCCCTCACTCACTCTGTTTCTCCCACTACATACCCCCCCTCTCACTCACTCTGTTTCTCCCACTACAGCCCCCCCCCTCTCACTCTGTTTCTCCCACTACAGCCCCCCCCCCCTCTCACTCTGTTTCTCCCACTACAGCCCCCCCCCCCCCTCTCACTCTGTTTCTCCCACTACAGCCCCCCCCCCTCACACACTCTGTTTCTCCCACTACAGCCCCCCCCCCTCACTCACTCTGTTTCTCCCACTACAGCCCCCCCCCCTCACTCACTCTGTTTCTCCCACTACAGCCCCCCCCCCCCTCACTCACTCTGTTTCTCCCACTACAGCCCCCCCCTCTCACTCACTCTGTTTCTCCCACTACAGCCCCCCCCCTCTCACTCACTCTGTTTCTCCCACTACAGCCCCCCCCCCCTCACTCACTCTGTTTCTCCCACTACAGCCCCCCCCCCTCACTCACTCCGTTTCTCCCATTACAGACCCCCCCCTCACTCACTCTGTTTCTCCCACTACAGCCCCCCCCCCTCACTCACTCTGTTTCTCCCACTACAGCCCCCCCCCCCTCACTCACTCTGTTTCTCCCACTACAGCCCCCCCCCCCTCACTCACTCTGTTTCTCCCACTACAGGCCCCCCCCTCTCACTCACTCTGTTTCTCCCACTACAGCCCCCCCCCCCCTCACTCACTCTGTTTCTCCCACTACAGCCCCCCCCCTCACTCACTCTGTTTCTCCCACTACAGCCCCCCCCCCCTCACTCACTCTGTTTCTCCCACTACAGCCCCCCCCCCTCACTCACTCTGTTTCTCCCACTACAGCCCCCCCCCCCTCACTCTGTTTCTCCCACTACAGCCCCCCCCCCTCACTCACTCTGTTTCTCCCACTACAGCCCCCCCCTCACTCACTCTGTTTCTCCCACTACAGCCCCCCCCCCTCACTCACTCTGTTTCTCCCACTACAGCCCCCCCCCCTCACTCACTCTGTTTCTCCCACTACAGCCCCCCCCCCTCACTCACTCTGTTTCTCCCACTACAGCCCCCCCCCCTCACTCACTCTGTTTCTCCCACTACAGCCCCCCCCCCTCACTCACTCTGTTTCTCCCACTACAGCCCCCCCCCCCTCACTCACTCTGTTTCTCCCACTACAGCCCCCCCCCTCACTCACTCTGTTTCTCCCACTACAGGCCCCCCCCCTCACTCACTCTGTTTCTCCCACTACAGACCCCCCTCACTCACTCTGTTTCTCCCACTACAGGCCCCCCCTCACTCACTCACTCTGTTTCTCCCACTACAGACCCCCCCCCTCACTCACTCTGTTTCTCCCACTACAGGCCCCCCCCCCCTCACTCACTCTGTTTCTCCCACTACAGCCCCCCCCCCTCACTCACTCTGTTTCTCCCACTACAGGCCCCCCCCCCCTCACTCACTCTGTTTCTCCCACTACAGGCCCCCCCTCACTCACTCACTCTGTTTCTCCCACTACAGACCCCCCCTCTCACTGTTTCTCCCACTACAGACCCCCCCCCCACTCACTCTGTTTCTCCCACTACAGACCCCCCCTCTCACTCTGTTTCTCCCACTACAGACCCCCCCTCTCACTCTGTTTCTCCCACTACAGACCCCCCCTCTCACTCTGTTTCTCCCACTACAGCCCCCCCCTCTCACTCTGTTTCTCCCACTACAGAGGAGAGAGATAGCACCCGGTACCCCGCAATGAAATAAGGCTCTATTACACATGCATCCACATGCATGTATGTACACACGCACACACACAAAGCCCTAGACCCTGACGAGCATTCAATACGCAGCAGCCCACACAACATGCAAGGGAGACAAGAGTCTGCATCGATTGTCACGCCCTCGACTCTATCTCACTCATACACACACACACACACACACACACACACACACACACACACACACACAAACAGGCACAGAGGAGCAGAGGCACTTGTTAAACAATGGCATGCCATACTTCAGTGCCATCCGTAAGGCATTTTGTGCACCACGTATACAGTGCTGAAGGAAATGGAGCAGGGGCCTGGTAATCTGAACCCCTCGGGAAACAAGAGGTCCTTCAGAACCATTGCAACGCTTGGACGACCAATGTACATTAGGCGTATCAGGCAAAAACCGAAGAAAACATGAAAGATGTACAGTAGGTGCACATACAGTGTTCAATCTAAGGCACCCGGTGCGGTCATGTTAGCAGTTGGCGATTGTGTGTAATACAAGGAGGTTCCGAAAGTTTTGCACAATTGGAAATTAAGTCGAATATGACTCTGTATGGTAGAAGTTTTATGCCCGTTTTAAACAAGTTTGGCATTAAGATAAATGTTCTACTGTGTCACAAAGAGCCTGGGGCCTTCAACATTATTCACTAAAGCCCAGAGTCAGACAACGATACATGAGAGTATTATCGACTACATTCCTTCCCTAGCCCCTTATCTTAAACTTACCCGGAGTACTATCGACTACATTCCTTCCCTAGCCCCTTATCTTAAACTTACCCGGAGTACTATCGACTACATTCCTTCCCTAGCCCCTTATCTTAAACTTACCCGGAGTACTATCGACTACATTCCTTCCCTAGCCCCTTATCTTAAACTTACCCGGAGTACTATCGACTACATTCCTTCCCTAGCCCCTTATCTTAAACTTACCCGGAGTACTATCGACTACATTCCTTCCCTAGGCCGTCTCTCCTTTATTTTGGATGAAACAGCTTCAGCAGAAACATCATTTTCTCTGTTGTGATTCGCTAACACTTCGCTGCATCATTAGAGCATGAAATCAACTTCAATTTGAAGCTCTTCTCGTCCCGACAGGATCTCCACGCTCTGTACGCCCATCACGGACTGCTGCATGTTGGCCAGGTGTCTGTAGCTTCAGATCGCAGACCTACACTGAAAATGATTCTGCTATGTTGCTTAGTCACCTGTAGTCTGAGCACACTATCAACTAGGGTTGGGTACCGTTCCCATTTGAACCGATCCCTGTGAATCGATACCGGTACCTAACGGTACCTTTTTTCTGTACTTTAGTCTCTGAAAATGTAATCTACATAAATAAATAAATAAAAAATATCCAAACTTTAAATTATTTATTATCATTATTATTTATTTAGAACAATTTGTTAATATGTACTGTATATAATATTGCAGCGAGCGTTGTCTGCATCTAGCTTTGTAAAGTGAAACAAGTCAGTTTTCGGCATGCCATTGCCCGACTGCTTTGCTGTTGAATCAAGTCAAATCTTAGGTAAGCGTGTATTGTGCGTGTGAACGTGCGGCACACGTCATAGGTTTCGCTTTGCGGTAAACGAAACAGTGACGTCATGGGACAAAAACAACCGGGGACCAACTCCAACTCTAATGCCAGTGCCTTGGGCAATGGCTGGAAACCCACGCAAACATGAGAACATGCAAACTACACACAGAAAGCCCCCCCCCCCCCCCCCCAACCCCCAGTTGGGTTCCAACTCAGGACCTTCTTGCTGTGAGTCAGCAGTGCTAACCACTGCAGCACTAAGAGGGTTGTGGTTCATCTCCTGTTTCCTCCGAATGTCCAGCATCAGCTCCTCCATCTTGCCGACGCTCAGGGAGAAGCTTGTTTTCCTGACACCACAGCACCAGGTTCTCCACCTCCTCCAGGTAGGCCTTCTCACTCAACATCCTCACTCTAACAGACAGACATTTGGCCCTCACAAGGATAGCAGTACAACAACACCACCACCACCACACGTCTAAACTAATGCAGGCACTGGCAGGCAGCGAGCGAGTGTGTGGTGCTGGCTGGGTGTGAGTCTTAACAGGGAGCCTCTCAGATCTGTCTGAGGTAGCGGAGAGCCAGTGGGGAGGGCCGCCAACACTTACAAAAGATGACAAATGTCCTCAGAGCATTTCTCATTCCACCACTGTCAACAAGGACTAGCACCCCCATGTCTGTGTGCGTGTGTGTGTGTGTCTGAAATGATGCAGTACCACTCCGACGTTAAATAAATGATACCTGAGCATCCGTGTCTATTAGCTTTTTCTTTGAACAGATAGAAGTGGCCTCTCCTGCTTTAGTGTGAAAAATGAACCACTGAATGGGACCGCTTGCTACAGTACAGCCTTGCATGAAGAGGAATGCTCACTCACTCGCACACGCACACATCACGCCACGTTGCTCTCGTGTGTGTGTGTGTGTGTGTGTTCAGTACACCGCATAACCATGCTTAGCCTCCTAGCGCTAACAAACGCAGTCACATGGTCTGATTGCCATTTACAGGGGTCTTACTAATGTGAGTGTGTGTGTGTGTGTGTGTGTGTGTGTGTCCATACACTCGTGTGGTTAATGTGTGTACTAATGTGAGACCTCTGCTTTCACCTTGTGTGCGTGTCTGTGTGCATTGCAAGTGTGTGTATGTGTGCATGTGCGTGTGTATGTGTGTGTGTATGTGCGTGTGTATGTGTGTGTGTATGTGCGTGTATATATGTGTGTGCAAGTGTGTGTATGTGTGCAAGTGTGTGTATGTGTGCATGTGCGTGTATATATATATGTGTGTGTGTGTGTGAGTGTGTGAGTGTGTGAGTGTGTGTGTGTGTGTGTGTGTGTGTGTGTGTGTGTGTGTGTGTGTGTGTGCAAAATCCCCTCAAGTGATGGAGGGCTATGATGATGGTCGTTGCCCTCAGTGCTCCGCTGGTAGGCGTAGTGCACACTCTTGAGGGATTGTGTGTGTGTGTGTGTTTCAGCCTGACTACACTACAAGCACTTGATTCCACTCCAAATGTACCCACTTGAGACGACTTTCCAGCCAAAATAAAAACGCCTCACTCTTTCTGCCCTTTGTTCCTGTGCATCTGCTGTACCCATCCAATGATCTTTGAGCTCTTGTTTTGTTGCTATTGCTTTATTAAAGACATTTAAAAAATATATAGGAGAAAATAAAGGATCTCTAAAGTGAATCTATTTTCTTTTTATTTATTTATTTCATAATGCAATCTAGTTCCATCATTACCTCATGGAGTGCATGGAGAATAACGGTGTAATTAAAACTTGAAACATACATTCATTTGTTTTGTTTAGAATATAATTGTTATTCTATTATTATATTGTATTTTTTTGCACAATCGAAGGCGGGCATGGCCACCTTCATTTCACTATATGTCTTGTGTATGTACGGTATGTGATGAATAAACCTCTTGAATCTTGAAGCATTTTTTTTTGATCTTGTTGATAAATATGTAGTATGTGCTTGTAACTTCAGAGAGAAAAAAACAAGGAAGGCTACATGCTGTATAATACACTGATTATGCTTGATTTAATGTTGAACAATGTAATTCATATAGTTGTAATTAATATGTTGGATTAGAGAAAGTGTGTTAGAATATTCCCCCTTGGTATGTGCTGATGACATTGACGACCGATTGTTCCATAAACTGGGCTATCTATATAGTAATGAGAGGGACTGATTGTTCCATAATCTGGGCTATCTCTATAGTAATGAGAGGGACTGATTGTTCCATGAACTGGGCTATCTATATAGTAATGAGAGGGACTGATTGTTCCATAATCTGGGCTATCTATATAGTAATGAGAGGGACTGATTGTTCCATGAACTGGGCTATCTCTATAGTAATGAGAGGGACTGATTGTTCCATGAACTGGGCTATCTCTATAGTAATGAGAGGGACTGATTGTTCCATGAACTGGGCTATCTCTATAGTAATGAGAGGGACTGATTGTTCCATGAACTGGGCTATCTCTATAGTAATGAGAGGGACTGCACTTTTGGCGCTAGAGCTGGACGGCGGACATGACGGAGAAAGATGATCACTCAGCAACCTCTCCCTGCTCCGTCTCATTGGACATCACAGTTAATAAGAATGAGCCTTCTATATAATTCTACGGGACAAACCCAGAGGTTTCCTTGGCGGTTATTTCACCAGTACAACACATACCCACGACTATTACACCAACAGGATGAGTACCATTTTCTGGAAGAGGACACGCTTATAAGATAAGAGCAGGTATATACAGGTCGTCAGGTTTTAAACTGTGGATACCAAACAGAAGGTAAAGACGACTTTGAACTGTTAAACAGTAATCCAGAACTATTTTATTGCACTGTAAAAAAAGTGATTTTATATTATGTCTGCACTTTATGTGCTCATTTCATCATTCATGTCTTTTCTATTCTACTAAAACTCAATTAAACCATAAACAAGGTGGCCTGTTGGGATGTTAGATCCTAATGTGAAAAAGGAAACCTTAAGGAATCTGTAGGTATACGCTAGCGTATCGGCAAAAGGACAAATTGCACTCTAAAACACGTCATTCGATGAATGAGCAAGACCAATTTAGAATCACTCATTCTACAATCACAATGTAGGGACATAATTATCTCATTCAGATTCAGCATCTTTATTAAAACATATATTTACATTTTTTTATGTCTCGAAACTCTGTAGCTAATGCCCTTAGCTTTTATGAGTCATGCTCTTGTTTGTTTATTCAAACTCTTGTGCTACTGAATTATGTATGCTATGGGTTTATTGTATATTACTTTTAGTACACAGAGCTCTGCAGGAAAGTAAGATCTGTGCCCAGAGAGTAATTTTTTCCATTTAAATAAAGGTTATTGAATTTAACTGAAAAAAACAAGGCGCAAAGACGGAGAACATGAAAAGTAATATCTTACCGCATGGAGAGAAAAAAACTGAAAGAAAAGGTTAGTGGGAGATGATGAGTGTCATGGCCGGCTTTTATTATCTGTTTGACGAGTGGACAGGAGGTCTTGATCTTTTTTTAAAGGACCTTTCTAGACATTACATTAGTCGGCTGCTTTCCAAAGAGACAATTAATCAGCCTCTTTTGTCAGCCGAGGTCACCTGGCAAGATAGAATCATAAAATATGTTAAAAGGAAGAGGAACAGAGGTCCCATTCAGAACCTTTGACATGTTATAATTGGAACCACGTGTCCCGATACACAAAGGGCTTCCAGTCTGTAAGGACAGGCCTCACACTTCCACTGTCAGCACGTCCAATAAGCAAACAGGAATGCGGGGCTTTCATCCTCCAAACACTCTGTTGCTGTAACTCGGTGGGAATGGATGATTGGATAAGGTGGAAAAAGGGCCAAAGAGGATTAAGCTAGAAACCATTACGCATTTATGATCGATAAAAGGATGAAACCATCTGCCATGTGTCGTCGTTTATTGCCTCATCTCATAAACACACACACGCTCGTGAATTATTCCGGTGCTGTTGTACCGCAATAACTTCGTTGTGACATTACGCGGCCTCTGCGCTTGTTTCCCTCCTTTTTTCCATTTATTTTTTCCTCTCGCTTTCTCTCATTCGTTATGTATTTATTTCCCCTGCATTTTCCCTCCGTCACACACACACAACCCCAACCCACTTTCTCTCTCCATCGCTGTGCGCACACACACACGCACACACCTACAGTGTCACACACACACGCACACACCTACAGTGAAACACACACACACACACCTACAGTGTCACACACACACACGCACACACCTACAGTGTCACACACACACGCACACACCTACAGTGAAACACACACACACACACCTACAGTGTCACACACACACACGCACACACCTACAGTGAAACACACACACCTACAGTGTCACACGCACACACCTACAGTGTCACACACACACACCTACAGTGTCACACACACACACACCTACATTGTCTCTCGCACACACACACACACACACACACACACACACACAGTTGAAGAAAATGAAACCACTCTTGTTTTGCTCAACTCTTTTGCGTCTCATACAAACCCATTATTTACGCTCAAATGCTCTCACTCTGTCTCAAAGCAATGTCCAGGCCCCCGTCTACTAGCGCCATTGGATGTTAGTGACAACATAACAAGGACAGAAAATTGCATATTATTTACCCCCCCTTCAATATGTCACTGCTCTGCTCCATAGCCTGGAGCTTACAACATACAGCACACACAAACACATTATGTGTGCGTCCACATACCGACAATGGGCCTCATTCGCGAATGGACATATGTGAAAGTTAGCAAGGAATTCCTTCGTAACTCGATTTACGTACTTATTCGGCATTCTCAAACGGCTTCGTATTGTAAATTTGTTGTAGGATTTATGTAGGAGTTACGAACTGGGACAGTCATTAGGGATTGCTGATACTATAGACATCCGTGGAATTCAATAATTATAATGATAATACGACAATATTTGTATCATTAACAATTGCATTTATAGTCCTGAATCAATGAGGCATCCAGAGCATCACACACAGCAAATTAAATAAATAAGAACTAAACTGATCGCCACGCTAGGCCTGGGCGATATTGAAATTCTCCTACAGATGATATTGCTTTAAGAAAAATTATGATAAATGATATTATCGTCTCAAAGAAAGCTGAAAAGACGCACTTTTGATTATTATATATATATTTTTTGTATCGTTGTCACTAGCTTGACACAGGCCTTTACTACAAGGTTAACGTTACAATCTCCTATCCTACATAATAATAATAATAATAATAATAATAATAATAATAATAATAATAATAATAATAATAATAATAATAATAATAATAATAATAATAATAATAATAATAATAATAATAATAATAATAATAATAAATAATAATAATAATAATAATAATAATAATAATAATAATAATAATAATAATAATAATAATAATAATAATAATTTCAATTTATTATATAGCGCCTTTCAGAAGACCCAAGGTCGCTTTACATAGGGGGGGGGAAATAACAAAAGTAGCAAACATAGGCGGTCAGGTGGCGTAGCGGAGATTGCGTTCACATCAGAAATTACATAACGTTATCTGCGGCTTGGTCATATTGTGAATCCAATGTGTTGTGTTTGCTTAAACCTCGACTAAACCTTATCAGTTGGTGATTGTTCTGTTAGAATATAGACTCAGTTGTTTGTGCCTTATGGAGTTGTTTGTGCCAGTTAGAATAATTTTATGTTGCACAGTTTGGAGAGCTAGGAGGCGTAAACGTCTAACTAAAAGAGACAAGTAAACACGGCTCTAGCCAAAAGCTAACATTGGTTTCCTTGTTCACAATGTATACCATTTCCTTGAAACTGCCTTTTTCAACATTATGTACTCAACGTTAGCAACTGCCATCATCATACAGACTCGCCACCGTCACGTTAAGTGCATTCACATTCTTTCGATAACAAGAGCTGACATCTTTCCAAAGAGAAACTTTTCTCTCTCCCTTCTCTGTTGGCTCTCATTCCCGTCCTCCTATCTCTCATCCGTTCCGTCTCTCACGCTTCACATCTCTCCGTCTCCCTCCTTCACTCGCTCTCTTTTTCTACCTCTACCCATCTCTCTTTCACTGTTATCATCTCGCTTTCTCTCTCTCCCTCATTTTTCCCACCATGGCGTACAGGACTGCCGCTGTGGGCTACGTACGCATGGCAAATTGTGGTCACTTACTCACTCACTCACTCACTCATGGACGATCTAGCAGGGATGTTTAGCAGGACGCATGTGCAGGTGGTGCTTCTAGTGATGCCTTTCTTTGCAGTTCTGAGAATAATCACCTCTCCTGCCATTAAAATATTAACAGCAGCTTTTAGTGACGCCTTTCTCTGCATCTCCCAAATAATACACATCTATCCAGCATTGCAGCAGGACTTGAAACTCACCACTGGTAATACATTCCATGTCTTCCTTGCCAATCAGTCTTCCCTGCAGATGAACTGTAAGTAAGGTTATTTATATGTCTCAATCTTTGCCAAGACAGTGGCTTGATAGTTGATAATCAACATAAATCCTAACAGCTGCAAAACAGGGTCATGGATGATTACCGTAAATAAAGTCCACCTTGTGGCAAAATAGATGCACACTATGACTATGACACTATGAGTGATCAGAATGACAGTAGCACATTGGCAAAGGATGGAAACTGTCTAAGCAAGTGTTGCTTCATTGAGATCTGCAATTTAAACTATTTCAAGTGTTACTAAAAATAGCAACATTGTGCAAATCACGTGTGGGGAGTATACCCAATGAAAAAAAGAACATACAAAAACAATATATAGCCTTCCACTCGTCTAATAATAACATGCTATAATATCCCGTCTAATAATAACATTCTATATGCCCTCTCCTCGGTCTAATAATAACATTCTATATGGCCTCTCCTCTGTCTAATAATAACATTCTATATGCCCTCTCCTCTGTCTAATAATAACATTCTGTGCCCTCTTCTCTGTCTAATAAATAATAACATTGTATGGCATCCTTTTTTTCGACCCACCCCTCTGTTTAGCTTGCCGAAGTTGCATGGATGAAACGTAACCTTAGCGGTTTACAGTCTTGTTGTTCTCGACTGCACCTGCTATTAATCTGCTGTCGCTCCCCTTTCTCATTGAACACTGCTTTGCTGCACAGACACGTGCAGTACAGGTGTGCTGTGGGTCTGGACGCTTTTGGACTTTTTTGTACTGTTCTCTTTTTATGCTCATCCACTCTCTCTTTCTCTACATCTACATGCCCTCTCTCCATCCCCCCCCCCCCTCTCACTGAACCCATCTCTCTCTCTTGGTCAGAGTGACCAAGGACATGTTTTTGGCTGCTGACTCTGGCTAGCTGAGCATTTTAATCCTGTTGGGACCTCAGTACGGCCTTCGCCACCTCTAACCACACCATCCTACTGAAACGACTTGAAAGCCTTGCCAAACTCCCCAGTTATTGGCACCTTTCCTGGTTCAACTCCTATCTCACAAACCGAAAACAGTTCACTATAAATGGTGTCCAGTCACACCCATCCGCTGTCCTACGCAATGTCCTTCAAAGTTCAGCCTTCAGTCCTCTGTTAGTCTGCATACTGTGTATACCTCCCACACACCACACACACACACCTTTCATGGTGAAAGCAGGCACGTCAACCTGGTTGAATGCTGTGAGCAGGCAGTCAAGCACCACATGTGGTAGAGGCAGGTCATAGACAGGGCAGACAGATGACAAGAGCTGGGCATTCATGTTTTGTATGAAGAAGTTGATGAAAGCATCAGGAGAGTAGTGGCTGGGCAGGCAGGTGACGGGACTCAAGTGTAGAGAAGAGGACTTTGGAGTTGTTTCTATGCTCTCAGTGACGGTGGAGTAGTAATTAGAGAGGGTGGATTGCAGAGCCTCTCTGTAGAAAGCAAAGTAGTGGGCATACCTCTGGTTATGGGCAACAAGCCCAGACCTTTTGTATTGGCATTCCAGACGCCGGCCAACCGTTTTTATGGCACGCAGTTCATCTGTGTACCAGAGCGCTTGAACGAGACTGTCCTGGTTTTAAGCAGGGCAAGCTGATTCAGGGTTTGAGAGAGAGAGAGAGAGCACTGTTGTAAAGTGACATAGCATCCTCACTTCAGCTGGGTAGAGACGGTGGGAGGTTGAGCACCATAGTCACCAGGTTGGAATCGAGTGACCTGAGATTGCGGAAGGTCATATTGCGTTTGACAACACAGGGGGACAAGATTTATGTCCATAGAGATTCTTTTATGATGAGAGAGCCTCCAAGGTCGGCGCCGGTGACTTAGTAGTTGACAGATAGTCCATCTGAACAGACCAGGTCGAGGATGTGACTGCGGTTGTGAGTTGGGGGAAATCATTGAGTTGGGTGAAGCTGAGGCAGCTCAGCAGGGCACACAACTCATTAATATAATAATAATACACTTTATTTGTGTAGCACTTTTCATACAGAAATTGCAGTTTAAAGTGCTTCACAGCAGTAAAAAAAATAGGCATAAGCGAGCATAAAAAAGATAGAGGTAGCAATGTAAGGCAAATCACAGTGTTTCACATTAGGATCTAACATCCCAATAGGTAATACAAATTATAAAATTATAAAATAGAATAGACAGAGTAAAAAGGTGCTATAGGTTACAGGTCTCTGAGTCCATGCTGATGTTGAAGTCACCCAGTGAGAGTGAAACGGAAAAGAGGGGGCTGAGAGACGTGATGATTTCAGAGAACTCTGTACGGAGAACAGGGTTGCGTTTGGAAGATTACAACAATCAACAGCGGCTGGTGGGGGAGCGGCTTCACAGCCACACGGTCAAGAGATGCAGGATTTTCAATGGAAATGAGTTTGAGTTTAACATCACATCATGGATGGATGATAACGAAGCCGCTCCACTGCCACAGGGGGGGGGGGGGGGCTGGTCGATGTAGGATGTAACCGCAGGGAGCAGCGTGGTTGAGTTTGTAGTATTCACTGGGTCGTTGCCATGTCTCAGTTAAGCATATAAACAAGTCAATGTTATTGTCAGAAATGTATTCACTGATTGTTAGTGCCTCGTTAGAGGGCAGTTTTGGTCATTGAAACACACGCAAAGTGGGGCTGGGGATTTCTTTTGAGAGGGGACGGAGATTGGAACGTGTTGGGGGGAAGCAGCCCTTTTTATTGACATATTGATTGCAGTTATCAGTCCCAGGCTGACCCAGAGCCACGATGAATAATATAGGCTGGTGGGCGTTTGATGCCGGCAGAGCAAAGCGAGTTGATAATAATGCGAGCCCACTCTGACATTGTGATTTAGGCTGAGTAGTACAGCAGTATAATACCTGATCATCCTAGTCAGTGATCGACAGGGGAGTTAACGGGAGGGAGGAGGAATTCAAATCCAAGTTTGGTCGGAGGAGGAAAACATAATAATGCAGCTCCACTGTTAATTACAGCGAAGATCGTCAGCAGAGGCTAACTAACCACTCCAGACAGACAGAGGTTTAGGCAGCAGGCAAAATAAGTTCACCCTAATGGGAAAATGTTGTTTCATGGGCTAGGGATGCACCGATCCAACTTTTTCAGTCCCGATACCGATACATTGATTTGGGTATCGGCCGATACAGAGTACCGATCCGATACCATTATCTTAAAAAAAATATATATATTTAAATTAAAAAAAATCTAACCCTAACTAACGTTACTGTCATGCACTTGTCCTAATATACTAACCTACACTCTGTAGCACGCAACACTTTGATGAACAATGTTACTCAGCTGATAAGAGTTGTGCCCTTCCTGATGACTTGTCGTACAGAACTTGTAAGTCACTTTGGATAAAAGCATTCAGCTAAATGACTAAATGTAAATGTAATTACCCATTATTCAATTAATAAACTGTATGCCTCACTGTGTGGAAGAGACTGGGATCACTATTTTGTGCAAGACAACATCCTTAAAACATTACTTTCCAAACTTAGTGAAACTAAATGTAACAAATTAACACAGATAGAAATGTACTGAATTGTTATTTATTATTAAATGTATTATTATATTATATATAAAAAAAAAATATATATATATTAAGAAATCCGATATATATATATAATTTTTTTAGCGATACCCGATCAAGCTATTTTAGTGATATCGGGGCCGATATCCGATATCAATATCGGATCGGTGCATCCCTAGCAACAACCAATAGCCGTCTTTGGTAAAAAAAAAACTAATTTGTTGTAGCAACAGTGATTTTTCCGTGCAATGAGGCAGCAGGCTACCACTGAGCAAGTGAACCTAGCCAGGTAGACTATCGCTAGTGTTTACATCAAAGAGAGCTCAAAACTTAACTAATACAGGAGGACAGGACACTGATCAAAAAGAGAAGATGAGCCAGAACAGAGAATATTCTCTCTCTCTCTCTCTCTCTCTCTGCGGTAGGCTGTTCAGACAACCGGCTAAATGTTTTGCCCGTTTCTTCTCCTCCTCCTCCGTCGGAGGCGCTCACCTCTCCTCCACCTCTCTATTAGACTGTGAGATTGCTCCAACTACGCTGGACTGAGACGGCTGGCTGAGGCTGGGAACCTTTTGATGCCTCGCCGCAGAGCGCCCCCGTGTTCTCCAGCAGAAACTCCACGCCTCCTTGTGGATCCGACGCTCCGCTGGCACGCTCAAATTTACCAATTAGTCGTCCCTGCGAGTGCAAGCGGATCTGCACATGCGGTGTTAGACCCCCGTATCTGATGCCAGTGCCGTTGGCATCAGGGCATTCCCTCAGGTCAAGCCTCATTATCATCTGAAGGAATGAGCGAACATAATCTTAACTAAGCACAGCTCAAGCATCACACAAGTTGCAATAACAACAACACTACAGTATGGAACAAAGTTATATTCCTTTTGATTAAGTTAGGCAAACCGTACCGCCAGTGATTCACAGCAGAGCTTTGTGCGGCTGTGGCGCTCGCGGCTCTCTAGGTGCATTGTGTGAACACTGAACGTACGTACGTTTTCAAACACCATCAGGCTATTCATACACCTCAAGCGTCTGTCACTCAAGGTCGCATGCGAACGCTTGAATAATAACGTGGTTGGAACATTTGCAATAAAAGCTCCATCATTATTTCCTTTCCTCCTATGTGGGCAGAGGAGTGTTCAAAGGCCTTTTGTAGCTTACGCTTATGAATGGACAAACATTTTCTATTAGGCTATGATAGTGGTTTGGTCAGGCCCCCCTTGGTGTAATTGGAAACATTTAGTTTTATAGATTATATTTATTAGTATCAAATGTATTAGGAAAGTGTTTCCAAGAATACCATGTATTTTGTATTTTTTCTACTGGTATCTTTTCATTCAAACAGTGTTCTGATGTACATTTATTGGGTCTCATAGTAAGATAGCAGCTTTACATTTTATTAAAACAACATTTTAATCTTGAAGGCAGAATTGCGCCGATCACAGTAGACGTGAAGGCAGCGAGGGAGAGAGGTGTGCCTCGTCATCCTCTTGGCTTGGTAACGTGAGTGATGTCAGCGTTACCTGGAACGCATGTCATGGCTGTGTCAGCTTTCCTTTTAGCTCCTGGTGTCAAAGACCTTTGCATTTGGTTTTCAGATATTTTTTTCTCTCCCCCTGGTTGGATAGCTACCACAGGTGATTATGATTTATTGATATTTGTTTTTGTGTGTGTCTTACATACAGATGTATGCCCAGGCTTACAAGACACATACACAATAAGTATATAGTATAATTAACAATAAGTATAGACCAAGATGGCCGCAAAAAAAGAAAACGAAATAAAACATAATAAGCTGTAAACAATGTACTTCAAATAAACAAGAGGAATTCATATAAAATTATATAGGAGATAATGTGTTTAGTCTCGAGTGCCATGCTTTCTCCAAAAATCCTGCAAAACTGAAAATATCCTCCACAAAAAAACAACTCAACATACAACTCTCAGACTGCCAAAACAAATCCGGATTTAAAAATGTAACTTTCTTAAATAAAACCCTCCTCAAGTCGGTGTACATGGGGCAGTGGAAAACTAAATGAAATTCCTCCTCCACCACTCCCAGATCACAGAGAACACACAACCGCAGATAGAAGTGATTCTGTGCGACGACAACCAAGCAACAGTGTTTGTTTACAGCCCTGATGTGCAACACATTGTATTTAAATCTGAACACATTTAATTTCGGTCTGATATGTTGTTCCCCTGGTCATCTCTCCTAGCCAGACTTCTCTTCACACTGTGTTAGTGCTGTGCCAGCAGTCCACTAGACTAGTAGGAACAACCATAGAACTAGCTGTATACTCCCTCCATCTCATCCCTCCCACCGCCCTGTTGTTCCTCTGTGTCCCCCCAAGGGTGGTGCGCCCCACAGTTTGGGAAACACTGGGGTATGCAGCGAGGACAATGCCCTATGACATTTTAGTAATCGATTTCACTATCACTACAACTTACACACAGGAGTTGGCCATTTTTCAAAAATATCAATGTATATCTTGTTGTTTTCTTGAGAGATGGTGACATTTACCCATGCGTTCAGCACGACGGCAATATATTCCGTTAAGCCTAGTAATGTAATCTTGAAGAAGGACAATTGTTCACCTCCAGAGATTCTATATCATCAGTAATGCAGCAGCCCCACAGCGGCAGAGTCCTGGGGAGGAACGCCTGGAAGCCTATACGGAGAAAAGATATGGACTTCATACACACTGCGCCTGCCATTCCTCCACCTGTTTATCTGCAGGAGCGATAGCATGCCTGTACCTCTATACCAGGTACGCATCGCTGTTTGCCCCCCCCCCCAACTCCGCTGTTTGAATGACTACGCAATCTGTTTGTCATTTATCCAGCAGCTTTGTGTCCAAGTCACTACTCTTTAAAGCCCCCCCCCCCCCCCCCCGGACTGCAAAGACAGGGGTAAACCTGATGGATTCAAATGTAATCTTGCCAAATGATAAACGATAAAGGCTTTAATCCAAAACATGAAAATTCTAATATTGACTTTAGTGCCTCGTAAAAGCAAGGCCCCGGCCAATAAAGTTAAATTGTGGCGGCTAGGGCCGGACCGGACACGGACAACACATCAGCCGCTGATGCTTCCCACGTGATGGACCGGTGTCATTTCACCGGTAATAATCTCACCTCCATTTTTAAACAGCTATAAATGAATTGAAAGTGAGAGTGAAACTCTGCCTTCGCCTTATATTTTTGGATTGGATCCATTAACATGCATCCAATGACCCCCCCCCCCCCCCCCCCCCGATGGATGTGTGCCTTTAAGATCCCCTCCACACATGTTTTTTTAAACACTTTAACAAATGTATATCATAGTATATGTAAAGGGATGATCAACAAGCAGCGGTTGGGAGGCGACACGCAGCGGAGTTACTGCCAGTCGATAATGGGTAAGCCTCGGCCGATGTGCTCTTCAATGTTGCTATGGTTACCTGAATTTAAAAAGGAGGTTGAACTCGAGCTGAACTACGTGCTGAAAAGTGCCCTCAAGTTCTGCACAAACACAACAACCTGTAGAGTCAAAGTCATGCCTCCAAGAGGAGTTAATAACAACCTGTAGAGTCAAAGTCATGCCTCCAAGAGGAGTTAATAACAACCTGTAGAGTCAAAGTCATGCCTCCAAGAGGAGTTAATAACAACCTGTAGAGTCAAAGTCATGCCTCCAAGAGGAGTTAATAACAACCTGTAGAGTCAAAGTCATGCCTCCAAGAGGAGTTAATAACAACCTGTAGAGTCAAAGTCATGCCTCCAAGAGGAGTTAATAACAACCTGTAGAGTCAAAGTCATGCCTCCAAGAGGAGTTAATAACAACCTGTAGAGTCAAAGTCATGCCTCCAAGAGGAGTTAATAACAACCTGTAGAGTCAAAGTCATGCCTCCAAGAGGAGTTAATAACAACCTGTAGAGTCAAAGTCATGCCTCCAAGAGGAGTTAATAACAACCTGTAGAGTCAAAGTCATGCCTCCAAGAGGAGTTAATAACAACCTGTAGAGTCAAAGTCATGCCTCCAAGAGGAGTTAATAACAACCTGTAGAGTCAAAGTCATGCCTGCAAGAGGAGTTAACTGTAGAAACAAAAAACATGTTTTTGAATGGAGGGGACCTTCAAAGTACATTCCACTGGTCATTCCATATTCTGGTCATTTCATATTCATAGTTGATTCTGCTGCTGTACTGACCATGCTGCCTTATTCAATACCTATCTCAGGGATATAACTTCAGTTTAGCATTATCGGCAGAGGGGGAAAGAAACGGATTACAATAAACTAAACTTATATAATACATACAATATATACAATAACACAACTTTTAAAAGTGTGAACTTTCACTTCTATACGAGTAATTTCTTGTATCCATATTTTAGCCTACTTGCACACAAATACATTAGATTTGTTTTGTTTATGTGGTGTTACAAAATGTTGTGCTTGTGCAGTCGATAGTGGCAGGGCTACTAGTGGATTAAAAGGATCACTCAGTTAATTTTAGGGCATTTTGAGAACTCTTGGGGTGGGTTGCACCAACTAGGTTTAATTTAATCTAAAATTTGTCATAAACAGAGATTAGTTAAACTGGTTGTAATCCACATTATAATTAACCAGAGCTACTGGAAATTGCACAATTCAAATGTATCCTTGTTTAGTAAATCTTAGTTTAATGATTTAAACCCATTTTAACCACCTTAAATCAAGATAGCATTAACAAAAACAAACATGCAATGTCTTCATGCAATCATGCAATCTTTCTCAGAGGAACTCTATCAGTTTGCTCTATCCACCTCGAATATGCAGCCAACAGTTAAACCACCTCAAATGTCAGTTTAAAGGTAATCCCTGATCAACGTGTAAATTGGAGTTTAAAGTTTTGGAGCAAGTGAATTCAGATGAATCTATGTTCAGAGTAAAAACTAAACTGAGATCGGGTCTTCCTGGTGGCTCACCATGAAACGCATACCATATATACTGTAAATCTGTAATCCCAACGTCCTCGCTTCAAATCCGCTTTAGGACCTTTATTGCATGTCACCCCCCCTTCATCCTGTCCATCCCATCCATCCCGTCACCCACTGTCTTATCCAAAAAAGCAGAAAGCCTAAAAAAGATATAATTATTTTTTTAAAGATTCAACTGAGATTTAAAGAGAGGTTTATAAGTAACTTAATACTGCTTACTTTTAAACTAAGTTTAAAGTTAGGTGCAACAGCATTAAATGATAAACTATGATTTAATCCAGTTTAAAAAAAATAACCCTTGTTGGTGCAACCCACCCAAGCACTCCAAAGTATGAAAAACATCTATTTGAGAGGCACATTTCTGTGTTCTTTTCCAGCTTTGATTACCGGGCTACTCGGGAGGATTTAGCTGAAAATGAGACTGCGTTGGGTCGATGCGGAATGAGGGCCGCGGTCCGTCTGAGCTGCTGTTAGTTGTACTTCTAAAGTATGTAGCGAGGTGTTGTAAATAGATGAAGAAGCGCAATGCCGAGAATAGAGGAGCACTCTGACGTGGAGCTCTCGTGGGATCCTGAAGAACGGTGGTGTGTTTGCCAGATACGAGGCGCATGGCTGATGAATGCTAGCTAACAGAAAGAGGGAGGGAGGGAGAAATGAAAAACGACTGCCCTTGACCTAATGTTCTGTTAACTTATTAACATACTATAATTATAGGCTACATGGGGTTTCTGCTATGACTATATAGTAAGTAAAAGTAAGTAAGTAATATAGCGCCCTTCTCAGCACGAGTGCACAGGGTGCTTTACAACAGTAATATATAAGATCAATAAAACAGTAAGAGGAAACAGAAAATAATAGAATATTAAAATGAGCTAAAACAACAGAATAGACAAAAACCTGATACAAAAAAACACCAACAGAATAGACAACAAAAAAACAAAAAGACATGAACAGAAAAACGGCTATAGGTGTTTCAAAGCCTGCCTGTAGAGGTACGTTTTTAGCTGCCCTTTAAATATTTGTTCAGAGGGAGCATCTGAGTGTTGTAGCTACTGATCAGAGCATCTGAGTGTTGTAGCTACTGACCAGACCAGAGCATCCGAGTGTTGTAGCTACTGACCAGACCAGAGCATCTGAGTGTTGTAGCTACTGACCAGACCAGAGCATCTGAGTGTTGTAGCTACTGACCAGACCAGAGCATCTGAGTGTTGTAGTTACTGACCAGACCAGAGCATCTGAGTGTTGTAGCTACTGACCAGACCAGAGCATCTGAGTGTTGTAGCTACTGACCAGACCAGAGCATCTGAGTGTTGTAGCTACTGACCAGACCAGAGCATCTGAGTGTTGTAGCTACTGACCAGAGCATCTGAGTGTTGTAGCTACTGACCAGACCAGAGCATCTGAGTGTTGTAGCTACTGACCAGACCAGAGCATCTGAATGGCTGGGGCTGCACAAACTCATAACAGCATATCCTGTATAACAGCGGACCACGTGAACAAAATGCCAACTTTGGTTGAGGCAAAATAAAGCGATGCATATCACAGAAGTTGTGCATTTCTGACAGTAGCTAACTCTAAATTCACTCTGCATCGCCTGAGACTTGCAGTAACTTACTATCAGTTACTTACATTGGATACCGATTCAATGTTGATTTCATTGCTTTGTTTCATTTTGCATCTTTGTTTAATTAACGTGTATTTGACGCTACTAGCGCTTATACGAAGCAAAGATACGGCCTGGGGGTAACGTTAGCTTTAGCTTTGCCTAGTAATACTGGTCGCCTCTAGCTTTCGCTAAACGTAATGTTAGTGATGGCGATGGAAGCTAGCTGCTAACATTAGCACCAGCAGGACGCAAAATGATGTAACGTGTATCAATTCATTGTCAGTTTTATAGCTTTATTTTGCATCATAGCAGCTTTGTTGTGGTGCTTTAGTGGCTTAACCTTTGCTAGCCAGTGGCCCCCAAACTGTAGTGCATGCATCAAGTTCCACTGAGTGTTATCCATAGGATATACAGGTACACACATAGTTGTTTACGTTAATCATACACATATCCTGATTCCCCACTGGCATGTATCCAAGTCCGTTGCCTAGTCTCGTCTTCATAGCTGTGACATATCCTACAGATTCACAATGTAGACATAGACGTATGTTGCTGGCATTATGTCAATACAACTGTCAACGGATCATGTCACGGTCTGTTTCTGCTGAGAACCGCAGGCTCCGTGCTGAAACCCTATGGATGACGCGCTGCATGCCTTCTTTTTGGAGCCCTGTACTGTATTTTACCTGCATTGTCCTTGAAGTAGACAGGAGGGAAATAAACACACAAGAAGCTGGTGAAAGTGTGACAGTCTGGCTCCATGGGGTCTACTGTAGGGGCGACAGTGGCTCAGGAGGTAGAGCAGTCGTCTGGCAATCCGGAGGTTCCCGGTTCGATTCCCACTCCTGGGCAGCGTGTCGATGTGTCCTTGAGCAAGACACTTAACCCCTAATTGCTCCCGATGAGCAGGTTGGCACCTTGCATGGTTGCCTCCACCGTCGGTGTGTGAATGGGTAATATGTAAGTAACAAATTGTAAAGCGCTTTGGATAAAAGCGCTATATAAAAAAGCAGCCATTTACCATTTACTGTAACAAGTATATATATATATATATATGTGTCACTGGGTACACATGTTTTAGAAATGAGCTCCACTGTTGTGCTGTGCACTTTTCCCCTCTCCTTAAAAAACAGGAAGTTGTCTCTGCTGGAACACCCCCCCCCCCCAACCCACTGCTACTGTACAACAATTCAAAAACAATGAAAACTTTTTATAGTTGGGTTGTTTACCCAAAACAAATATAGTGGCATTCATAATCACACCTGAGAGTTCATATCCAGTATCACAATGTAATTTGTTTGCCGTTTCACTTCGCCAAAATTACAAAGACTACGTTGCATTGCCAAGGAAGCGTTGCCAATATAATTTCTTCCTGCATTTTAATGTTCTGTTGGGGTTTTCCATGGGTGTCTGAGTGTTAAATGCTGTGATGTCATCATTGGGAATAAGGTTACATGGGCCATCTACGTTAAATTGTCATTGATCTATTAATTAAATCATGGTGGATTCAGTCGGAGCCTCTCTATTTGCTTTGTCTAATTGCAGTGTTCTGTTTTGTTTAAGTGTGTTATTTATAGTTTTTTGTCCATATATTGTGTGAACGTGTATATTTTTTGTGATGTCGCCATGTAAATGATAATACCCCAGGAAGAACAGCTGCTGCTACTGTATGCAAAATCTAATGTAAAACAAAAACAATTCCACGCCAACGTCAATCATTCCACGTCTGCCGTCTCTTACCTGCACTCTGGTGACGGGGTCTCGTTTGACCCACTTGATGGTGGTCTCGTAGACCAGCTCCTCGGCCTTGGTGTTCAGGCTGTCATTGGACAGGTAGGAGACCAGGTCCTCTTTGGACACGTTCAGGATCTCCCCCTGACCCGCCACCTGGCGAGAGACAGGGTTGAACCAGGTCACATTGACGCGCCTCCAAAACAGTTGTGATTGGAGGATCAAGAAAAGTGGGTGGAGTTTCACATGCGCCGTTTGGCATCACAGAGCGAATTCATTTGAATGCTTTGCAGGAGGAGCCGCGACAAAGAGATGGAAAAAAGAGGTGATTGAAATTCCTTGCTCACACATGCAAATATATATGTTTTCAATTTCCAAATGAGACTAGAAAGGACATTTAACAATGCAGACAAGCATGATGGATATTCAAGTTGTGAAAAGGTAATTGAATCTATTTATCTGAATCTGAACTTTTCACAGATAACTACTTCTACGGTTATTCCAATCTATGGAATGGTTCATTGAGCATCAGAACAAAGGTGTAGACAGATATCCTCTCTACACTCCATCATTCCAATGGATTTCTCCTTGATGGGAGTGACCACAGCATGGTTGCATCACGTCGGGTCGATTGTATTGGATTGTAATTACTGGGCCGACTTCATGCATTTGCACCACAACAACAACAACTGGGGGATGGGGGTCTGCCCACCTCGGGGAAGTTCTGCAGTGCGAAGGCCTTGGCCATGTTGTGGAGCTCCGTACACATCATGGCCTCCGCCATAGCCAGCACCCCGAGACAGTTGCCTGCTGTCAGCTGTTTCTCTGGAGAGAGGGAGAGGGAGAGAGAGAGAGAGAGAGAGATAGAGATAGAGAGAGAGATAGAGAGAGAGATAGAGATAGAGAGGGAGGGAGAAAGGGAGAGGGAGAGAGGGAGAGGGGAGAGGGGAGAGGGGAGAGGGGGAGAGGGAGAGGGAGAGAGAGAGAGAGAGAGAGAGAGAGAGAGAGAGAGAGAGAGAGAGAGAGAGAGAGAGAGAGAGAGAGAGAGAGAGAGAGAGAGGGAGGGAGAGGGAGAGAGAAGGAGAGAGGGAGAGGGAGAGAAGGATTAAGACTGAAAAAAATACCATCATTCACACGTCCATAAAAAGATCATAGCGGCAGGGAGCGAGAGAGAGAGAACGAGGCCGGGGGGGATAGGAGGGGAGAGGGGGAAGGATGGCGGGCCTGCAGTCTATCTGGGTCTATCTGGGTGTGTATCAGTCTGAGACTAAGAGAGAGGAAGTATAATAACTCAAAACAGCTCTAGGACAAACAACAAGGGAATCGATTGCTCTCAGCCCAGGCGAGTGGCAGTGGATGGTTGGGGGCGATGGGGGGGGGGGTTGTGTATGGGATTAGCCGTGGCCAGGTTAAAGAAGGTCTGTCAGGTGACTGGAGCTGCTACTGGTAGTACTACTGGTGCTGCTACTGCTACTACTACACACAGCCCAGAATGGGCAGGGCCAGTGGGGACAGAGCGGTGGTGAACATTAGGATTGTGTCTGTTGGTAGTTGTTGGTATTTGTAAGTTGTATGTATGATTTGGGTTTGGGATCAATTCACGTCCAAATTCAACGAAGTCAGGAAGTGGATCCAACTACTGACAAAACCTTTTCCGTCAAACTATTTATCTGCGATTGCTTGGTACGGTGACCTGAACGTCAGAGATAAAAAACCACCGGAGCACTGTTATGGTGGCTGTTGGCTCTTATCCCCAAATAACCCCGATCAATCTGCACATGTAATCGTGCACAGATATTGTGTGTTGTTGTGTTTTGTATTATGTCATGTATATGTCCAGGAGAAATCTTTCTGTACTTGTGTGCGTTTTATTTTTGTCATCTTGTGCCCCCGACTGTAAATCAAGTTTCCCATCTGGGATAATAAAGTTGAACTGAACTGAGCTGAACTCTTGGCATGGCGAGGCTGTTGGGACGCACCGATACTCTCTCACTATAGTGCTCACGATACTGAGCACTAACCCTGCCCAGTGTGGTCCTATACTGAGCACTAACCCTGCCCAGTGTGGTCCTATACTGAGCACTAACCCTGCCCAGTGTGGTCCTATACTGAGCACTAACCCTGCCCAGTGTGGTCCTATACTGAGCACTAACCCTGCCCAGTGTGGTCCTATACTGAGCACTAACCCTGCCCAGTGTGGTCCTATACTGAGCACTAACCCTGCCCAGTGTGGTCCTATACTGAGCACTAACCCTGCCCAGTGTGGTCCTATACTGAGCACTAACCCTGCCCAGTGTGGTCCTATACTGAGCACTAACCCTGCCCAGTGTGGTCCTATACTGAGCACTAACCCTGCCCAGTGTGGTCCTATACTGAGCACTAACCCTGCCCAGTGTGGTCCTATACTGAGCACTAACCCTGCCCAGTGTGGTCCGAGTCCTATACCGACCACTGATCCGATACATTACTTGTATTGAACAGTAGAGACGTAGAGCATTAGTTCTCATGAGTCATCCATTTGTCCAACATGCCATGCATAAGAAATTAAGACAAATCCAGTCGCTGTGCTTTATGAAACATTACACGTGGATCTATATATTGGATTTTAATATTCCGTTTTAACTCCATACCAATGTCTGTATGCACGGCACGCGCGCGCACACACACAGAGACTCATGCACACACACACACACACACACACACACACACACACACACAATCAAAACATATAAGCCACCCTGGTCAGTGGCCACAGTGAGCGGCCTGATCAAACAGCAGCCGTGTGCGCGAGGCAGCGCCAGGACCGTTATGGATCAGGACAGGGACTCGGCGAGAGCTCTCCCAAAATAAATAGCACTCACAGCAAAGGTCACGGAGCGTTTACCAAAAAACCTCAACGTCATAAAGGCCAAACGCTAGACCTAATAAACACGGGCGTCACACCACATCAAAGCCTGCGCACTCTGGAAGGCATAAAGGGCTGCTGAAACTAATAGTGCCGGTGTTATGCCATTTAATGGAGCAGATGTGTTTTTACTGTGTGTGTTTATGTGCTCTGCATGCACATCCATCCATCCGTGTCCATCTGTGAATGCACAGGCACGCCTGTGTGTTTCCAAGATTGCATGTTGTGCATGAGTGCGTATATGCATGCACGTGTGTGTGTGTGTGTGTGTGTGTGTGTGTGTGTGTGTGTGTGTGTGTGTGTGTGTGTGTGTGTGTGTGTGTGTCGTAAAACCTGTGAAGCAGTTCTTCCATGTGGTCAGAGAGGAAGGGAAGACTTTTATGCGAGCCAGTGGACTGTATGTGTGTGCGTGCATGTTTTTAGCACTCTGGGCTCCAGACACTATCGGCTGCAAATCTCACACCACAAAGAAGGGTGTTTTGAAGTCTGGGTCGGGGCCCCATGGACGGTCATGTAATTCAAATGGGGGCCCCCAAATTAGTCTAAAGAAATTGTTAGCAAAGGATACTAGAGCGCTCTTTACTAATACCTAGAAGGCAAGCTGAAAAGTGTTAAGTGAGTTTTGAGGAATCCCTCAAGGCTACAGCCCCCCACCCCTCTCTATACTTAAGATCAATTGTCTTCGCCTCTTCTTCAGTGTCTCCTAGCCGTCAAGAGGAGAGCACTCCTTTCAGCCAAAGCTCTCCACATGTAATTTGTATTTTGACTGAGACATATACGACCTATGTGATGTACAAGTAGATTGAGACATATAAAACCTATGACTGAGACATAAAACCTATGTGATGTAGAAATAGACATAAAATCTATTATGTAGAAGTAGACATATAAAACCTATATTTCCCCCCCTCAGTACATTTGTTACAAAACTTCACTAGTTTCAGACTTTCCTCCTACCCTATAATGCACTCAAAATGTCATGAATCTTGTCGGAAATAATGGATTGACCTTTGTACGGTGATGAAGTCTTTGCCTACAGATAGATTCCCTTGTTTTCCTCCACAGGACTACAACGGGGTCCACATTTTCACTCTCTCCCAACGGGTGGGGGGGGGGGGGGGGGGGGGGGGGGGGGGGGGGGGGGGGGGCGGGGGGAGGAACTAATCAATAACACGGCCCACCGTTTCTCTTGGCTGTCTTTTCAAATCCTTTCCTCCGCGCTCTGACCTTTTCGCTTAGATCCAGCCCATTGTGTCCCCGGTGTTACGGGGTATTCAAAACAATCTCCATTAAATGGAAAATGCAAAAGCTGACATTTTCATGTCTTTCATTCCCCTGACCTCTTAAAATCCGCGACATGCCATTTTCTTTTCGGTCGACCCCCTCAGGTGGTGTGTCCTCAGCTCCCCCCGGCCC